>NC_138745.1:37580705-37593205 GCF_965113295.1 Leuciscus leuciscus | reverse complement strand
CGGAAGCCCGTTTCTGACATATAAGAACAAAACATGCTTTGGTAAAATCCTTATGATAAAATAGAAACATTTTTATCTCATAATTTTGACTTTTGTCAATTTTTCAATTACTTGTTATTTTGACTCAGTATGTCATAAGTATTACTTATGTCATCATTTCAACTTATCATAATTCTGACTCATAATTATTACTTATGTCATGCTTTTTATTTGATATTCAACTTTTTGTCACAATTATTACTTGTCATTATTATTATTTAGTATATCATAATGTTAACTTTTTATCTCATAATCAGTAATGGGTGTCTCAGACCTAACCCTGACTGACAGAATAATGACATTTTATGTCAAATTCATGTCATAATTTATGATTAAATATGCAGCTGTGTGTGAGAGAGTTTTTGTGTGAGTGAGTCTGTGTGTGAGAGAGAGAGAGCGTTTTTGTGTGTGTGAGAGTGAGTCTGTGTGTGTGTGTGTGTGTGTGTGTGTGTGTGTGTGTGAGAGAGAGAGAGAGAGAGAGAGTGAGAGTGTTTTTGTGTGAGTGTGTGTGAGTGAGTGAGTGAGAGTGTGTATGTGTGTAAGCGAGTGTGTGTACTGAACTTTACCCATAAGCTGATTCTCACACTGAGGGTTAAAGTTCAAACTGACACTGACGAGTGTGTGAGAATCACACCATATTCTATCAGATCATATTCAACTAGTTATAGAAGTTTAACAACCTGCTTTTCTCATCCCCTTTTCCTACTTAGAGACATTAATGTTGAAACAGTCGTTATGAAGAATAAATAGCTTTATATATATATACTGGTTTTAAATATTTACATTTATGCAAATATGTATTTAAATACCTACATAAAGCTATGCTCTAGTCTAGTTAGTAGAGAAGAGATTGTTGCACAACGGCAGGAGGTGCGCATGCGCAGCAGGGCGTGTGTCAGACTGCGCATGCGCGACTCTCCTACACGTGTTGTTGCACAGAAGTTTGACAAAAGAAAGTTTGACAGTGTGTCCCGACCACAGCCGGTCTGAGCTCACTGCACCGCGATCTGACGCGTTTACTCTCAGTGTTGCGGGACTTTCTTCGGCTCGATGCCGCCGACGATATATCGCGAGACAGCCGGTAAGTTCTGATCGGTTCTGATGCAACAGGTGATTCGTGCACGCGCTTCCTCTGCATCAGCTGGACGCTGTCAACATCTGTCTGATTTATGCAAATCATAAGTGTATTATTAATGTAGTGTGTGATCTGTGATTGAGCTCTGAGATGAGAGAGAAATGAAGATATGTTGATCAGTTTCATGCATCTCACGATTTGTTTGATCTCTTGTGTAACAACCTGTGTGATTGTGTGCGCGCACAGCAGTGCACGTGTGCAGTGACATCATCAGCCTTATCGATACACCAGTAGATCATGTAATCAATGCACAGTTTCTGCATTTAAATTAATCATGTTTTTGCTCAAAATTCCCTACAGATTATTTTTTAATCTTGATTGCACATCGTTTTAGATTTTGTTTTAATCACTGTGACTGACTTATAATTTAAATTGTATACATTGTATAAATTGTAAAAGTTTTATAAAACAGTTATTGAACTGAATTGAATCAACATTAAATTATATTGAGTTGATGTGTCAACACAACTTTCTTAATGTGTCATTATTATTAATGAAGTTTCATTATTGATTCTGTTATTTTCCTCTTTATTACTGTGAAGCTTCTTTGAAATAGTCTGTCTTATAAAGCTGACGTGTGTGTGTGTGTGTGTGTGTGTGTGTGTGTGTGTGAGCAGGAAGAACCCCGTCTCTCCGGGATGAACTCGAGCAGCTCCTGCTCCAGAGGATTCTGGTTCTGGACGGTGGAATGGGAACGATGATCCAGCAGAGGAACCTGGAAGAGGAAGATTTCAGAGGTCAAGAGTTCAAAGGTCATCCCAAGAGTCTGAAGGGCAATAATGATCTGCTGAGCATCACCCAACCGGATGTCATCTACAGCATCCACAAGGTCTGTGTGTGTGTGTGTCTCGTTTATAAACTGTGTGTAGGATCCGCACTGAGAGTGTCTCTGCGCCCAAAAGCCAAAAATGGCGTATGGCAAAAAATATTCAGCCTTATAAACCAGTGCGTACGCCAGAACCTGCACACAATCCCCTCTATAACCCCAGTCAGAGGAAGATTGTGTTCACACGCGTCTCCTCCCCGAAATAACCATATATGAGCTTACAACGCCTCGTTTTACTATGCTTATCCTCATCTGCATATCATTTGCATATGCATATTAATTGTACAAGACATTATGAAAATATGAGATATGGATGTGCGTCACATTACAGTGCTAAGAATCATTTAGTAGCCGATCCTTGCCTTGCTTTTGAATAAATAAATCAAAATAGTATAAAATACATTTCAGAGAAAGTTTTTCTTAATCTTTTCCACCGGCCAAATAGTGTTTTAATTGCTTTATATTCTTAATGGACACAGAAAGGCCTTATTGTACATTATTGATCATTATTTGCGTGTCAATATTTCCTCAGAGCGTGAGTTCTGCTGTTATCATGCGCTGAGCAAACACTCACACACACACGCCTCAGGAAACGTGTTCAACAGCAGCGCATACACTACTAATATCGCTATTTAATACAATATAAAAGATGTTGTAACTTCTCGGTAATGATTTGATGTAATTTAAGTGCTTAACTCCATTAATGAGAATGGCATATTTAATCTACATGTGTATATCAGATGTAAAACACAGTTTAAATCATTCTTTTATGTATTTAAGCTGTTATTGTGAACATCACTGTGTTTATGATTATGACTCATAATGAATATTAAAGTGGTTTTCCTTCATCAGTCGCTCAGATCATCATCGGTGTCGTTAAACTGCTTTATCTCCAGATGTTCGTACGCATCAGAGTTACTTACAGGTGTACTCACACATCCTTCAGTCAAGTGTGTTATTATAGATCATAACTCATGCGTGGGAAGTGGCGTACGCACGGTTAAAAATGAGCTTTAAACGACACAGAATGTTATGGATCTGATCTGCACTGATGATGACATCACTGTTGAACTGGTTTCATAATGGTTTCTGTAGCCTTAAATATAATTGATCTCTTTTCATTTCTTTGACAACACTAATCTAGCGTCCTCTCAACAGATTGTCTAACAAGAAAATTCGCTCAATTCTTAACAGAGATCAAGTTTCTTTACCTGTTTGTGGAATAACAAATTTGATAATATAGTATGGGAAGATTTCTGGCTCCTTCAGATAAAATTATTTTTATCAAATAAAGTAGTTGCAGTTTCTATTAAAATTATTCACAATTGCTACCCAGTTAATTATACATTTGCTAAATTTAATAATAGTATTATGCCCTTGTGCTCCTTTTGTCATCAGGTTGATGAGACAATTATTCATTTATTTTGGGAATGTATATATTGCAAAATCTTTTGGGTTGACTTTTCAAATTTTGTTAAAAGGTATCTATCTTTAAACATCTGTATAAGCTAAAAAATCTTGTTTTTTGGTGAGTCTATGAAACTAGACCCTTATCATGTTAAATTTATTTTCAACTTGCTACTTTTTCTTGCCAAATTTTATATTCACAAGTGCAAATTTTCAAATAACTCCTTTTAAAATTAAGAAGATTTTGATACATATTTAAATTCTTGGAGGTACTCTAAAAACTCTGCTGCGTGTAAGAGACTGCAATGGTGTCAATCATTTAAGCTAGTTTAATATTTTTTATGTTTATGTAATGTAACCCTTTGTATTGTGTATTGTTCTTTGTTTATTATCGTCTTGTTTTGTATTTATTTATTGCAAAAAAAGACCTTCACACAGTTATTAAACTGAACTGAGTTCATCTGAATAATGACACTCTTGTCTTTTTAGAGCTGCTTCTACATGTGTGTTGTGATTTTATTCATCAGTGCTTCTGTTTATTGCACTAGTTTCTCACGGCACGTGTGTGTGTGTGTGTGTGTGTGTGTGTGTGTGTGTGTGTGCGCGCAGGAGTATCTGGAGGCCGGCGCGGACCTCATCGAGACGAACACCTTCAGTAGCACCAGCATCGCTCAGCAAGACTACGGCCTCGAGGATCTGGTGAACGTTTGCTTTATTAAGTGTTGGACATTAGAGTGATGAGAGATTCACTTTCATGTGTTTGTGAGTGTAAAAGCTCTGCAAGATTTCAAAGATCAAAGAGAAATGGAGTTTTTCTCTCCTAAAAGAAAGAAGTGATTCTGAACTGAAATGAGTCGTCAGTAATTCAGTCTCACTTCCTGTTGAACCTGCGCAGAATTGTAGCTAATTAGCATAATGCCAGCTTGTGGTGTTGATTGGCTGAACAGCGTCTCTTAGCTCCGCCCTCTAACACTGTAGTGTATCTGAGACTGGAGGAGTTTGGTTCGTGTTGTTCATGTGGAGAAGACGCTGTTTTCTGAGATTGATACGGTAAAACCCACGCCATCGTCACTGTTCGTATCACTGTGATCAAGAGCTGAGATTCAGATATGATAATGAGCGTTTTCTTTCTGACCAATCAGAGCAGAGCAGCTCTCAGAGAGGCGGAGCTTAGAGAGACTGAATCCTTGATGAGGAAAGAGCTGACGCTGCAGTGGAGATTATGAGGACATTAAAGTGTTTTTGACATTATATGCATGTGAAGATTAGCATTAGGAAGCTTTAATATAGCAAAACTGGGCACTTTAGGCAAGGCAAGTTTATTTTTAAGTGATAAAGCATGATTTGTCGAGTCAGTAACGTGTGTGTGTTGTTGTGTGTCAGGCGTATCGGCTGAATAAAGCGTCTGCTGAACTGGCCCGGAGAGCGGCTGATGATGTCACAGCTCAAACAGGTAACACACACACACGTCAGTCTCTCTTCATCTGATCGTAGCGTGACGTTCGTAGGGTTTGTGACGGTGTTGTTGTCGTTGGCAGGTTGTAAGCGGTTTGTCGCAGGAGCTTTGGGTCCCACCAATAAAACACTGTCTGTGTCGCCGTCAGTGGAGAGACCCGACTTCAGGAACATCAGTAAGACTGTGTGTGTGTGTGTGTGTGTGTGTGTGTGTCTGTGTCGCCGTCAGTGGAGAGACCCGACTTCAGGAACATCAGTAAGACTGTGTGTGTGTGTGTGTGTGTGTGTGTGTGTGTGTCTGTGTCGCCGTCAGTGGAGAGACCCGACTTCAGGAACATCAGTAAGACTGTGTGTGTGTGTGTGTGTTTGTCGGTGTCGCCGTCAGTGGAGAGACCCGACTTCAGGAACATCAGTAAGACTGTGTGTGTGTCTGTGTGTTTGTTTGTGTGTGTGTGTGTTCAGTGTTAGGGTTACATCAGTAAGACCGTAAGTACTTACACGTCGTAAGTAATGAACGTGTGCTGCTGTTCACGCATGACGTGAGTGTGTGTGTGTGTTCAGCGTTCGATGAGCTGGTGGAGGCGTATGAGGAGCAGGTGAAGGGTTTGCTGGATGGAGGTGCTGATGTTCTGCTGGTGGAAACCATCTTTGATACGGCTAATGCAAAGGTACGAGGATCTGACGCACACCTGACACACACCTTAGGCTTTCCATGCTTCCTGACTGATAATGACTCATCAGCAATTAAACTCATCGACTCTTCTCAACCAGGGGCTCAAGATGACCGAATAACTCCACAAAACTCCAACAAAATAACTCCAAACAAGACTAAATGAACATTAAAATAAGACACTAATCACACATATATATATATATATATATATGCATTTAAATACATTTTTGTAGTTATGCCAAGGTCTAAAATATAATCCTTAACCTTTGAATATTGTTGTGGCCATTCGGGCAGCTTAGGTTGAGAACCACTGATATAGATGATTATTAGCAGTACTAAATTAACGGTGAATTAAATAAATGCAAAGTGCATGACATCACAGCGGAAAATACCAGCGCTTACATTTCAATGTATGTTTAGATATTAGATGTGTAGAAGGAATTATTTGTTTTTTTGTGTGTATTATTTCTGTATTAACATTTACTGATGTGTGTGTTTCTATCAGGCGGCTTTATTTGCCATCGACAGACTGTTTGAGGAGACTTATGAACCTCGACCGGTGTTAGTAAGTCACTCACTGTACCTGATCTTCCCACCTGTTTCTCACGTGAGAGTGAGTGTGTGTGAGAGTGAGTGTGTGTGTGAGAGTGAGTGTGTGTGAGAGTGAGTGTGTGAGGGTGAGAGTGAGTGTGTGAGAGTGAGTGAGTGAGTGAGTGTGTGAGTGTGTGAGTGAGTGAGTGTGTGAGTGAGTGAGTGTGAGAGTGAGTGAGTGTGAGAGTGAGTGAGTGTGAGAGTGAGTGAGTGTGAGAGTGAGTGAGTGTGAGAGTGAGTGAGTGTGAGAGTGAGTGAGTGTGAGAGTGAGTGAGAGAGTGAGTGAGTGTGAGAGTGAGTGAGTGTGAGAGTGAGTGAGTGTGAGAGTGAGTGAGTGTGAGAGTGAGTGAGTGTGAGAGTGAGTGAGTGTGAGAGTGAGTGTGAGAGTGAGTGTGAGAGTGAGTGTGAGAGTGAGTGTGAGAGTGAGAGTGAGTGTGAGAGTGAGTGTGAGAGTGAGTGTGAGTGTGAGTGTGAGAGTGAGTGTGAGAGTGAGTGTGAGAGTGAGTGTGAGAGTGAGTGTGAGAGTGAGTGTGAGAGTGAGTGTGAGAGTGAGTGTGAGAGTGAGTGTGTGTGAGAGTGAGTGTGTGTGAGAGTGAGTGTGTGTGAGAGTGAGTGTGTGTGAGAGTGAGTGTGTGTGAGAGTGAGTGTGTGTGAGAGTGAGTGTGTGTGTGTGTGAGAGTGAGTGTGTGTGTGTGTGAGAGTGAGTGTGTGTGTGTGAGAGTGAGTGTGTGTGAGAGTGAGTGTGTGTGAGAGTGAGTGTGTGTGAGAGTGAGTGTGTGTGAGAGTGAGTGTGTGTGAGAGTGAGTGTGTGTGAGAGTGAGTGTGTGTGAGAGTGAGTGTGTGTGAGAGTGAGTGTGTGTGAGAGTGAGTGAGTGAGTGAGTGTGTGTGAGAGTGAGTGAGTGAGTGTGTGTGAGAGTGAGTGAGTGTGTGTGAGAGTGAGTGAGTGTGTGTGTGTGAGAGTGAGTGAGTGTGTGTGTGAGAGTGAGTGAGTGTGTGTGAGTGTGTGAGAGTGAGTGTGTGTGAGAGTGAGTGTGAGTGTGAGAGTGAGTGTGAGAGTGAGTGTGAGAGTGAGTGTGAGTGTGAGAGTGAGTGTGAGAGTGAGAGTGAGAGTGAGTGTGAGAGTGAGTGTGAGAGTGAGTGTGAGAGTGAGTGTGAGAGTGAGTGTGAGAGTGAGTGTGTGAGTGAGTGTGTGTGAGAGTGAGTGTGTGTGAGAGTGAGTGTGTGTGAGAGTGAGTGTGTGTGAGAGTGAGTGAGTGTGAGTGAGTGAGTGTGTGAGTGAGTGAGTGTGAGAGTGAGTGAGTGTGAGAGAGTGAGAGAGTGAGAGTGAGTGTGAGAGTGAGTGTGAGAGTGAGTGTGAGAGTGAGTGTGAGAGTGAGTGTGAGAGTGAGAGTGAGTGTGAGAGTGAGTGTGAGAGTGAGTGTGAGAGTGTGAGAGTGAGTGTGAGAGTGAGTGTGAGAGTGAGTGTGAGAGTGAGTGTGAGAGTGAGTGTGAGAGTGAGTGTGAGAGTGAGTGTGAGAGTGAGTGTGAGAGTGAGTGTGAGAGGGTGAGAGTGAGTGTGTGAGGGTGAGAGTGAGTGTGTGAGGGTGAGAGTGAGTGTGTGAGGGTGAGAGTGAGTGTGTGAGGGTGAGAGTGAGTGTGTGAGGGTGAGAGTGAGTGTGTGAGGGTGAGAGTGAGTGTGTGAGGGTGAGAGTGAGTGTGTGAGGGTGAGAGTGAGTGTGTGAGGGTGAGAGTGAGTGTGTGAGAGTGAGTGTGTGAGAGTGAGTGTGAGAGTGAGTGTGAGAGTGTGTGAGAGTGAGAGTGAGAGTGAGAGTGAGTGTGAGAGTGAGTGTGAGAGTGAGGGTGAGAGTGAGTGTGAGAGTGAGTGTGTGAGGGTGAGGGTGAGAGTGAGTGTGTGAGGGTGAGGGTGAGAGTGAGTGTGTGAGGGTGAGAGTGAGTGTGTGAGGGTGAGAGTGAGTGAGTGTGAGAGAGTGAGTGAGTGTGAGAGTGAGTGAGTGTGAGAGTGAGTGAGTGAGTGTGAGAGTGAGTGAGTGTGAGAGTGAGTGAGTGTGAGAGAGTGAGTGTGAGAGAGTGAGTGTGAGAGAGTGAGTGTGTGAGTGCGTGTGAGAGTGCGTGTGAGAGTGCGTGTGAGAGTGCGTGTGAGAGAGTGAGTGAGAGTGAGAGTGAGAGTGAGTGTGAGAGTGAGTGTGAGTGTGAGAGTGTGTGAGAGTGAGTGAGAGAGTGTGAGAGTGAGAGAGTGTGAGAGTGAGAGAGTGTGAGAGTGTGAGAGTGAGTGTGAGAGTGAGTGTGAGAGTGAGTGTGAGAGTGAGTGTGAGAGTGAGTGTGAGAGTGAGTGTGAGAGTGAGTGTGAGAGTGAGTGAGTGTGAGAGTGAGTGTGAGTGTGAGAGTGAGTGTGAGAGTGAGAGTGAGTGAGAGAGTGAGAGTGAGTGTGAGAGTGAGAGTGAGAGTGAGCGTGAGAGTGAGTGAGTGTGAGAGTGTGAGAGTGTGAGAGTGTGAGAGTGAGTGTGAGTGTGAGAGTGAGTGAGTGTGAGAGTGAGTGTGAGAGTGAGTGAGAGAGTGTGAGTGTGAGAGTGTGTGAGAGTGAGTGAGTGAGTGTGAGAGTGTGAGAGTGAGAGAGTGTGAGAGTGAGAGTGAGAGTGAGTGAGTGAGAGAGTGTGAGAGTGAGTGTGAGAGTGAGTGTGAGAGTGAGTGTGAGAGTGAGTGTGAGAGTGAGAGTGAGTGTGAGAGTGAGTGTGAGTGTGAGAGTGAGTGTGAGAGTGAGTGTGAGAGTGAGTGTGAGAGTGAGTGTGAGAGTGAGTGTGAGAGTGAGTGTGAGAGTGAGTGTGAGAGTGAGAGAGTGTGAGAGTGAGTGTGAGTGTGAGAGTGAGTGAGTGTGAGAGTGAGAGTGAGTGTGAGAGTGAGAGAGTGAGAGAGTGTGAGAGTGTGAGAGTGTGAGAGTGAGTGAGTGTGAGAGTGAGTGTGAGAGTGAGTGTGAGAGTGAGTGTGAGAGTGAGTGAGAGAGTGAGAGTGAGTGAGTGTGAGAGTGAGTGAGAGAGTGAGAGTGAGTGTGAGAGTGAGAGTGAGTGTGAGAGTGAGTGTGAGAGTGAGTGTGAGAGTGAGTGAGTGTGAGAGTGAGTGAGTGTGAGAGTGAGTGAGTGTGAGAGAGTGAGTGTGAGAGTGAGTGAGTGTGAGAGTGAGTGAGTGTGAGAGTGTGAGAGTGAGTGTGAGTGTGAGAGTGAGTGAGTGTGAGAGTGAGTGTGAGAGTGAGTGAGAGAGTGTGAGTGTGAGAGTGTGTGAGAGTGAGTGAGTGAGTGTGAGAGTGTGAGAGTGAGAGAGTGTGAGAGTGAGAGTGAGAGTGAGTGAGTGAGAGAGTGTGAGAGTGAGTGTGAGAGTGAGTGTGAGAGTGAGTGTGAGAGTGAGTGTGAGAGTGAGAGTGAGTGTGAGAGTGAGTGTGAGTGTGAGAGTGAGTGTGAGAGTGAGTGTGAGAGTGAGAGTGAGTGTGAGAGTGAGTGTGAGAGTGAGTGTGAGAGTGAGTGTGAGAGTGAGTGTGAGAGTGAGAGAGTGTGAGAGTGAGTGTGAGTGTGAGAGTGAGTGAGTGTGAGAGTGAGTGTGAGAGTGAGTGTGAGAGTGAGTGTGAGAGTGAGTGTGAGAGTGAGAGAGTGAGAGAGTGTGAGAGTGTGAGAGTGTGAGAGTGAGTGAGTGTGAGAGTGAGTGTGAGAGTGAGTGTGAGAGTGAGTGTGAGAGTGAGTGAGAGAGTGAGAGTGAGTGAGTGTGAGAGTGAGTGAGAGAGTGAGAGTGAGTGTGAGAGTGAGAGTGAGTGTGAGAGTGAGTGTGAGAGTGAGTGAGTGTGAGAGTGAGTGAGTGTGAGAGTGAGTGAGTGTGAGAGTGAGTGAGTGTGAGAGTGAGAGTGAGAGTGAGTGAGTGTGAGAGTGAGTGTGAGAGTGAGTGTGAGAGTGAGTGAGAGAGTGAGAGTGAGTGAGTGTGAGAGTGAGTGAGTGTGAGAGTGAGTGAGTGTGAGAGTGAGTGTGAGAGTGAGTGTGAGAGTGAGTGTGAGAGTGAGTGTGAGAGTGAGTGAGAGAGTGAGAGTGAGAGTGAGTGTGAGAGTGAGTGTGAGAGTGAGTGTGAGAGTGAGCGTGAGAGTGAGTGAGTGTGAGAGTGAGTGAGTGTGAGAGTGAGTGAGTGTGTGTGAGAGTGAGTGAGTGTGAGTGTGAGTGTGAGTGTGAGAGTGAGTGTGAGAGTGAGTGTGAGAGTGAGTGTGAGAGTGAGAGTGAGTGTGAGAGTGAGTGTGAGTGTGAGTGAGTGTGAGTGAGTGTGAGAGTGCGAGTGCGTGTGAGAGTGCGTGAGAGAGTGCGTGAGAGAGTGAGTGTGAGAGTGAGTGTGTGTGAGAGTGAGTGTGTGTGAGAGTGAGTGTGTGTGAGAGTGAGTGTGTGTGAGAGTGAGTGTGTGTGAGAGTGAGTGTGTGTGAGAGTGAGTGTGTGTGAGAGTGAGTGTGTGAGAGTGAGTGTGTGTGAGAGTGAGTGTGTGTGAGAGTGAGTGAGTGAGTGAGTGAGTGTGTGTGAGAGTGAGTGAGTGAGTGTGTGTGAGAGTGAGTGAGTGTGTGTGAGAGTGAGTGAGTGTGTGTGTGTGAGAGTGAGTGAGTGTGTGTGTGAGAGTGAGTGAGTGTGTGTGAGTGTGTGAGAGTGAGTGTGTGTGAGAGTGAGTGTGAGTGTGAGAGTGAGTGTGAGAGTGAGTGTGAGAGTGAGTGTGAGTGTGAGAGTGAGTGTGAGAGTGAGAGTGAGAGTGAGTGTGAGAGTGAGTGTGAGAGTGAGTGTGAGAGTGAGTGTGAGAGTGAGTGTGAGAGTGAGTGTGAGAGTGAGTGTGAGAGTGAGTGTGTGTGTGAGTGAGTGTGTGTGTGTGAGTGAGTGTGTGTGAGAGTGAGTGTGTGTGAGAGTGAGTGTGTGTGAGAGTGAGTGTGTGTGAGAGTGAGTGTGTGTGAGAGTGAGTGTGTGTGAGAGTGAGTGAGTGTGAGTGAGTGAGTGTGTGAGTGAGTGAGTGTGAGAGTGAGTGAGTGTGAGAGAGTGAGAGAGTGAGAGTGAGTGTGAGAGTGAGTGTGAGAGTGAGTGTGAGAGTGAGTGTGAGAGTGAGTGTGAGAGTGAGTGTGAGAGTGAGAGTGAGTGTGAGAGTGAGTGTGAGAGTGAGTGTGAGAGTGTGAGAGTGAGTGTGAGAGTGAGTGTGAGAGTGAGTGTGAGAGTGAGTGTGAGAGTGAGTGTGAGAGTGAGTGTGAGAGTGAGTGTGAGAGTGAGTGTGAGAGTGAGTGTGAGAGTGAGTGTGTGAGGGTGAGAGTGAGTGTGTGAGGGTGAGAGTGAGTGTGTGAGGGTGAGAGTGAGTGTGTGAGGGTGAGAGTGAGTGTGTGAGGGTGAGAGTGAGTGTGTGAGGGTGAGAGTGAGTGTGTGAGGGTGAGAGTGAGTGTGTGAGAGTGAGTGTGTGAGAGTGAGTGTGTGAGAGTGAGTGTGAGAGTGAGTGTGAGAGTGTGTGAGAGTGAGAGTGAGTGTGAGAGTGAGTGTGAGAGTGAGTGTGAGAGTGAGTGTGTGAGGGTGAGGGTGAGAGTGAGTGTGTGAGGGTGAGGGTGAGAGTGAGTGTGTGAGGGTGAGAGTGAGTGTGTGAGGGTGAGAGTGAGTGAGTGAGTGTGAGAGTGAGTGAGTGTGAGAGTGAGTGAGTGTGAGAGTGAGTGAGTGTGAGAGTGAGTGAGTGTGAGAGTGAGTGAGTGTGAGAGTGAGTGAGTGTGAGAGTGAGTGAGTGTGAGAGTGAGTGAGTGTGAGAGAGTGAGTGTGAGAGAGTGAGTGTGAGAGAGTGAGTGTGAGAGAGTGAGTGTGTGAGTGCGTGTGAGAGTGCGTGTGAGAGTGCGTGTGAGAGTGCGTGTGAGAGAGTGAGTGAGAGTGAGAGTGAGTGTGAGAGTGAGTGTGAGTGTGAGAGTGTGTGAGAGTGAGTGAGAGAGTGTGAGAGTGAGAGAGTGTGAGAGTGTGAGAGTGTGAGAGTGTGAGAGTGAGTGTGAGAGTGAGTGTGAGAGTGAGTGTGAGAGTGAGTGAGTGTGAGAGTGAGTGTGAGTGTGAGAGTGAGTGTGAGAGTGAGAGTGAGAGAGTGAGAGTGAGTGTGAGAGTGAGAGTGAGCGTGAGAGTGAGTGAGTGTGAGAGTGTGAGAGTGTGAGAGTGTGAGAGTGTGAGAGTGAGTGTGAGTGTGAGAGTGAGTGAGTGTGAGAGTGAGTGTGAGAGTGAGTGAGAGAGTGTGAGTGTGAGAGTGTGTGAGAGTGAGTGAGTGAGTGTGAGAGTGTGAGAGTGAGAGAGTGTGAGAGTGAGAGTGAGAGTGAGTGAGTGAGAGAGTGTGAGAGTGAGTGTGAGAGTGAGTGTGAGAGTGAGTGTGA
>NC_138745.1:37543205-37570705 GCF_965113295.1 Leuciscus leuciscus | reverse complement strand
TAGGCGCTTTACCAAAAACCGCCACCGGGTGGCACAGGCACACTCACACACACACACGCACACATTCACTCACATTCGCGCACACACACACACACGCACACGCACACACACACACAAATACACGTGTGCACGCACGCATGCACGCACTCACTCACACACACACACACACACACACACACACACACACACATACATGTGTGCACGTGCACACACACACACACACACACGCATACTCACACTCACACACATATATATGCGCACACACACACTCATACACACTCTCACTCTCCATATGTGACGTTGTGTGTGTGTCTCAGGTCTGGAGCCGTTCCGGATCGGCCCGTACACAAACTTTGTGAACATCGGTGAGCGCTGCAACGTCGCCGGATCGCGCAGGTTTGCCAAGCTCATCATGGCGGGACAATATGAGGTATGATTTTGTGATATCAGCCTTAAAATATAACGTGCAATCAAATCCACTGTCCTGGCGAACATTCACAGAAAGTTAACCCTTAAATGCATGAATGATTCAGCATGGAGTCTTCAGTGACCCGATCTCTGTCTAACACAGATGATCTCGAACGCAGATGATCTCGAACGCAGATGATCTCGAACGCAGATGATCTCTAGCGCAGATGATCCCGAACACAGATGATCTCTAGCACAGATGATCTCGAGCGCAGATGATCTCGAGCGCAGATGATCTCGAACGCAGATGATCTCGAACGCAGATGATCTCGAACGCAGATGATCTCGAACGCAGATGATCTCGAACGCAGATGATCTCGAACGCAGATGATCTCGAGCGCAGATGATCTCGAACGCAGATGATCTCTAGCGCAGATGATCTCTAGCGCAGATGATCTCTAACGCAGATGATCTCTAACGCAGATGATCTCTAACGCAGATGATCTCTACCGCAGATGATCTCTAGCACAGATGATCTCGAACGCAGATGATCTCTACCGCAGATGATCTCTAGCACAGATGATCTCTAGCGCAGATGATCTCGAACGCAGATGATCTCGAACGCAGATGATCTCGAGCGCAGATGATCTCTAGCGCAGATGATCTCTAGCGCAGATGATCTCAAGCACAGATGATCTCTAGCACAGATGATCTCTAACGCAGATGATCTCTAGCACAGATGAACACTGATCTCGAACACAGATGATCTCGAACGCAGATGATCTCGATCTCGAACACAGATGATCTCGAACGCAGATGATCTCGAACGCAGATGATCTCGAACACAGATGATCTCGAGCGCAGATGATCTCTAGCGCAGATGATCTCGAAGAACGCAGATGATCTCGAAGAACGCAGATGATCTCGAAGAACGCAGATGATCTCGAAGAACGCAGATGATCTCGAAGAACGCAGATGATCTCGAAGAACGCAGATGATCTCGAACGCAGATGATCTCGAACTGCTGTATCAAACTCCTGATACTTTAAACAAAAGAATAAAATAAAGCTTGTTTCGTTACCTTTTTACCCATTATCATCATCCTCACTGTCCTCATCAGAGCTCATTTCTCCAGTACATCCAGCATCTGCTCATGTTCACCAGCTCAAAATGTGTATTAGACAGCGCCACCTTGAGGAATAAAGCTGAATTTCACTTATTGAGTCATCAGAGATTCAATTGTTGCGCAAAAAAATAAAACTTGCACTATTACATTCCTCGGGTCACTGGAGACCCGACACAAATGAATTAGAAAACAGACATTCTTTTATAATTAAATATTGTTACATTGTTTGTAATGAATAAAGAAGGTTGATGTGTAACTTTTAGAAATAACGAAGACTCTCTCTCTCTCTCTCTCTCTCTCTCTCTCTCTCACTCTCAGGAGGCGTTGAGCATCGCTAAAGCTCAGGTGGAGATGGGCGCTCAGGTTCTGGACATCAACATGGACGAGGGGATGCTGGACGGATCCGCTGCGATGACCCGCTTCTGTAACCTGATCTCCTCTGAGCCCGACATCGCCAAGGTCCAGCTCACTCACTCACTCACTCACTCACTCACTCACTCACTCACTCACACTCACACTCATATATATACACACACACACGCACACTCACACACACTTACATCAAGCTCCATATCAGTGTGAAGAATAGAAACAGGAACAGAAATTACAGTGGCATTCATTAAAATCAACATTTATTATTATAAGCTTGTTTCTGCCAACTGTTTATCTCGCAATTCAGACTTTATTTCTCGCAATTGCAAGTTTCTGGCTTTTTTTCTCAGAATTGAGAGATATAAACTCCAAATTTGAGGGAAGAGTCAGAATTGTGAGATAAAAAGTCGCAATTAAATTTTTAATATTTTATTCCGTGGCAGAAACAAGTTTCCTGATATTATAAACGTCGAGCCTAAACTAATATATTTAAAGCTAAACTGAAACTACTACACAAATAAACGTAATCTCGCGCTCCTCTTATTCAGGCGTGTGCGTTTGCGCGTGTTTTTGCGTGCTTGTTGTTAATTACATTATATGAGTCGCTGCATATTTCATACGATGTAAAAACGTGACTCGTGTTTCTGAAAATGTGATAATTTTGAGGAGCTGGTAAAATGTCCCGGAACTGAAACGGTGACCCTGACCTCTGCTGACCTCTGACCTCTGCTGCAGGTCCCGCTGTGCATCGACTCGTCGAACTTCGCTGTGATCGAGGCGGGTCTGAAGTGCTGTCAGGGCAAAGGGATCGTGAACAGCATCAGCCTGAAGGAGGGCGAGGAGGAGTTCCTGCGGCGAGCTCGTCAGGTCCGCCGTTACGGCGCCGCCGTGGTCGTCATGGCCTTCGATGAGGAAGGACAGGTGCGTTACTGGCAGATTACTGTTTGAGTTGATTTAATTAGTGTTGATTCCAATTTTGATGAATGTTGGGAACTAAACAATTTTGGACCCCATTGACTTTCATTATATGGACCAAAAATGACATTCCTCAAAGTATCTTCCTTTGTGTTTTCCACAAAAAAGAAAGTCTGAGTGAACTAGTTCTTTAAAGGGATAGTTCACCCAAAAATGAAAATTAGCCCATGATTTACTCACCCTCAAGTCATCCTAGGTGTGTATGACATTCTTCTCTGACGAATACAATCGGAGTTATATAAATGTCCTGGCTCTTCCAAGCTTTATAATGGCAGTGAATGGCCGTCTCTGTTTGAAGTTCATAAAAGTGTGTGTGTGTGTGTGTGTGTGTGTGTGTGAGATGGGTAGGTTTATGCCACTGGTCCATGATTCTCTACATGTATTTGACTGCATCTATAATATTTGCAAATAAGACTTAAACTGTTAAATGTGTGTGTGTGTGTGTGTAGGAGAGTCTGCCGGGCGCCAGGATCAGCGGTGGCCTCTCCAACCTCTCGTTCTCCTTCAGAGGGATGGAGGTCATCAGGGAAGCCATGCATGGAGTGTTTCTCTACCACGCCATCAAGGTCAGTCTCAGTCTCAGCCTCAGTCTGTCTCAGTCTGTCTCAGTCTCAGTCTGTCTCAGTCTGTCTCAGTCTCAGTCTCAGTCTGTCTCAGTCTCAGTCTCAGTCTGTCTCAGTCTCAGTCTCAGTCTCGTCTCAGTCTCAGTGGTTTACAGTTAAAACTGTTATACATACAAACACACTAGTGTTAGAACTGCAGTCCTGAAACTGGGATCATGATATTTAGTGGATAAGAAGGTTTATCCTTGTACAAACACATGAGCAACAGTAAACGTGTGTGTGTGTGTGTGTGCGTGCAGGATGGCATGGACATGGGGATCGTGAACGCTGGTAATCTGCCGGTGTATGACGACATCGATAAAGAGCTCCTGCTGCTCTGTGAGAACATCATCTGGAACCGAGACCCAGACGCCACAGAGAAGCTCCTGCTGTACGCTCAGGTACTGTAGAACCAGAACCCGAGACCGGTACCATCTAATCTAAACCAGAACCAGAACCATCTGCTCTAAACCAGAACCCGAGACCGGTACCATCTGATCTAAACCAGAACCATCCGCTCAGAACAAGAACTATCCGCTCTAAACCAGAACCAGAACCCGAGACCGGTACCATCTGATCTAAACTAGAACCAGAACCATCCGCTCAGAACAAGAACTATCCGCTCTAAACCAGAACCAGAACCCGAGACCGGTACCATCTGACCTGAACCAGAACCAGAACCATCCGCTCAGAACCAGAACCATCTGATCTAAACCAGAACCATCTGATCTAAACCAGAACCATCTGATCTAAACCAGAACCATCCGCTCTAAACCAGAACCATCTGATCTAAACCAGAACCATCCGCTTTAAACCAGAACCAGAACCATCCAATCAGTACCAGAACCATCCGCTCTAAACCAGAACCATCCGCTCTAAACCAGAACCCGAGACCGGTACCATCTGTTCTAAACCAGAACTAGAACCCGAGACCTGCCTCTCTGAACAAAAAAGACCCAGAGCCCGTGTGTATAAAACTTCTCTGAAAGGCTCTTAAGAATAGTCCTAAGCTTTGTTTAAAGTGTCAAAAAATTCTTAGTAAAAAGTAGGACTTTTCTAAGAGTAGGAGACTTTTATAGAGAAGCTAAAAGCAACAGTAAAGTCTGAGACTGTTTTCAACTCAAAATGGCCGTCCTCAACCTCTGAATCAGCCAATAGTGAGCCTGCAAGGGTGAGGTCACAGCAGCATGACACCAATGGAATTATAATAAAATCACCTAATTAAGACACTGAAACATTTATTTCAATACTTACATTTATTTTAAAAAGTGTTGAGCAGCCTGGGACAACTGACATCTGCACCCTATCCAAAGATTATTAAGAATGTAAAAAAGATTTTGTAAGCATATTGTATAGTAGTGCTTTGAGTCAGTTGTGTTATGTGTGATGACACACTGAGATTGAGTTCACACTGATTTTGTTGTTGTCAGTGTATTCTTTTTCCTGGAGCTTTTTTGTTTTTCCTCACATTTTGATGAACTGTAAGAAAAACAAAAAACAAAACAAAAGCCTTTGCACTTTCATCACTTTGGGCCACTTCTGTAGGTTTGGTGTGGTCAGTGCCACTATAGTGCTGTTTCAGAGCCGGCTCACTGTGAACCGAAGGCCAGAGTCATCATTATTTCTTGTCATCACTGCAGTCAGAGCACTAGTTTGTAGAGTGGGAGGAGTTAGTACATTTCTTACAAGGTCAGTTACAAAAAGAATACCTTTACGATTAAGCCTGTATCGTTTATTTAACTGCCTGTCTATATAATATAGCCTACATAACATCATATACATGTACATAACTCCAGTACATGTGTTTGTTGTAAAGTTTGTGTCTCCTCCTCTCTGCTGCCATCTTGTTTCTCCTCACTAGGCTAGAAGACCTCTCCAGCACTGAGAGCTGAGCTGAGACCTAGTCTTGACACTTAGGAACCTTTATGAATCTTATTCTTAAGTTTAGGAATAAGAGTAAAATTACGTCAATCTTAGTATTCTGACACACTTGAGAGAAAGTTTACTCTGAGCTTCTTTATACATACGGCCCCAGATCTTGATGCTAATGGATTTGGTTTGGTGCAAAAACTTGCAGCAGTTTTGACTTGCTTGAAAAGTGCGTCATGCTTCATTTTAATTTGATTAATTTGTACTTTAAACTTTAAAGAAGGAGTGTGTTGATGTGAGCTGTGCTTAAAATCCTTGACCTAAGTTGGTATCTGGGTCAAAAATGACCCAGCTTTTAAATGACTTGTAGATCTCTCATTATGCTGTGGCATCGCCAGATATCGGACTATATCTTTTTGTCTAACTTTTTTCTTTCGATTAGCACAGGGTTTGTGTTTCTTGTAGAGCTGACAGATTGTAGGCCTCATTGATCTGAGCTCATGAACCTGTGAAATATGTTAAAGCGCTGAGATCAACTGTGAGAATCATGAAGCGTTGTGGACTGAAGTGTCAGTCTGTGTTCCTCATGTGTTCTGCTGTGTGTAGAATAACGCTAAAGGAGGAAAGAAGGTTGTTCAGACGGATGAGTGGAGGAGCAGCAGCGTGGAGGAGCGGCTGGAGTACGCACTCATCAAGGTCAGTCCACACACACACACACACACACACACACACACACACACACACACACACACACACACACTTCCTTTCACTGCGCATAACACACAATCAGAGGATAGAGAGACCAGACTAAGCAGCAACCTTCCCCTCTCTCTCTCTCGTATCCGACACTGAAGAGAGTTAAACTGCAGTTCATCCACTGGCCACTAGAGGCCGGCTGCAGAAGAGGGTCATTACCCATAAACCCTCATGTTAAAATGCCCAACTTTACTGCAGAAAAACACACGTTTACCGTCTGGTGCTAAAAGTGGTTTTGGTCTATATAGCTAATGTTGCTCTTCATGACGACTGTGAGGGGGGTGAATTTTTTTATAACTCATCCATTTAAATTATATTAAGCCTCAAAGTTCTGCATAATTAAGGGCGTGGCCACTTGAGTGACAGGTGGATTGCTGCTGATGTCACTACTGGCCGTTTGTCTGCTGTCTGTTAGCGTCACGTCACCTCAGCTAATCCGCCTCGCTTCAGAAACACCCATGTTTTTACAGTCTATGAACCGGACATAATGAAGCTGTGTGTGTGTGTGTTCTCAGGGAATAGAGAAGCATGTGGTGGAGGACACTGAGGAGGCGCGTCTTCACTCGGACCGGTATCCCCGGCCGCTGCATGTAATCGAGGGGCCGCTCATGAACGGCATGAAGACGGTTGGAGATCTGTTCGGGGCCGGGAAGATGTTCTTACCACAGGTACCGGAGACACACACACCTCAACGAAACACTGATGATGATGATGATGAAGATGATGATGGTATCACATGGAGCAACTTCAACTTCTTCACATTTAATAGCAACATTGTTGCCCAAAGTGCTTCACAGTTTATAATCAAAACATACATATAGAGGTGTAATGATTCCCTCATGTCACGAGACTGAACTCACGAAACAATATTATTGCCATACTCCAAGACACATGATAAAAGGTTAACAAAAAATGTTCTGTTGATTAAAATGCTAGATTTAGTTTTACATTGTGTGAGTAAATGAATAGTCTTGGACTTGGTGCTGAAACCCAAAGCACAGGACAATAGAGACGCCAGAATAACAATATTCATGATTCTGAAGCTGAAAACACAGATTTATTGTAGATGAATATGCTTTCACTGTCACTGACTAGATATATTGACTAGATACTGGATATCTGGTATTATCAGGACACGCATATATTCCTCCATTGCATTATTATACATTATATTCAACATTATAGGCTATAGTAGTTTAATGTAGTTCTGACACTAAAACTCTGAAAACTTTCATTTTTTTCTCACACAGTCATTTTTATTTTGGGTGAACTATACACAACACATATTTAAACTGGCAGTTATAAAACCTCTCATTAAGAAACCACAATTAGATCATAATAATCTAGCAAATTATAGACCCATTTCAAATCTTCCATTTATGTCTAAAATATTAGAAAAAGTGGTGTCCGCTCAACTGGGCTCTTTCTTGCAACAAAATGATATCTATGAAAAGTTTCAGTCTGGATTCAGACCGCATCATAGCACTGAAACTGCGCTCGTTAAAATCACAAATGATTTACTTTTAGCTTCTGACCAAGGCTGTATCTCAATACTAGTTTTACTTGATCTTAGTGCTGCGTTCGATACTATAGATCATACATTACTCTTAGATCGACTACAAAATTATACTGGTGTTCAAGGACAAGCACTAAGCTGGTTCAAATCATACCTATCTGACCGCTACCATTTTGTCTATTTAAATGGAGAAAAATCGATCATAACTCCAGTAAACTATGGAGTGCCGCAGGGATCTGTGTTAGGCCCTCTGTTATTTTCAATATATATGATGCCACTTGGAAATATTATAAGGAAACATGGAATTAGTTTCCATTGTTATGCTGATGACACTCAAATATATATTTCATCACGGCCGGATGAAAACGCTAAATTTTCCAAATTGACAGAGTGTGTTAAAGATATAAAAGATCTCATGACGCGTAATTTTCTTTTATTAAATCCAGACAAGACAGAGGTAATACTTATCGGTTCAAAAAACCGCCCACAAAACCTCGCACAATACAACTTTAACATCATAGGATGTCCTGTTACTTTATCCTCTACAGTAAAAGACCTGGGTGTTATACTCGATTACAACCTGTCTTTTGAAAATCATATTTCATATGTTACAAAAACAGCCTTTTTCCACCTTAGAAACATTGCTAAGCTACGTAATATGCTATCAGTTTCTGATGCAGAAAAGTTAGTTCATGCATTCATGACCTCGAGACTAGATTACTGCAATGCTTTATTAGCTGGTTGTCCTGCATCCTCAATAAACAAGCTACAGTTAGTCCAAAATGCCGCCGCTAGAGTTCTTACGAGATCAAGAAAATATGATCATAGAACACCGATTTTATCATCACTGCATTGGTTACCTATAAAGTTCCGTATTAATTACAAGGTATTGCTACTGACTTATAAAGCCCTAAACGGCTTAGCTCCAGTCTATTTAACGGATCTTCTATCGCCCTATAATCCATCGCGCTCTTTAAGATCACTAAATTCAAGGCTTTTGGTCATACCTAGGATATCCAGAACCACCAAAGGAGGGAGAGCATTTTCACATTTGGCTCCAAAACTCTGGAATAGTCTTCCTGATACTGTTCATTGCTCAGACTCGCTCTCCCAGTTTAAAACTAGATTAAAGTCGCATCTCTTCAGCCAGGCATTCATATAATCCTACAGTTCAAACTACAATCCGGCCTCTAGCTCATAAATGCCAGAGGAGAACTGGCCCCCGACTGAGCCTGGGTTCTCCCAAGGTTTTTTTTCTCTCCATTAGGTCACCTGATGGAGTTTTAGGACACCATTAGGTCACTTGATGGAGTTTTTCGGTTCCTTGCCACTGTTGCCTTTGGCTTGCTCTGTTGGGGATATTTAATTTAATTTTATCAATCAATAAATTCCTCTTGAAACAAACTTTGTTGTATTATTTTAATTTAATACTGTGAAGCTGCTTTGATACAATCTGTATTGTGAAAAGCGCTATACAAATAAACTTGACTTGACTTGAGATATTGTCACTATCCACGATACATAATGATGCATTTTTGGATTGCGATATATTGTGACACCCCTTCATACATATATAAAAACATTTACCAAGCCTAGCAAATGAAGGCATGACTACACACTCTTAGACACACACCCTCACACACCTGTAGAGTGGGATCAGTATAGAAGAGAGGAAAAAAAACTAAATAAAAATAAGTTTTATAACAAAAACGTTTTTATTACAAGGGATTAAAAAATAAAGCATCATGAAGCAGCTTTAACATCTTCTAAAGAGCAACTAAAGGTTCTTTATAGTGGACCAAAATTCTTTCGATTATTCAAATGTTTATTTACTTTAAGAAAAAATGTGGATTCAAAAACCGTTATTTTGTGGTATCGCTGCCAAAACCCCCTTTTGGACTTTTATTTATAAGAGTGTAAATTGATGTTAGATTATGAAGACATCAATCTTTTATGATATAGAATAACTAATGAAGCATTTAGAATAATAACATGTTAAAACTCGTCATCAAAGAGAAGTTACGCTGCTCTTCTCTCCTCTATTGTTCTGTATATTCGAGTGAAATGCTTCAGGAACAAGAACAAATGTGGGCGGGGCTTGATTGTGTCTGTGGGGAATTGATTGGATGGTTGTGGTTTGCTATTGGCTGATCTCATGTGAGTGACAGGTTATAGCCCCGCCCTCGTCATCAGAGAAGAGAAGAGATGCTGCAAGAGGAACTGATTCTGATTCAAGATTATTAACACAATGATGATGATGTGCACTCATAAATCATTTACAATAAATAGCAATATTCCATAAAAAACAGGTATTGTCCGTTTCGATTCATGAGACAGTAGTGGAGTCCATCACAGGTCCTGTGTGTGTGTGTGTGTCATCAGGTGATCAAATCGGCGCGTGTGATGAAGAAAGCGGTCGGGCATCTGATTCCCTTCATGGAGAAGGAGAGACAGGAGATGATGTCGGGATCTGATGAAGACACGGTGAGTGTGATGATGAAGAACAACCTGATGATGATCACAGATCTGATTCTCAGAGAGCATGATGGGACAGTTACTCTGTGTGTGTGTGTGTGTGTGTGTGTGTGTGTGTGTGTGTGTGTGTGTGCTGGCTCTGCAGGACCCGTATCAGGGGACGGTTCTGTTGGCCACGGTGAAGGGAGACGTTCATGATATCGGCAAGAACATTGTGGGAGTCGTGCTGGGATGCAACAACTTCAGGTGAGTGTGTGTGTGTGCACTGCTCCTGGCGTATGATTTGCATTTAGTGGCCGTTCAGATGCAGCAGATGTTTGAAGTCAGACGAGTAAACGCTGCCATCAGTCATTCTAACCCGACGCTGTGTGTGTGTGTGTCCTTAGGGTCATTGATCTGGGAGTGATGATTCCCTGTGACAGAATCCTGCGGGAGGCCATTCAAAACAAAGCCGGTGTGTGTGTGATGTTCTCCTATAGAAGTAAAATAATGATAAATGTTTTTGAAACAAAAAAGTTTGTTGAATTGTACTAATTGAAAAAAATATGCATTGCATTAATCGTGATTGCATTTTAATGCATTGTATTTTTAGGGCTTGCTTTACTTTACTTTCATATTCTCCTCTGTGAATGAGTGTGTTCACACACGCGTGATTCTCTCTGTGTGTGTAGATGTCATCGGCCTCTCTGGCCTCATCACTCCGTCTCTGGATGAAATGATTCATGTGGCCAAAGAGATGGAGCGTCTGGGCCTGAAGATTCCTCTGCTGATCGGGGGAGCGACCACGTCCAAGTACGGCTACATTCCCGAGATGTTTACATGCGTTTACAGGGATGAAGGGAAGCGGTTTGATGAGGCCATCGTGTCATTAGACTCGTCACGATTCTTCTGAAGATGCTTTATTGGAGTCTCTTATTTAAATATCAGTAGCAGACACCGTTGTTTAGCTTGACTCTTTTCCATGAATCAGTCCACAGTCTCATTCTGATTCATGATTCATGGAAAAGAGTCAAGCTGAACAACTGTTATTTAAATAAGAGACACACATCAGTTCTTCAGTTTGACTCTTTTCCATGAATCATGAGTCATTTTGATTCTTTTGCATCATCACTCAGAATTATCATATTTTATAATGTTAGACTGAGATTGATGTAGTTATTGCTTCTAAATGTTTCTGTTAATTACACTGATGATGCTCTGAAATTTCAAAATGATCCTGTCAGTTCTTTAAGAGAATATTATGTTCGTTCATTTAGTAAAACAGGTTTTTACAGTACTGAATGCATTCGTCTGGTTACGGTGGATGAACTGACAGAAAAATGTGTGTGTGTTTTGACAGGACTCACACGGCGGTGAGAATCGCCCCGCGCTACAGCTCACCCGTCGTTCATGTGCTGGACGCGTCCCGCAGCGTAGTAGTGGTGAGACACATGTGTCTCTCTCTCTCTCTCTCTCTCTCTCTCTCTCTCTCTCTCTCTCTCTCTCTCTCTCTCTCTCACTCTCACTCTAAAAACCGGCTACTGTTTTTTGAGGAGTCATATTTGATAAAAAATATCCAAGCACAGGTTCAGCTCACCTTCATGAGAATACTTCTGAGGATGAGGATGATGAGATATGATATGATATGATATGATGATGATATGATATGAAATGGTGATGGTGATGGGGATGATGATATGATGATGATTGTGCAGTGCTCTCAGCTGCTGGATGAAGCCATGCGTGAGGATTACTTTGAGGAGCTCCGAGACGAGTATGAAGACATCCGACAAGATCACTACGACTCCCTGAAGGTCTGACGGTCACATGACATGTTATGCACATATACCAGCTATGCTTTTACACACACAGGGAGTTATTCTGTGACAGAAGCTTCAGTGCACAGACTGAAGTGTGTGTGTGAGTGTGATGGTGTGTTTGTTTCCTCCAGGACAGACGCTTCTTGTCTCTGAGTCGAGCGCGAGAGAAGGGCCTTCACATAGACTGGCTCTCGCAGACCAGACCAGGTGTGTGTAAACCCTGGAGTCTAACCAGCTGATCACAGGAGCTGTGTGTGTGTGTGTGTGGGAGAGTGAGTGAGTGGGAGAGGAGAGTGGGAGAGTGAGTGAGTGGGAGAGGAGAGTGGGAGAGTGAGTGAGGAGAGTGGGAGAGTGAGTGGGAGAGTGAGTGAGGAGGTGAGTGAGTGAGGAGAGTGAGTGAGTGAGTGAGTGAGTGAGTGAGTGAGGATAGTGGGAGAGTGAGTGAGGAGAGTGAGTGAGGAGAGTGGGAGAGTGAGTGAGGAGAGTGGGAGAGTGAGTGAGGAGAGTGGGAGAGTGAGTGAGTGAGGAGAGTGAGTGAGTGAGGAGAGTGAGTGAGTGAGTGAGGAGAGTGAGTGAGTGAGGAGAGTGAGAGAGTGAGGAGAGTGAGTGAGGAGAGTGAGTGAGGAGAGTGAGTGAGGAGGGTGAGTGAGGAGAGGGAGAGTGAGGAGAGTGAGTGAGGAGAGTGAGTGAGAGAGGAGAGAGAGAGAGAGTGAGTGAGTGAGGAGAGTGAGTGAGAGAGGGGAGAGTGAGTGAGTGGGAGAGGAGAGTGGGAGAGGAGAGTGGGAGAGGAGAGTGGGAGAGTGAGTGAGGAGAGTGAGGTGAGTGAGTGAGAAGAGTAAGGTGAGTGAGTGAGGAGAGTGAATGAGTGAGTGAGGAGAGTGGGAGAGGAGAGTGGGAGAGTGAGTGAGGAGAGTGAGTGAGGAGAGTGAGTGAGGAGAGTGAGTGAGGAGAGTGAGTGAGGAGAGTGAGTGAGGAGAGTGAGTGAGGAAGTGAGGAGAGTGAGTGAGGAGAGTGAGTGAGGAGAGTGAGTGAGGAGAGTGAGTGAGGAGAGTGAGTGAGGAGAGTGAGTGAGGAGAGTGAGTGAGGAGAGTGAGTGAGGAGAGTGAGTGAGGAGAGTGAGTGAGGAGAGTGAGTGAGGAGAGTGAGTGAGGAGAGTGAGTGAGGAGAGTGAGTGAGGAGAGTGGGAGAGGGAGAGTGAGGAGAGTGAGTGAGGAGAGTGGGAGAGTGAGTGAGGAGAGTGAGTGAGGAGAGTGGGAGAGTGAGTGAGGAGAGTGGGAGAGTGAGTGAGGAGAGTGGGAGAGTGAGTGAGGAGAGTGGGAGAGTGAGTGAGGAGAGTGGGAGAGTGAGTGAGGAGAGTGAGTGAGGAGTGAGGAGAGTGGGAGAGTGAGTGAGGTGAGTGAGTGAGTGAGTGAGGAGAGAGGGAGAGTGAGTGAGGAGAGAGGGAGAGTGAGTGAGGAGAGAGGGAGAGTGAGGTGAGTGAGGTGAGTGAGTGAGGAGAGAGGGAGAGTGAGTGAGGAGAGGGAGAGTGAGTGAGGAGAGTGGGAGAGTGAGTGAGGAGAGTGAGTGAGGAGAGTGAGTGAGGAGAGTGGGAGAGTGAGTGAGGAGAGTGAGTGAGTGAGAGAGGAGAGTGAGTGAGAGAGGAGAGTGAGTGAGGAGAGTGAGGAGAGTGAGTGAGGAGAGAGGGAGAGTGAGAGTGAGGAGAGTGAGTGAGTGAGGAGAGTGGGAGAGTGAGGTGAGTGAGAAGAGTGAGGAGAGTGAGTGAGGAGAGTGGGAGGGTGAGTGAGTGAGTGAGTGAGTGAGTGAGTGAGGAGAGAGGGAGAGTGAGTGAGGAGAGAGGAGAGTGAGGTGAGTGAGTGAGGAGAGAGGGAGAGTGAGTGAGGAGAGGGAGAGTGAGTGAGGAGAGTGGGAGAGTGAGTGAGGAGAGTGGGAGAGTGGAGAGTGAGTGAGTGGGAGAGTGAGTGAGGTGAGTGAGAGAGTGAGAGAGGAGAGTGAGTGAGGAGAGTGAGGTGAGTGAGGTGAGTGAGTGGGAGAGTGAGGTGAGTGAGTGGGAGAGTGGGAGAGTGAGTGAGGAGAGTGGGAGAGTGAGTGAGGAGAGTGGGAGAGTGAGTGAGGAGAGTGGGAGAGTGAGAGAGTGAGTGAGTGGGAGAGTGAGTGAGGTGAGTGAGGAGAGTGGGAGAGTGAGTGAGGAGAGTGAGTGAGGAGAGTGGGAGAGTGAGTGAGGAGAGTGGGAGAGTGAGTGAGGAGAGTGGGAGAGTGAGTGAGGTGAGAGAGTGAGTGAGTGAGTGAGTGAGTGAGGAGAGAGGGAGAGTGAGTGAGTGAGGAGAGTGAGGTGAGTGAGTGAGGAGAGTGGGAGAGTGAGTGAGGAGAGGGAGAGTGAGTGAGGAGAGGGAGAGTGAGTGAGGAGAGGGAGAGTGAGTGAGGAGAGTGGGAGAGTGAGTGAGGAGAGTGGGAGAGTGAGTGAGGAGAGTGAGTGAGTGAGTGAGGAGAGAGGGAGAGTGAGTGAGGAGAGTGGGAGAGTGAGTGAGGGGAGAGTGAGTGAGTGAGGAGAGTGAGGAGAGCGGGTGAGTGGGGAGAGTGAGTGAGTGAGGAGAGTGGGAGAGTGAGTGAGTGAGGAGAGTGGGAGAGTAGAGTGGGAGAGTGAGTGAGGAGATTGGGAGAGTGAGTGAGGAGATTGGGAGAGTGAGTGAGGAGAGTGGGAGAGTGAGTGAGTGAGTGAGTGAGTGAGTGAGTGAGTGAGGAGAGTGGGAGAGTGAGTGAGGAGAGTGGGAGAGTGAGTGAGGAGAGTGGGAGAGTGAGTGGGAGAGTGAGTGAGGAGAGAGGGAGAGTGGGAGAGTGAGTGAGGAGAGTGGGAGAGTGAGTGAGGAGAGTGAGTGAGGAGAGTGAGAGTGAGTGAGTGGGAGAGTGAGTGAGGAGAGTGAGTAAGGTGAGTGTGTGAGTTGAGTGTGTGAAGTGAGTGAGTGAGGACAGTGTTGGGGGTAACGAGTTACAAAGTAACGGATTACAGTAACGATATTTCTTTTTTGGGTAACGAAATAAAGTAACGCATTACACTAAAAATATCGGTAACTACACTACTTTACTAGACTATAGGAACGCGCTTTCCTGCGTTACCCAAGCCGTGTTTTCCTGCGTGTAAAGCTCTGATCTGTTTGTGGTGCGTGCATGTCTGTCTGTCTCTGTGTGTGTGTGTGCGCGCACTTGCACCATTGTCATAGAGATCGATTTGAGTGACGTAGCTGCTGGTGCGAAGGGGAGCGGGAAATGGAGACGGAGACGGGTTTCGGCCAGTGGCGATATTCACATTACTTTCAGTTTATTGCTCGAAAGGACAAAAATATTTGCGTGAAATGCACTCCATGCCCAGGCAGCAAGTACTGGCCATCGGGACTACCGGGAGATTCCCAGTGGGCTGACGTGCCTTTTGGGCAGACATCTCATACTTTTTTTCTTTTTCTGTTTTTTTGTCTTAACGGACCATAAAACTCGTACATCGGCGGCCCATTCGTTTTGCTTAATTGGCGGCGCTGGGTTAAGTAAGTGCGTGCCGGTGTAATGCATTAGTTAAAAAAGTCTGCGTCAGCTTTTTTTTTTTTTTTCTGATAGCTGACCGGCCCATGAAACACCTTGGCCCATTGGATCTTTTCTTGATTGACACTGGGCTGGTCCAATCACATTTTTAAACACCTCTCCCTTTGGGCTTTGAGCGAGCATGCAGTGTGTCAGTGTGTATCTGTCAAAATAGTCTGAGAGATGGAGAATAAACGCAAGGAATGTGCAGAGAAATAGCGTGAAAAATAGACACAGGTCCTTCAAACAGACGCTGTAAAATGTTTTCTGCAGCAGCATGAACTTCATCAGCTCCAGTGGCTGATGATGAGGATAGTGAGGAGGATCAGGACAGAGATGAGAAAGTGTAGAGCCTGCGGTAAGCAGAACTAACAGTTACTTTCAAAACACTTAGGCTATGTCATGAGTGTAGGAACCCATTACCCAGTAACCCATTATTTCCACATCTGCATAGTTGACGATTACCGTAATTTACTATAAATTTAATGAGACGCGTTTGTAAACCATGTTTTCCGTCAAAATAAAAGATCATGTGCTTATATCTCTTTCAAGTATAGAAATTAATACAAAACTAATTATGAAAGTTTCCTTTATTTTTCAGTGCATTTGTTTTACAATATATGTCTATTAGTGTGCTATTGTTATTATGGGCAAAATGCCAGGGCCGATTTTTTTTGTCCCAGTCCAGCCCCGATTATGTGTCTACCACCGCAGACATTTGTCCTTTATCCAGTTGTTTGTGGATTTTACAGTGAGGCATATTTCTTTGTGCAGACATGGATATTGTTCTTTCATATGGTTTTACATGCCATTTTGTATAGGCTACATTTATAAACACTATGCGGACAGGCTAAGTGATGATAGGACTATGATGTTTGTCCGTATCTACAGGGTAAATTAAGAAATGGGAAAGTAAAGTAATAAGTAGTGAAGTTACTTTTCAAATGCAGTAACTAGTAAAGTAATCTCATTACAATTTACAGAAGTAACTAGTAACTAATTACTTTTTTTGAGTAACTACCCCAACACTGAGTGAGGAGGAGAGTGAGTGAGGAGAGTGAAGTGAGTGAGGAGAGTGGGAGAGTGAGTGAGGAGAGGGAGAGTGAGTGAGTGAGGAGAGTGGGAGAGTGAGTGAGGAGAGTGGGAGAGTGAGTGAGGAGAGTGGGAGAGTGAGTGAGGAGAGTGAGTGAGTGAGTGAGTGAGGAGAGTGAGTGAGTGAGTGGGAGAGTGAGTGAGTGAGTGAGGAGAGTGAGTGAGTGAGGAGAGTGAGTGAGTGAGGAGAGTGAGTGAGTGAGGAGAGTGAGTGAGTGAGGAGAGTGAGTGAGTGAGGAGAGTGAGTGAGTGAGGAGAGTGAGTGAGGAGAGTGGGAGAGTGAGTGAGGAGAGGGAGAGTGAGTGAGTGAGTGAGAGGTGAGTGAGGAGAGTGGGAGAGTGAGTGAGGAGAGTGGGAGAGTGAGTGAGGAGAGTGGGAGAGTGAGTGAGGAGAGTGAGTGAGAGAGGAGAGTGAGTGAGGAGAGTGGGTGAGTGAGAGAGGAGAGTGAGTGAGTGAGGTGAGTGAGGAGAGTGGGAAAGTGAGAGAGTGAGGAGAGTGAGTGAATAGAGTGAGTGAATAGAGTGAGTGAATAGAGTGAGTGAATAGAGTGAGTGAATAGAGTGAGTGAATAAATAGAGTGAGTGAATAGAGTGAGTGAATAGAGTGAGTGAATAGAGTGAGTGAATAGAGTGAGTGAATAGAGTGAATGTGTGTAGTATCTCAGTTTCAGAAATGACAGAGAATTGCTCTATAGTGTTCGTTATATCAGGAGTGTGTGTGTGTGTGTTTTTTGTCTCAGTGCGGCCGCAGTTCTTGGGCACACGCGTGTTTGACTCGTATGACCTGCGCAAGCTGGTGGACTTCATCGACTGGAAGCCCTTCTTTGACGTGTGGCAGCTGAGGGGCAAATACCCCAACCGTGGATACCCTAAAATATTCAAGGACAAAACCGTGGGTGGGTCTGATTGGCTGCAGGGTCAGCGTACGGAGGTCAGAGGTCAGTGTGGGTGACATCTCTAATGTGTGTGTGTGTTTCAGGAGAGGAGGCTCGGCGTGTCCATGATGACGCTGTGAAGCTGCTGAACCGCTTGATTGACAGCGGAGGTCTTCAGGCCCGGGGGATTCTGGGATTCTGGCGCGCTCAGAGTGACGGCGATGACATCATCCTGTATGGTGATGATGTCATGTCACAAGTCGCCACCTTCCACGGCCTCCGACAGCAGGTGATCCAACCATAGACTAAAACCATAGACATAAAAAAAAAAATGTTGTAGTGTGTGTGACGTCACCCGCAGTGTTTCTGAAGAGCGTTTTTGAAGCCCAAAGTGGGTGGAGCCGGGCGTCACTGCCAGATAAACGAAAATGTGCAATGAGGCGGATTAGCTGAGGTGACGTGACGCTAACAGACAGCAGACAAACGGCTAGTAGTGACATCAGCGGCAATCCACCTGTCACTCAAGTGGCCACGCCCTTAATTATGCACAACTTTAAGGCTTAATATAATTTAAACAGATAGTTATATAAAACTGTCATGAAGGGCAATATTAGCGATATAGACCAAAACCACTTTTAGCACCAGACTGTAAACGTGTTTTTCTGCTGTAAAGTTGGCCATTTTAACATGAGGGTTTATGGTATTGAGTCTCTAGTGGCCAGTGGATGAACTGCAGTTTAAGTCTCTTCAGTGTCGGATTCGAGAGAGAGAGAGAGGGGAAGGTTGCCGCTTAGATCAAACAGACCAATCACAGCTCATTCTGCTCTCACATGCATCACGTTCCAGTCCTGATGTTTTCCACATGTGTTCTCCCGCAGGCGGAGAAGGACTCTGCGAGCTCGGAGCCGTACCTGTGCCTGTCGGACTTCGTGGCTCCTTGCGGCAGCGGCGTTCAGGATTACGTGGGTCTGTTCGCAGTGTCCGTGTTCGGAGCGGAAGAACTCAGCCGGGCGTTTGAGCAGCAGAACGACGATTACAACAGCATCATGGTCAAAGCGCTGGCGGACCGACTCGCTGAGGTAAACATTCAAAATCACAGTGTGTTCAGCCTCATGATGATAGTCAAGTTCTAGATTTCTCTGCATTAAAATGGTACAAATCTATGGAAGCATGTTTCCGCCACAGAATAAAAAATTGAAAAGGTAATTGTGACTTTTTATCTCATAATTCTGACATTTTATCTCAGAATTGCATGATATAAAGATGCAATTGCATGTTATAAAGTCAGAATTGCGTGTTATAAAGTTGCAATTGTGTGTGCGCAACTGAAGTCTCTATGAGTGAGTCATTGAATCATTCATTCAGAGATTTGAAACGCGGATTCATCCAGTAAGTGAAGTCATCAGGTGCGAGTCAAACTCAGTCATTGAATAATTCACTTCAAATGAATGAAATGTTTTTAAACAGAGCGTCTAGTAAACGACATGTTATTGTGGCGATCTCCAGTTCCAGCGCTGTGTCTGAGCGTGTGTTTCTCTGCAGGCGTTCGCGGAGGAGCTGCACGCTCGCGTCCGCAGGGATTGGTGGGGTTACAGCGGAGAGGAGGACCTGTCGACCTCTGACCTCCACCGACTGCGCTACGACGGCATCCGACCGGCCGCAGGGTATCCCAGCCAACCCGACCACACCGAGAAGCTCACCATGTGGAAACTGGCCGACATTCAGGAGAAAACCGGTATGGGACGCAGAGATGCATCAGTGCTGCGTTCCCATTGGCCACATCTGTGTGCTTGCTCAGGCCTTGTCCACACTGAGACGGTTTCGTTTGAAAACGCATCTTTTTCTCTCCGTTCTGTCTTCTGTCACACTGAGACGCCGTTTTTATCAACAAAAACGCTCTCCAAAGTGGATAAATGTGAAAACGCTGTTTTCAAATGTATCCGGATTAATGTAGACGTGGCCTAAGTTGTGATTGGTCAGTCCTTTAGACTGTACAGACGGCTCACTCACACATCGGCTGCTTTCCTTTGTTTCTGTGATTATGAAGTCTGAAAAGACAGTGAATGACGTGTGTCTTCATGTTCCCCGCAGGGATCGCTCTGACCGAGTCTCTGGCCATGACTCCCGCCGCGTCCGTGTCCGGCCTGTACTTCTCCAACCCCAAATCCTGTTATTTCGCTGTGGGAAAAATCACTAAAGAGCAGGTATGAAGCTCACGGCTAACATCAGATAGTTGTTGAATGACGGACCATCTGGTGAGTTTGTTGCAGCAGGTTCATGTGAAATATTCCCTGATTTATTTATTTATTTAAATTATTATAATTATTTTAGTAAGACTTTTCTTAAAGTTAATCAATTTATTCCTTAACTTTTTGATCTTTGATCACCAAAATTACATATTTAAAAGTTTTTTCTTACATTCAAATATCTTGAATGTAACTCGACACCCTTGCCTCATTTAGTATGCGCGGTTCTATGAATATGCAAATGAGCCCCGCCTCCACTCACTCACTCAGCTCAGAGATCCACTGGTTGACGATCACACGTTGATCTGATTGGTTACTAGGTAGTTTGTGACGAGAAAATACTCAGCTATGGTGTCGACTTATGGGTTTGTGTTAAAGCAGATTAAAAACACCACATAGACACATAAACTACATTAAAGCTGGATTTACACCACAGGGGGACTTTATGTATAATGTATTATACAAGTATTCATAATGTTCGTTATAATGCATTGTATCTTTTCATAAATAATTGTAACCGCAGTTAAAAGGCATTATAATATTTTCAGATTCCTTGTTCATCTGCAGTGGGTTGTTTGTCCTGTGTTTTAATGCATTATACTTTCTAAAGGTGTTCAATAAATAGAATGAATATCTATTATAACTTATTAATGAGATCACACAATGCATTATAAGGTGCGTTACAAAGCATAAATAATGCATTAAAAATACTTTTAGAATGCATTATATAATAAGAGTCGAATGTGACTTAGGTCAAAAATAGTGGATAACAAAAATGTGAGACGCCAGAAAGTTGCTATGGTTACCAAGCTGTCAATCATCACAATCTCAGTAGTGAGGTCTCTCTCTCTCTCTTTCTCTCTCTCTCTCACTCACTCACTCATTTCTCTCTCTCTCTCTCTCTCACACACACACACTCACTCACTCACTCATATCTCACTCACTCACTCACTCATATCTCTCTCTCTCTCTCACACACACACACACACACACACACACACACACACACACACACACACACTCACTCACTCACTCACTCACTCACTCACTCACTCACTCACTCACTCACTCACTCACTCACTCATATCTCTCTCTCACACACACACACACACACACACTCACTCACTCACTCACTCATATCTCTCTCTCACACACACACACACACACACACACACACACACACACACACACACACACACACACACACACTCACTCACTCACTCACTCACTCACTCACTCACTCACTCACTCACTCACTCACTCACTCACTCACTCACTCACTCACATCTCTCTCACACACACACACACACTCTCTCACACACTCACACACTCTCTCTCACACACTCAGGTGGAGGATTACGCCCAGCGGAAGCAGATGATGGTGTGTGAGGTGGAGCGCTGGTTGGGGCCGATCCTGGGCTACGACACTGACTGACAGCGCCAGAACTCTCTCTCTCTCTCTCCTGTGATGGACCTTCATTCGCTCGGTTTCGATGGTTTTGGCCCAGATTGGGGATTTTTATCTCAAAGAGTCCAAAACAAACTCTTTTATCCTGACACTACAGAGGAGCCGTCAGAGCGCCCGAGCGCCGCTTTTAATTACATTTCTGTTTTTAACGGAACCGTGACGAACACTTTATTTTTTAGGTCTGTGGGTTTTATAGGTTGATTTCTTATTAAACTCTGTGTTAGATTTATAGAAAATAATGGTAAGAAACACCATCTTAACTTAAAGACTCATGCAGATCCTTTATTTCTTTTAGATTCTGATGTCATCATAGAAATGGATCAGTTTTTATAGACGCTGTAAATTCAGTATTAACTTTCTATGTTTGACTTCATGCTCAAATGTGTGTGTATGTGAGGTCCATAAGAGTAAATGACTAGTTTTAGAGTTAATATTAGATCATTAGAGCCGTTAACCGTTATCAGTGTTTAATTTAAAAAAAATATTTTCTCAGTTTGTTGATTTCACACCTGAACAAAACATTGTGAACATTTCTGTTAAGACGAATGTTGAAAGATGTGCTTCCTATATTTTCATATAAATCTGCACTAAATCAAAACTCTGTGTTTGCTATGATTGTAATTGTGTATCTATATTTACATATAGGAGATTATTGGGGTTTCAGATCATCAGGTTTAGTTTCACACATTCTCACATGAACACTTTACTCTCATATTTCTATCCTAATAATATTATCCCAATATTGTCTTTTACTTTTAAATGAATAATTCGATAAAGTGCACTGATTATGTTGTACTTATGTTTAAAAAATGCACAGTAATTAAAGACACCTAAATTATTAATGTGTAATATTAGCCAGGACTATAGTGTTTTATTAGAGTTTAGAGAGAGTTAACGGTCTATGGAAGGTTTTAAATAGTTTAGTTTCTTCTGTCCATAATGATTCATGAGTCTGAAGCAGATTCTGCAGCTTTTGTTTTCTTCTTACGGTCAAAACCTGTAAGAATTATAATCGTGTATCATTATAATATCACATTTGTTCTCTGTTAAGATGGGATGTAACACTAACATGAGTGTCACTTTATATTTCATACATGCACTCATTATGTTAATTCTCTGATTCTTGAGATTTAATGTTAATATTTCAATAATTTATGAACACATTCACATGTTCGCGTTGTTTAGATGCTCCACTGTTCCCATTTGGTTAGTTTTGGGAACCCAATAAGGAGCTTCCCTGATCGTTCCCTGCAGGTTATTGTTAAGTTTTATTTGTGTAATCATATGTTATGCTGAAATATCATTTTTTCATTAACAAAGTGTATTTTGCTGTTGCAGTTTATTAAAACCTGGATATGATAAGTAAAAACGCATTATAATTTTCGGATAAATCCAATTTTATCGCTAAAAATATAAAAACAAAGTTAAGCGTATGAGATGCATTCAGATCATAAATACGTGGTTTGTTAGTAACTGTCTTTAATGCGCGCGCACTTCTCCAGAACGCGCTTCTCCTCTCCTCCTCAGAAAGCCGCGAACTCGCGTAATTTAAACATAACGGTCATTTCGTTTCGCTGACTGACTAACATTAGTTTATCGACCTCTTTATGGAATAATTGCTTATAATTAATAATATATACGAGAGTATCGTGTGATTTCAGAGATTTGACACGTCTAATTGAAGAGAACATGAAGTTAACCGAGAAGTTTTTGTTTGCTGACCAAAAAGAGGGAAGCACGTCCCGCTAATTCAGTGGTAAGAAATGAATGAAATGTTATAGTTGTTAGACTAATCATTTTAATGTCTGTGAATAAGATTAATATTTTTAAAAGCCGTATTATATTGAAGTCAATGTTATTTGGAGCTTAAAGTAAAATCAGTTTCTGAGTAACATTAAATCTGTAAATCGTAACTTTACATAGCCTATATTAGCCTAATGGATAAAAATGTAATAATAAAACGTTACCAGAACGTTGTTATTTACAAAAATTGTTAAGTTATTTTTTAGTTCAAAACTATGACAGTATCATACTGTCATAATATTAATGAATAAAATAAAATATAAATAAATAACCATCCCAGAAAGTTGTTAATTACAAAAATGGGTTAGCTGGGCCATAATTTCGCCGTTAAAAAAATATCATACTGTCATAATTATGACATAAAAAAGTCGAAATTGTGACTTGGTGTGTTATATTTTCGAGTTTTTGGGTCATAATTAAGATATAATGATTTTCCAAAGCTTGATTTTTTTTCTTTCTTATAGGCTATGGCAGAAATGGGAACAGTTTATGAACTCTGTCGTTTAATATTCATGAACATATTCGTTCACATACACAATTCAAAACATTTTGAGGTATGAAAGTCCTGGGTTCAGTTGCATAAACATTAAGACAAGCAGTTAATTAGGCCTAATCAGTCTCACTTTTCGGATTCAAATTAGACCAATCCACCTTTTATGTGACTGACCTAAAAAAGTTATGACCAGTCTTAAGGAAATAATTATGACTATCTTGTAAGACTAGCAGTTTGTGCAGCCGGCCCGGTGTATGTGTGCGCTGTCCTGTGTTCACCAGCAGAGGGCGCCCTGCTGCTGCCGCTCGCTCATCTGCATAACCCCGCCCTCTGAGTATGCCAGCCGTCCAATGAGAGCGCGGCAGGAGACACCCGTTACACCCGCATCAGAGCCGCGGTCGCGCGCCTGAGAGCTTCATCTGTCCAGCGAGAGGCTCCGAACCCGCGCCGAACCATGACGGACGGAGAGGCCGAAGATGAGATCCAGTTCTTGCGGACCGTGAGTACACGTGTGTGTGTGTGTGTGTGTGTGTGTGTGTGTGTGTGTGTGTGTGTGTGTGTGTGTGTGTGTGTGCGCGCGCGCCGCAGTGGTGCTGATGCTGCGGGAGTCACCGGCATCCGTCCGGATCTGTTGAACGTGGGTGTGAGGAAACTGAGCGCTTATGCAGTGTGTGTGTGTGTGTGTGTGTGTGTGTGTGTGTGTCAGCTGCAGTCCTGATGAAGACACTGTTCACCTCCACTGCAGACACACACTGTTTACTCTGATGTCATGCTGCATAAATGCTGCAGATTGGCTTGATTCAGTTCAGTGCGTATCGATAGATCGTAATTGATCAGTGTGGGAAATGTGGTGCATTAGCAGTCAGATGATACAGCAAATCCAGGACGTGCACAATAACACAGAGAGGGGATGATTGATTGGATGCGGGCTGTATTGATTGTGAGGTGCTGAGCAGGTGCTGGTGTGTCATATTATTCAAGGATGCAAACAATGTGAAGTTAAAGGTTGGAAACAGCTGCACTGATCAAGTCTGGCATAGTCATTATTATTCCATTGGTGTGATATGGATGCTTCAATAATAATACGGCGAGGTCGTATCGCCTGTGGCTTCTTTGCATTCCTCAGTGTCGTCAGTGCAGATGTTGTGCAGCGCTGGACTTTGGTTCTGTTGGTCTAGAACCTCACGCATCAGTTCTGCCCGGATTCGATCTGTTAGTTGTTGTTGCAGCAGCAGCACAGAATCGCCCTGATGAAGAGAGAGAAGTGTGTTCATCGTGCAGCACAAACACACCAGCAGAAAATCATTACCAAGCATTACATGTTGAAAATGGCATTGATTCCTCGCCGCCTTTAACAGCTCAATGCAGCGCTGGCCAGACAGAGCTAAACGCTCCCCGATCACTGTATGATGAAGATGATGAAGATGAAGATGCATCTCAGGAAGCCTGTCTGGCTCATATTCACCTCAGCATCTCAAAATCACAAGAGAAATGATGAACAAAGGAATTAAACCTGGTTTAGTATCAGTATCAGATTTTTTGCATCGTGACATATTTATGATCATATGTATATATATCTATATGCATACACTACCGTTCAAAAGTTTGGGGTCAGTAAGATGCTTCTGAAAGAGTCTCTTCTGCTCACGAATGATCAAAAATACAGTCAAAATAGTGAAATATTATTATAATGTAAATCATCTGTTCTCTATGTGAATATATAGTAAAGTGTAATTTATTCCTGTGATCAAAGCTGAATGTTCAGCATCATTACTCCAGTCTTCAGTGTCACATGATCCTTCACAAATCACTCTAATATGATGATCTGATGCTCGAGAAACATTTATGATTATTATCAGTGTTGAAAACAGTTGAACTGCTTCATATTTACTGTGGAAACTGTCACACATTCAGGATTCGTTGATGATTAGAAAGTTCAAGAACAGCATTTATTTGAAATATGGTCATTCCGTGTCAAATCAACCAAATATTTTTTCAGGAGAAAGACAAACATAAATAGTGATGAAAGCCAAAATATTAAATGTCATGAATGTATATCAAGATTATTTATTACATTATTTATTCTTGTGACATTCTCCTTTAAACACAATGAATATCAGCTGTTTTTAAAGTTGTTGACCATTGAAATGAATAGGCCTGTCACGATAACAAATTTTGCTGGACGATAAATTGTCCAAGAAATTATTGCGATAAACGATAATATTGTCGTTCTGAGACCATTTTCATCTAATATAATGATAATGGCATAATAATGCTGGTACACCTTTTCAAAGATCTATAAACTTTTATTTCTAAAGAATATTAAACATTGAAAACGGAAAACATTTTAAATATCCACAAAAAATGAACAAAACAACCAAAAACAATAAAAGCAATGGACTCTCAGTGTCTGTCAACAAAAAAATTCACTTGAATAAATACCAAAAACAATAAATAAAATGGATGTAAACAAAATTACACTTCAAAAAATATTAAACATTAGGCTCAGACATAAATAGTTATACATTCCATAACAGGCAAAACTGCCAGTTAGGACCTTTGTAAACAATAAAAAAAAAAGCCTCAACAGGCCATATCACACCATTCTGCACTGTCCTCCTGTTACTTTGTCGACTAAACGCCCGAGTGATTGTGTAACCTACTGTCGGGAAGACGGAGACGCACTTTATTGCGTGTATATGCTACGCACTGAAAATACTTGGTTAGGATTAGGGGTGAGGAGTGCGTGCGTATTACACGCCATAAAGTGCGTATCATATGCACGCAAAAACTATTTTGGGCGTATAAATGGCACGAGAAATAACATTCGTGGTATAGATACGCATGTTCATGAGATCGGGCTCGCTGGATCGCGTTTGGCTTTGAAACCAATTCCAGCTTTTTCTTTCTTTTTTTCCTCCAACTCACAACTAGCGTCTTCTCTCTCTCCCGGCAGTCGCCGCAAGCAGTCCCGCCGGCGCTTTCCCATACAAAGACCATGTGACTGACCAGCGCCGCCTCCCCACACAAAGACCATGCAACTGACAAGAGGGTTATCACACTCCTCCTATACGCTAAGGAACCGAGAGTGGTCATCCAGTCTCTTTGGTAGAGAGAGAGAGAGACGAGGAAAACAAACAAGCATGCAAATGGAATTATCGCGGCCGGAAAAATTATCGAGCTCATTTTTTTTATCGTGCGATTGATTGATTTATTGACTATCGCGACAGGCCTAGAAATGAGTAAAATTCAACAGACTGATCATGCAGTCACACTGGGATCCCCATATCTATGAGATCTGATCATGCAGTCACACTGGGATCCCCATATCTATGAGATCTGATCATGCAGTCACACTGGGATCCCCATATCTATGTGACTGAACCATAGAGGGACTTAAAAGAAAAGTTTGTTAAGAACCAGAATATAGAATCATATTGAGATATATTTAATACTCTTTGAGTTACAGGGATGCAAACTAGGGCTGAAAACACAAGAAGTGCTTTTTCCCATTTCTGAACGTCCACCGCTGGATTATATTGCAGAGATCGGCTAGAGTCCACAGATGTCACTGATAGACGACCACTCTCGTGTAGTAATGATGTAATGAGACTGCCGTTTCTTTACAGTCATGTTTACCTGTAATCTGGCTCCTCCTCCACAGAATGGTGGATTACTCAGCAGATACACACACATGACATGTCATATTTGGGCTTTCTTCTTCATTTATGTATTTCTTTCACCCAAAAAAAATTAATTATCAAAATTTTAATTAATTAATTAATTTTAATTAATCTTTTGTACCATTATACATGTCTTTACTGTCATTTTGATCAATGGATATACACTACCATTCAAAAGTAAGTCTATATGTGTGTGTATATATTATTTATCTTTTTTCATCTATCTATCTGTCTGTCTATATCTATCTATCTACTCTATATCTATCTCTATCTGTCTGTCTGTCTGTCTCTATCTATCTATCTATCTCTATCTATCTGTCTGTCTGTCTGTCTCTATCTGTCTATCTCTATCTAGCTGTCTGTCTGTCTGTCTGTC
>NC_138745.1:37505705-37538205 GCF_965113295.1 Leuciscus leuciscus | reverse complement strand
ATGATGTTTTATAATGTTATTTTGTCGTCCAGCATCACAGTCTGGTTTTCTTCCCTTCCGATGCATGTCCATTGAGTTCATGAAGTGTCTGGCGTTAGCTTCGTTTATTCAGTTCATTACCTGCATCATCTGGGTAGGTGAAGTGCACTTACATACCCGCATGATGCACTACTCACACAGGGGCCATGAGGACGCTCCTGTCCTTCACACACACTACCAGTCTAAAGTTTTAGACCGGGAAGATTTTTAATGTTTTTAAAAGAAGTCTCTTCTGCTCACCCAGGCTGCATTTATTTGATAAAAAAACTAAGAAAAACAGTAATATTGTGAAATATTATTCCTGTTTTTTCAGGATTGTTTGATGAATAGAAAGTTCAAAAGAACAGCATTTATTTGAAATAGAATCTTTTGAATCTCAACTTCATCTGGTTGCCTGAGGATTAAATGAAGGCTTTTCAATCAGTTGGAGCCATTAATCTGATAATGAACACATTATTAGGCTGTAAACATATTCACTGTGAGTGAGCTGACCTCAAAAGATGTTTGATAACTAGTGGTTTAGTGATGATGCTTGTCACTCTGCTCTAACAGCTCTTTAGGAGCGCACACGGGTTTGTTACATGATTTCTCATGAAAACACATGTGACGCGTAGACGACAGAATAACACTGAGCGGCTCGGCCAGATCGGAGTCATTAAAGTCACCAGGGCTGTTAGAGTCATGACAGGGAAGTTGTGCTGGTCTTCTCTCCTCTATTGTGCCGTATATCCGAGTAAAACGCTTCAGGAACAAGAACAAATGTGGGCGGGGCTTGATTGTGTCCGTGAGGAATTGATTGGCTGGTTGGATGGTTGTGGTTTGCTATTGGCTGATCTCATGTGAGTGACAGGTTTGTTTCGGCTCCTGCATCGGCAGGTACAGCAGATCTTCCACAGCTCAACTAATACACTGTAATGGAGTGACTCAAACACTTCACAGTACAGATGACTTTGGGGTTTGGGTTACATGTTGATATTCGTGATAATCAGGTTTGTAATAATTCTCATTGTTTCAAACAATTTTATAACGTTCGGCAGTCCCAGAAATCTATGTGTGTGTGTGTGTGTGTGTGTTTACACTAGCCCTCTGTGTGTGTGTATATCTTTGAAGTGAACAATCCTTTGACTGTGACCTTTCCACTGTAAATGAACCAATGATATGAGCTGATATTCAAAGCTGACCTTTTCAGACAGGAAGTGGAAAACAGGCACTGACCAGCGGCGGTTGGAGTGGCATGTGATGTGATGATCTTCCAGCACTTTTAAAGGAAATATTGATGAATTATCATTGTATAATGTTTGTGAAGTCACTGAGAGTGTTTGCGGTTCAGTGGGACGTATTGATGAAAATGACCCGTGGTTATTAATGAGCGGCCGGTCTGCGTTTGTCTTTCCCTCGGCGGTGTTTGTCCATCATCATTCACGCGGCTCACACATGATGATGAGCGCTGACACCGTTAGTGGCCTCGTTTGTAAAACGCTCCATCAGTCGAGATCAGTGACAGTTTAATCAGCTCTTAGTATGCAGATGGAGATGTATGCGGTCCATCATTGTATCCCTTTAAACTCATCTTTCATCACCAAAATGACATTTTTAAACGTTTTTCCTTAAAAAAATTATTCTTGCCTTAAAATATCTTGAATGCAACTCGACACCCTCGCCTCATTAGTATGCGCGGTTCTATGAATATGCAACATTAACATTTTTTTTAAATTCATTAAAAATTAACATTCTGTCTCTTCTGCTCACCAATGCTGCATTTATTGATCAAAACTGCAGTAAAATTTTGAAATATTATTCCAATATAAAACGTCTTGAATAATACTATATAGTCAAGTGTCATTTATTTCTGTGATGCAAAGCTGAATTTTCAGCATCATTACTCCAGTCTATCACATGATCCTTTAGAAATCATTCTAATATGATGATTCATTATCAAAGTTGGAAACAGTTCTGCTGCTTCATATTATTTCATAACCTGTGATACTTTTTTAGGATACTTTGATGAATAAAAAAAGAAAAAAAGCAGCAAATGTTTTAAAAATAGAAATCTTCTGTAACAGCAATATCCACTACTGGTCAGTAATTTATTTCCTTTCTTTTTTTGAAATAAATCAATACTTTTATTCAGCAAGGATGTGTTACATTGATAAAAAGTGATAGTAAAGAAGATTTATATTATTAGAAAATATTTTTTATTTTGAATAAATGCAGTTCTTTTGAACCTTTTATTCATCAAATATATTAGGCAGCAGAACTGTGTCCAACACTCATAATAAATCAGAATATTAGAATGATTTCTAAAGGATCATGTGATAGACTGGAGTAATGATCCTGAAAATTCAGCTTTGCATCACAGAAATAAATGATAATTTAAAGTATAATAAATTGAAAACCAATTATTTAAAATTATAATAATATATCACAATATTACATTTTTTTTCTGTATTTTTGATCAAATAAATGCAGGCTTGATGAGCAGAAGAAACTTCTTTCAAAAACATAAAAAATAGTAATGTGTCCAAACTTTTGGCCTGTACTGTATATGCACGTTTATGTGTATGTGTGTTTATTTACTAGCCTATATTTATTTGTTTATGTGTATTTCTTTTTTCTTCCTAGAAATATTTGTTTTATATAACATCATGAAATTCAATATGTTTTAAGTCTCAATCCCTCATATTTCCATCAATCATCACAATCTCAGTAGTGAGGGCCTCTCTCTCTCTCTCTCTCTCTCTCTCTCTCTCTCTCTCTCTCTCTCTCTCTCTGTCTCTCACACACTCACTCTCTCTCACACACTCTCTCTCTCTCTCTCTCTCTCTCTCTCTCTCTCTCTCTCACACACTCACTCTCTCTCACACACACTCTCTCTCTCTCTCTCTCTCTCTCTCTCTCTGTCTCTCACACACACACTCTCTCTCTCTCTCTCTCTCTCTCTCTCTCTCTCTCTCTCTCTGTCTCTCACACACTCACTCTCTCTCACACACTCTCTCTCTCTCTCTCTCTCTCTCTGTCTCTCACACACTCACTCTCTCTCACACACACTCTCTCTCTCTCTCTCTCTCTGTCTCTCACACACTCACTCTCTCTCACACACACTCTCTCTCTCTCTCTCTCTCTCTCTGTCTCTCACACACTCTCTCTCTCTCTCTCTCTCACACACACACACCCCCTCTCTCTCTCTCTCTCTCTCTCTCTCTCTCTCTCTCTCTCTCACACACACACACACCCTCTCTCTCTCTCTCTCTCTCTCTCACACACACACACACACACACACACACACACACACACACACACACACACACACACACACACACTCTCTCTCACACACACACACACACACACACACACACACACACACACACACACACACACACACACACACACACACACACACACACACTCACTCTCTCTCACACACTCTCTCTCTCTCTCTCTCTCTCTCTCTCTCTCGTCTCTCTCTCTCTCTCACACACACACACACACATACATACACACTCTCTCTCTCTCTCTCTCCTCTCTCTCTCTCTCTCTCTCTCTCTCTCACACACACACACACTCTCTCTCTCCCTCTCTCTCTCTCTCTCTCTCTGCAGTGCTCTTATGTAATCTGATTGATCAGTGGGGAGTGTTCTAGTGCACCAGAAGAACGAGGAACGAGCAGAGGAGATTCTCTGCACTCCTGCCCTCTGTTTGTTGAGTCCCTCATCACTAGTGCTCTCACTGAATGATCCTGAGACCGTGTGTGTGTGTGTGTGTGTGTGTGTGTGTGTGTGTGTGTGTGTGTGTGTGTGAGCTGCTTCTGTACTGAGTGATCAGACTCAGTGTTGTCAGCTGCTCGACCACAAAAACAGCTGAAAAACTGTTATAATAGCAAAACAATCTAAACATAATGTTTGTTCTGAAGTGTGTTTAGCAATGCCTCAATCTGTCCGTCGTCCATCTGTCCATTAGTTTAATCTTTCAGAACTTTTGTTCTGTGTGTGTCAGTGATTTGACTGTCTTCACATTAAAAGCGGATTACGGGAGTCAAACCGGATTAGAGCAGCAGCTCAACTTGACTAGTAATTGGTCTCTGTGAACGTTCTCTGTTGCTCCTGGATTTCAGGATGAATTATTCCAGACCATCCGAGCATCAACTGCTAATGCGGCTGCAGCTTTAACAGGAGATAACGTGTGTGTGTGTGAGCTGACCTGGTTTCACTTGCTCCTCTCTGTTCTTGAGTTCTTGTGGAAAGAAGCAGAACTTTGTGGTTGTTCTTCAGAGTTTGACCCCTAAACGTCACAGCAGCCTATATAACACAACGCCAGCGGACGCCTTGAGTAATGAGGTACACACAGCACCGCTGCAGACACACACTATTTATAGTGGACCTACTACTGAAGAGAGCTTCTGAGGCCTTCAGCACACACACACACACACACACACACACACACACACACACACACACACCGTCACCTCCATATGTCCTACTGTGTGTGAGTGGACCTCAGTACTGATTCAGCTAAGGTTCGGACCATGGTCATTATGACTCTAGTTATAGTTATTGTTATGGTTATCGCTGTAGTTATGACTGTAGTTATAGTTATTGTTATGGTTATTGTTATGGTTATCACGATAGTTATTGTTCTGTTATCGCTGTAGTTATTGTTCTGTTATCACTATAGTTATTGTTCTGTTATCACTATAGTTATTGTTGTTCTGTTATCACTATAGTTATTGTTCTGTTATCACTATAGTTATTGTTCTGTTATCACTATAGTTATTGTTATGGTTATCGCTGTAGTTATGACTGTAGTTATAGTTATTGTTATGGTTATCGCTGTAGTTATGACTGTAGTTATAGTTATTGTTATGGTTATCGCTGTAGTTATGACTGTTATAGTTATTGTTATGGTTATTGTTATGTTATCACTATAGTTATTGTTCTGTTATCACTATAGTTATAGTTATGGTTATCACTATAGTTATTGTTATGTTATCACTATAGTTATTGTTCTGTTATCACTATAGTTATAGTTATGGTTATCACTATAGTTATTGTTATGTTATCACTATAGTTATCCATTACTATTTGATCATTTTAGTGATCATTATAGTTATTGTTCTTGGTGTGAATGGACTTTAAAGAACCTCTGGGAATAAATCAATGAAAAAAAGAGACCCATTTAACCGTGGTGAAGATTTCATCAGATTTCTACAGTGTTTCCAGAGAAAGCTGCTCTGGATGTGTGTGTGTGTGTGTGTGTGTGTGTGTGAACGTCCTCCACCCACAGAAGTTCACGCTCTCTCCTCTGCTGAGAGGAATCACATGTCTGAAGTGACTCAATCGCTGATCTACTGCGAGAGCTTCCTATAGAGCTTCATGTTACCTGTCTGATGGACCTGGAGTTCAGATGTGGTGTTTGTGCTGCCAGAGCTAGAGATGCACCGATGCGTCGGCCAATAATCGCTATCGGCCGATCAAAGATATTGTTTTCGCTGTCGGACATTGGACGATTGTTTAAAAACAGCCGGTGATCAGTGCTGATTATATCCTGTCAATCAAAGGGGCGGAAAAACGTGTCCAACTGCAACTCATTCTGTGTGTGAAGAAAATATCTTTTGTGTTGACTTTAGGGCAAGTTAACGCAACAATAACGCTTTACCAGTTAAAAAATGTCAACGTTAATGCCGGCTTTATTTGACCCTCTGAATCACACGTAGTTCAAGCCAGGGTTTCCAGATCTACGGTTTCCCTTCATCAAACATGATCTGTCAATAATCACAGAGGGTTGTGCTCTGTTACTTCTGATAAGAAACTCAGTCTTAGCTTTCAAATTCTGTACATTTTATCAAGAAATTCAATCAATAAATGGTGTTTTGACTCTTAAATGTGACGTGACAGATCGCTGAAGCGCCTCAGTGTCAGCCAGTCTTTTCTTCAACTTTAATACAAGTTATATCTAGAAAAACATGCATGAACATCAGAAGGTATGCTGAAAGAAACAGTACAACTTACCGAAATCCATATATTGTGAACATTAGCACTTAATGCTGCATTGACCTCAGTAAAGTTCACCAGTGTACACAGTTCATTAGCTAGCTATAAAACACCAGAGGAGTGTTTATTACTGTCTTTATTACTTATTTACTGTTAATTATACATTTGTGTTTATAAACACTACCTGAGTTGAATTCAAACATTTTAGCTTTTATTTGAGTGTAAATATTATAGAAGTTGAATATAATCTGTTGTTAATCTTAAACTCTCATAGTGAACCACATGACAGGGCTCCCTGTGTAGTGTGCAGCATTACTGGGAGAGATTTCCTTTAAAGAGCAACTATTGGCATCAGTTGATTTAACTTTAGTATCGGTGCATCTCTAACCAGAACATGCAAGTCCTCTTATAATGTTAGTCCTGGTTTCTTGCATCAAAACCACTTATTTTTTTCCATCTGTATGTAAATGAGCTTTCCCATGATCCCAGTGCTGATGTACAGTGGGACACTTTTTTCCATTGAGATGACTGGGAGAAAACGTCCAGAATGAAATGGATTCCTGATGGTTCCTGAACTCTGTACATCAGTGAACAATCTGCATGAACTGAGAAGCTCGTTTGAAACTCTCATTGATTGAGACACGCTGAGATTATCAGAGCTTATGTGATTATGAGCGGATCTGATCTGAAACATGCATGTGATGAGCCGACGTGAGGAGCTTATAGATGGAGAAAAGCCATTGTTCATCTTTGTCTATGTGCAAACACACACTTCCCCTCTGTCACGGCTGGACAAACACACGTGTGTTGTGTAATACTGTAGTACTCATCTCTCACTCCTACATGTGGAGATTCAGGCACTTCAGGCCAGAAATACTCCACAAGCGTCAGGTGATGCTCGACAGCTGCGGCGTTCACTCGCTCTCAGGAAGAGCCACGGTTCGACCGCTCAGGCTTCCCACACACGCTTATGTGCTCTTGTGCTTTACAGGGTCTTTCCGTGGCACTCACTGAAAGTTCCTGATGCAATATCTGAGTGTGATTTGTTCCTGTAGAGCTCGTTGATTCCCATGATGTGACCTGAAGCACTGGTCCTGTTTACACCTGCTCACTTCACTTCAGTGCTTTCGAGACCGATTTAACCCTCATCCTTCCCTCGCACTTCGTAACACACCTTTCCCTCGCGGGTCAAAATGACCCGAAGCCCTAAAATTATACTTTTTTTGTCCAGAAAGCTTATTTTTATTTAATTTTGATAATTTTTTTCTATTTTTTAAATGCAATTTTTTTTTTTTTTTTTTTTATCTTTTATTTTATTTACCTTTAAATGACTAGATTTGATCAATAAATAATAAATAAATAGTAATTTAAACACATTCCTCACATTCTTTCATCTTAAATTTAAAATAACTTACAATTTCATGCATAACCCTTTTTTTCACGTTTATGCGCTTTTGTGCATTACAGGATCTTTTCGTTGCGCTCACAGAAAGTTCCTGATGGAATATCTGAGTGTGATTGTTCCTGTAAAGCTCGCTGATTCCCAGTGTTTGGACTGATTCTAGACGTGTGCCATGAAACACCGGGTCTGTCTACACACCTGCTCACTTCATGTGTTTCCTCTGACGGGATAGCTATCGGATCGGGAAAAGACCCGGTGATTTAAATCACTTCAGGATGTGGTCTGAGAATCATTCCAGATGAAACAGCACAAGTGTAAATGCATCTGGTCCTTGAAACCACATCAGAATCTGAATCAGAATCAGAAAGGGGTTTATTGCCATGTATGTGTACAAGCAAGCAAGGTGACAGAAGCTTCCACAGCACAAACAGAATGACAGTGACAGGACACAGATAATAGAACAATTATAAAAATAGGATAAGTAAAAAGGAAATAACAATATTTTATTTGTTAAAATATCAATATTTGTTCATTTTACTCCTAAAATGTTAAATAGTGACGTGTCATATTCTCATATTAACCTGAATTCCAGTTCATAAAAATGCCGCATTCACTAAAGTTCACATTTAAAGGGCAGATCAACTTTCAGACAATATTCTGATCCCGGCTCCAGGAATAATCCTGTTTTAATGGGAAATCTGTTGCATGTTAAACACCTTATTCAAAAAATCCACTGACAGGAGAAATACTGTATGTACACATGTTAGGACCGCAAGGAATTATGGGTCTAACAGATGCTCAGCTGAATCTGGTGTTTTTGTGAAGCGTGCGATCAGACACGTATATCATGAGGTGAGTGAACCAATCACAGCTCTTGAAGCTGTATCTTTAATCCGCTGAGGTGAGTTCCAGCTGTGTGTGTGTGTCGTCTCGTCTCGCCGTGACTCAGCACTCCTCAGTTTCTCCTTCGTGAGACGCCATGATGATCAGTGATCAATATTAATGTATCTGACTGGGCTCTACATCGACAGCATCTGAAGGGCTCACACAGGAGGTGTGTGTGTGTGTGTGTGTGTGTGTGTGTGTGTGTGTTTCTACAGCTTCTGATGAGCTGAAGTTTAGTAATGTGACTTCAGGCCTCGAGCATCATCTGACTCGTCTGTCATTAACATCTACAGCTGTTCCAGAGATGTTTTTAGAGACCATCCTCATGAAGTTAGAGTGTGTACATATAAAGAGGCCATATTACTAGAGGACAAAGTCTTGATGATGTTTCATGCTCTACTAGAACAGGTTTTCCTGCTTGAATGTTGATTATTTTCCTCATATTCTCCATTGTTGCGGCTCCTCTCTTCCCAGTCTGTCAGTAACACTCTGTTTACTTCCTGTCTCTGTGAAGCCCCTCCTTCTGAAAAGCACACTGTGCTCTGATTGGTCGGCTGGAGCAGTGTGTTGTGATTGGTCAATTCGAGTGTGTTTGGGAAATGTCCCGCCCCTCACCATAAATCTTAAGATAATTAAGATAAATAATGCTTTACATAAAAATGAAAGATCAATAGAGAAATATGCAATGATGCAGGGCTCGAGACTAACGGCGTCCTATCGTCCTGGGGACGATAGAAAATGTGTTTAGGACGAACAGAAATATTCTCCAGGACGCCTACAGGACGAAAGACATTTTTGTATGTGTGTTCATTTATTACTAGTGATGGGCGGATCGATCCTGAAGTATCGATACTTCGATACTGACGTGGTATCAAAAAGGATCGATCCTCACATAAAAATATCGATCCAAATGGGTGTTTTTTTTATCAGTAATTTTTTATTAATTTAGCACGCAATTCAGTGCGTAAAATAAGCTTCTAAGTGGAAAAATAAGCGAATGTTAGCGGATAATTGTGTAGGATAGAACTTTTTCTCCTAGTCATCTGGATACAAGACGAAACCAATCAATCACAGAGAGCGTTCGATGCTGGTGCTTCGCTGAGCTCACAGGACCAGTGCGTTTGGGAAACGATGCCTTGCTTAGATGACACAGAGAAACAATCGGGAGTTATTTCGCAATAAACAAACCAAATGTGTTCATAACGGTTCAAAATGCTGATGTCAGTAAGTTTTTTTTTTAAATGAAATTAATATTTTTATTCAACAAGGATCGATGCATTAAATTGATCAAAAGTGACAGTCAAGGGTTTTACACTGTTAAAAAAAATCTACTTCATATAATTTGTTCTTTCAACTTTGTTCATCAAATAATTCTGCATAAAATGTATCATGGTTTCCACAAAAATATGAAACTGTTTTCAACATTGATAATAATAAGAAATGTTTCCTGAGCAGCAAATCAGCATATTAAAATGAAATATCATCATGACTGGAGTAATGATGCCGAAAATTCAGCTTTGATCACATGAATAAATTACAGTTTACTATGGCATAGAAAACAGATAGCCTATGTTAAATTGTAATATTACAGTTTTTACTGTATTTTTGATCAAATAAATGCAGAAGAGAATTAAAAATCTTACAGACCCCAAATTTTTGAACAGTAGGCTAGTACTTGTAGGCTAGTACTGTAATTAGGGTCGTTTTGTAAAAGTCACTGACTAATTACAGGCGAGTTGAGAGCACAAATCACAAAATATTTAGGCCTAGTAGTCATGAAAACGTATTCAGATTTATCATATTAATGATGCATTCACCTCATAAATCATGACACACTGCTCTAGCACAGGAAAGTGCATACAAGTTAAAGTGCATGCTTTTAAAATGAAAAAGTATTGGTATCGGTATCGATATCGGCGAGCTGGGCCTGTATTTACTTGGTATCGGATCGGTACCGAAATTTGCAGTATCGCCCATCACTATTTATTACTAGCCTATTAGGGTAACTTACTTAGAAAATGCCAAAATTAACCGACCAAGCGCTGACTACAACGGAGCGTGTCTTCTCATGCGGTTACTATAGTTACTATCACTGGCCAGCTACTCACCCGGAGACTTGTTTCGCGGTACATCTCACATGGCTTATTTTCACAGACAAAAACGAGACGATAACTAAATAAAACTAGTTTTGAATGACACAAACCATGACAAAAATCTATTGATATTTTCGTCAACGAATAAAAACTAGACAAAAATGTTAGATAGTGACGATTTGGGAAGCGATCCAGTCAGAACTGATGTCCTGCGTTTGTGGTAGATGCGCACATGTGTACTGTAACGTGCTGATCTAACGTTACCCAGCGGCACACGGGTTGACATGCGCTGAATCCTGCATGTCTCATAAAACGTTAAAAAACTTAAACGTCTGGGAGAATGAGTAGAGCAGACATATAGATCTGAATAAGAGTGACGACGCAAGAAAAGAGCTCTATTCGGTACGGTTTTCTGTGCGCACACACCCGACCCGAAGCGTGCAGCCATGCACAGAGACACCTATACAGCGCGCGAGTACTGAACTGAGCTCTCTTTCGTGTCTGAGTGGACAAATACACACAACATTATGTCGAAATGTCCGTTTTGGAGAGTATTCACGTAAACTATGTTGGTTATGTCTTAAACAGTTGTGAGTGTATCGAATGTGCATCAGTGCATTGGATCCGCATGTCATTGGACATGATGTCTTAAAGTGACAGTGGGTAATAAACCTAATGCGGTCTGTGTCCTTAATATTTATCAAGCAACAAAAGAAAAAGAGAAAAGCATTCACTGCTCGTTAATAGCTTTAATAATGATTCATTATATTTAATTCATACAAATAAATATGTCTGCTGCTTGAAAGAATAAAGAATGATGATATTTTTGAGATATGTAGTCACCTGTATTTATTTGTTATTTTTTAATCCAACCAACTCAAAAACGTTTTGAGCTGTATGTATTTGTTATTTTTCGTATATGTAAAAAAGAAGAAAAAAAATTTGTTCTGCATGAATACATAAAGCATTTAACTCCTGTTATTTTTTATTAAATCTGTTTTTTACCTGTTTACAGATAACTACTTTGAATGGAGCTAAATAAATATAATAATATATATCATAAACATTTGAATGGTGTTTTTATTATGTAACTAACAACTATAGATGATAATAACAAAGTACAGAAACAACATGTTTATTTTGGGACGGTTGACATTCACTTTAGGACGGTTCAAATAGTTTTTCAGGACGGTTCCAGGACGGAGGTGAAAAAAGTTAGTCTGGAGCCCTGCAATGATGGTAAAAACGAAGTGATGCTTTTAAATATTAAATTAAATCCACCAGTAGGTGGCGGCAGGTCACTGTCTTTATGAGTGAGTCGTCGAGTCATTCGTTCATCGTAACGAAGCAAGTGGCTGTTAAGAATGGGTTAGGGTTAATCATTGACTCTCATGATTTGTTCAAAGCCGCAGATTCGTTCACAAACACTGCTGTGGACAATACTGTGTTTAAAATGAACATCACTTAATATTAATACCTTTCGTTTGTTGAACTGTTGTTTTAAATCAATGTCACATTTGCAGTCGTGTGGATGTTTGTATGATGTGATCAACGTTAAGCACAGGAACTCACACTGGGTGTTTCTGTATCGAAGAGAGTTTGGATGGATCTCTGTGCACAGGCTGTGTCTAGTTTGGTTCTTCATGCTAGTAAGTGCTAAATCCACACTTTTACCAGAGGTATGTTATCGAGAACGGTAGTGTAGCGTGATTTGCCAAGGCGGCATCATCTGCACACACTCTGTCATCTATCATCTACACACTGTGTGAATGCAGTCAGTTTTGACCATAAAATATGAGGTCATTTGATTGGATGCATGCTCAGTTTTAATGTTGTTTTAAGGAGGTGTAGAATTAAATGAACGGCAAAACTCAGCGTTTTGTTTGCGTACCCCCTTCTGTCCCCTCACGCACCCCAGCCTGAGAACCACTGCTGTAGAATATACAGTCTGAACACAGTATGAAAACATTACGCCTATGGAGATTCCCCATAAACCACATGTGAGTGAGTGTGTGTGTGTGTGTGTGTGTGTGTGTGTGTGTGTGTGTGTGTGTGTGTGTGTGTGTGTGTGTGTGTGTGATCATCACAGGACGCTCATATGAGTGTTATTATCTGTGTGAGCGTCTGCACAGGATTACATCAGGTTCGGATAATCTGGATTTGATCTGTTATATGGATTACAGCAGAATTAGCTAGACTCGCACATCAGACACACCTGATCGTTCGCCACCTGTTTGATTGCTGAGTGACTCACCAATAACAGACACTAGTGTTCAAAAGTTTAGGTGTGTGTGTCCTCTCAGTGTCCACCAGACAGACACACCCATCACTCTCTGCTAGGGGTGTGACGAGATCTCGTGTTACGAGATCTCGCGAGATTAAAACGCGACGAGATTTCTCGTCGAGGTGAAAAGTTGTCTCGTGAGTTGTTGTGATGTCAGTGATGGAGCGTGAGGGTGAAATTAGTATTGAAGATGCCCCTGCCACTTTTAAATCATTTGTGTGGCAACATTTTGGTTTTCCTGCGGAAATAATAAACGTCGAAAGAGTGACAGACAAGACGAACACAATATGTAAACATTGTAAGAAAACAGTGCCGTACACCGCGGCTAACACGAGCACTATGCAAAAACACATACAGAACCACCACAGCTCTAAAACTAGCTGCACCTGTGACGAAAACATTAAAAGGGCAAACAACTCTAAATGCCTTGCATCTCTTCCACCGTCAAGTGCAAGAGCCACGACAATAACGAGAGACATCTGCGTTTTCATTGCAGCTGATATGAGGCCATTTTCTGTGGTGGAAAATCTGGGATTTCGGCGACTCCTCCGCACACACACACTCGCGCACACACACACACTCAATGTCCCTCGCTCACTCACTCACTCGCGCACACACACACACACACACACACACACACACACACACACACACACACACACACACACGCTCACTGTCCCTCGCTCACTCACTCACTCGCGCACACACACACACACACACACACACACACACACACACACACACACACACACACTCAATGTCCCTCGCTCACTCACTCACTCGCGCACACACACACACACACACACACACACACACACTCAATGTCCCTCGCTCACTCACTCACTCGCACACACACACACACACACACACACACACACACACACACACACACGCTCACTGTCCCTCGCTCACTCACTCACTCGCGCTCGCACACACACACATACGCTCACTCGCGTACACACACACACACACACACACACACACACACACACACACACACACACATACGCTCACTCGCGCACACACACACACACACACACACACACACACACACACACACACATACGCTCACTCACTCACTCGCGCACACACACACACACACACACACACACACACACACACACATACGCTCACTCGCGCACACACACACACACACACACACACACACACACACACACACACACACACACACACACACATACGCTCACTCACTCACTCGCGCACACACACACACACACACACACACACACACACACACACACACACGCTCACTGTCCCTCGCTCACTCACTCACTCGCGCACACACACACACACACACACACACACACACACACACACACACACACACACTCAATGTCCCTCGCTCACTCACTCACTCGCACACACACACACACACACGCTCACTGTCCCTCGCTCACTCACTCACTCGCGCACGCACACACACATACGCTCACTCGCGTACACACACACACACACACACACACACACACACACACACACACATACGCTCACTCGCGCACACACACACACACACACACACACACACACACTGTCCCTCGCTCACTCACTCACTCGCGCACACACATACACATACGCTCACTCGCGTACACACACACACTCGCTCACTGGTGCGCATACACACACACACTCACTGTTGCTCGCACTCTCACTCACTCTCGCTCACACACTCTCGCTCACATAGCTCAACCCGTCGTGGAGGACCGTTAAAAAAATTAAACATGCTAGTCTTTCTGTCGTGATGTCCTGAAGCATCGCAGACGCGTAGGTTGTCGCCCACTATGACACTATACGAAATGAAACGATCGAATCTTGCGTCCCGACGCCCGTTGTCCTTTACGAATCTCCACGACACCCTACATCAAACGGATCGTGCCAAAATTGCGCTAAAATCGTGTAATCTGAACCAGGCAGGTAATAAACATTTGACCTATCACGCAAAGAACCTATTAAAGCACTAAGACATGGGAACAGTATAGATAACATTCACATTTGAATATTTATCGGAAGTCATATCGACATCGCAATATTAAACAATGTTATTGCACATCGCAGCTTTTCCTCATATCGTGCAGCCCTATAGTTACTGCCCAAAGGTCTCAACTGCTGCCAGAAATCGTTGACATGCTTATATTCTTAAAAAAGAACATGACCATATCTTAGGCTGTTCTGTGTAGTTCATTTATCTCTTTTTCATGCTTGAAGAAAACATTTGTTTCTGTTTGAACTTGTAGTTTTGAGAGAGCAGTACTTTGATTATGGATACACTTACTGTTTTCATTTAAAGTGTTATTTCTGTTATTTATATATTTATTTTATTTATACTGTTTTATTTTTTTTATGTTCGATTTGTGGAAAGGAGTTAGATTTCTCATGTGAAATCGTACAGGGGAGAAGCCAGATGGTAGAGTTTATAGCAAAACATTTTGCAGTGTTTGCATGTCCTTTAGCCTACTGCATAGAATTCATTAAAATAGAAGTAAAATAACATTCATTACAAGTTGATTTCAAAATGCACCTAAATTGTTTTGCATTTTGTGATTTTCAGTTGAATAAAAGACTATTCATATATTTCATCATTGAGGATTTCTTAAAAATTGTGTAAAAATCTCGTCTTGTCTCGTTCTCGTGTCGTGTCTCGTCTGGTGGAGTAAGCGTCTCGTCACACCCCTACTCTCTGCAATGCAGCTTCACCTCGTCTGCCAGCTCTGTCTGAGTCTCAGGGTTTACACAGGTCACAGTGTTCAGTGTGTGTTGTGGTTATGGATCGCAGTTGTTGTGTTGAGAGAAGAGCTGAAATGTGGAAGTGTGTGAGTGAGAAAGTAAGCTGAGGATCAGTGAAGTGTTTATGTGTCTTTAGCTTCAGTCATATCACATGTATGTTATGGATCACTGATAATCTCATGTAGGATGTTCAGATTTGTATCTTGACTAAATAAAAACTTGTTTTCAGAATAAGTAAAAACTGCTGATCTTCTGAAGTTGTGTGACGAACAGACTGAAACTAAGAATGTTGACTGATTGTCTGCAGGATTCATTGAAGTAAAAACTAAATTGTGATGTGGCTTAGAGCGATAATCATTAAAAAAAATGATAGAATATCCAAGTTAAACTCTTTTACAGCAGTCCACAGTGAGCAGGTGAGCTGGTATACTGGTATAGGTGAGGGGACTGGGACTGAGTGTAAAAGAGCTTCTCAGTCTTTGCAAGTGAAGATGAGTCATGGATCACCACTGTGTGCCAAATATCATGAGAGAATCCTCAAACGATTCAAAAATCACATTTCTCAATGCAATATTGCAGAGAAATCTCAGTGTGTGTAGGACAAGACAGGAGGAGGCTTCTGTTGAATATGCGTGACCTTTGACCCCTCAGACGGCACTGCATGAGAAACCATCATGCTACTCTGTTACATACAGCCACATGTGCTCAGGACTGCTTTATAAAACTGTTGTCACTGAATACAGTCATCATCAAGACATCATCCAACAGCCATATCACCCTGTAGCCCAAGACCGGTTGCCCACTGAAGCTAAGCAGGGCTGAGCCTGGTTAGTACCTGGATGGGAGACCTCCTGGGAAAAACCAGGTTGCGGCTGGAAGAGGTGTTAGTGAGGCCAGCAGGGGGCGCTCACCCTGGGGTCTGTGTGGGTCCTCACGCCCCTGTATAGTGATGGGGACACTATACTGCCAAAAGAGCACCGTCCTTCGGATGAGACGTTAAACCGAGGTCCTGACTCTCTGTGGTCATTAACAATCCCAGGATGTCTTTCGAAAATTATTATTATTATTATTATTAAGACAAGCGACTCGAGTCTCTGTTACAGGAGAAAGCTGTGCGTCTGCAGAGTTCAGAGTTCAGAGATCTCTGGGCCCGAGGTCATCTCAGATCATCCAGAACACAGTGGAGACGTGTGCTGTGCTCACATGAGTCCATGTTCTCAGTCCCCAGGGACCATCCAGACTCTCATCAGCGACGGTGCAAAAGCACACGAGCATCACTGCAAACGAGATGGCTGATGTGCATTACTGGGAAGGAATATCCTGGGATTGTACAGAGACATAAACTGCCCTGAAGAGGACATCTTTTCTGGGAAGCGAGACGATGGCCTCATTCCTCAGTGTTCCTGCGGTCCAGATCTGTCTTACTGAACATGTACGGCCCATCATGGAGAGGAGAGGCAGACGACGACCACAGGCTGTTGAGCAGAGGTCTCATATCAGGAGACACTGGGGACAAATCACACTTGCAAAACTGCAACTATTAGAATCCTCCATTTCCAAAGGATTAGAAAGTGTAATTAAAAGGAAGTTGATGTGACAGTGGGAGTCATGGCTCTGTCCAGCTCTTCAGGAGTGAGCTGCAGCCGGCAACATCTAAATCTGATTATATTTGCAAAATACAATTAAGTTGGTCAGTGACAACATTCTTTTCTTTGTATTTTTGTCAGTTAAATAAAGATTCAACAGGATTAACCAATCACAGATTCTAGAATTTATTGCATTTTACAAAATATCCCAACTTTTCTTCAAATAAATTATATATTATAAATACATTATTATATTATTTTTGTTAAACTTTAATTTTGTAAAATTTTGTGCTGAAATATTACACTAGTATTAGTAATATTTCTTATTTAGTAATTTTTATATTTGATTTAGTAATACTAATATGAGTTGAGTTTTTATTATAATTTAGTAATAATACTAATACTAATTATTATTATTTTATAGCCATATTAATATATAATCACAATTTTGCTCAAATTGTGCAGTCCTACAAACAAGCAAATTGCATATTAAACTGGAACCGCAATTTTTATATAAAAATATATTTTGATGTGCAGCTCTAGCATCAGTCAGACTGTGTGTGTATGTGTGTGTGTGTGTGTGTGTGTGTGTGTGTGTGTGTCAGGCTGTTGTGTTGCGCACCTGTCCATGTTCTTCAGCCTCAGGTTGTTCTTGCGTGTTCAGTGTCATCATCAGGCACACGTGATGGTCAGGTGACCTGCACCCGCGCCACATCTGAGCCCTGCTGTTTACACTCATGAGGAGATGTCCTTCATCACACACTCATCATGCTGTTGAAGTGTGTGTGTGTGTGTGTATGTGTGTGTGTGTGTGTGTTTATTGGTGTTCTCTATCTGGCAGCATTTGTGAATGTGCATGTCGACCCAAACAGAGATAATGTGACAGGAGGTGTGTGTGTGTGTGTGTGTGTGTGTGTGTGTGTTACTCTCTGCTGAGACTGTGTGTGTTGCCATCTGTGCGGTTTGTTCCTCTGATGAGACATACAGCAACACACACACACACACACACACACACACGCGCTCACAGATACTGTAAAACTCATGTGAACTGCTCCGTCACATTTTCTGCTCTTAAAGAGACAGTATCTTAATTCACAGACACACCCTGCTCAAATACCCATCATGCCGTGTGACCGTTTGCTTTGTGTGTTAGTTACAGACATGTGATCTTCCTCATTCTGTGTGACTTTTGTTCTTCAGGTCATTCAACATGTTCACCGCAGGATCTAATTCACAGATCACATGTGTGTGTGCGAGAGAAAGAGAGAGTGTGTGTGTGTGTGTGTGTGTGTGTGTTGATGCTGCTGGAGGCCACAGGCATTTGTTTTCTACTAAACGACAATAGGCAGATGGAGCCACATACAATATTAATGAAGAACTGTGTGTGTGAGATATTTCTTGTCAGAACACATTCGTTTATTGTGTGTGTGTCGTCATCTCTCCATCACTGTTTTACAGCGGATCTTGATTAAAGGCTTCGTTCGCAGTTACAGCATTTATATTTATTGTTTTTTATGGAATATTGAAGTGTTTATTGTAAATGATTTATGAGTGCACATCATTATTGTGTTAATAATCTTGAATCAGAATCAGTTCCTCTTGCAGCATCTCTTCTCTTCTCTGATGACGAGGGCGGGGCTATAACCTGTCACTCACATAAGATCAGCCAATAGCAAACCACAACCATCCAATCAATTCCCCTCGGACACAATCAAGCCCCGCCCACATTTGTTCTTTTTCCTGAAGCGTTTCACTGGATATACGACACTATAGGGATTGTCACGCGTCTGGTAATCGATCACGACACTGAACAGGACAAACCAGGCGCTCTTGTGTCATCTGACTCTGAGATTCATTAGTCTTCTTGTTGTTTTGTTATATTCAAAGTTTAACTGGTGACTTCATCAAGGACAGTGAATATTTAATTGAGCTGTAATCATCCACTGACCTTAATCAAGCCAATAACAATACACACACGTGATGGAGAAAGTCTAGTCAGCTTTATTTCTATAGCGTTTTATACAGATTGTTTCAAAGCAGCTTCAGATTAATAAACTGGAAAATAACAGAATCAATGATGCAAAACTTCAGCAAATATGAGACAGATTCAGATTCTGCTCTACAGAAGACAAGTCATTATTCAGATCAGTTCAGTTCAGTGTTGATTCAATTCAGTTCAATAACTGTGTCAGTGTAGAGCTGGATGTACACAGGATGTACATGTATCATTGGTCATGTGCAGTGATGATGTCAGTCTGAATGACCTGATGGTGGTGTTGTGTTGTTTTTTTGACTCGTGTTGGAAGGTCTCCAGCACTCGTGATGTGATGTTAGTTGTGTTGTGATGTGTGTAGTGATGCACACACTCTATTACGAGCCATTAGAAGACGTCCATCATGTCATAGATGTGTTGCAATGGCTCATGTGATCTGCTTCTGAACAACATGATGATGTATCAAAGAAGTAAACCATGTGCTTTAATTGCAATCATTCGCTAAAATGAACACTCGTCAAGCGTCAAATGCAAGTAAAAATCAGCCCTGGTGAATATATGAAATGATGTTACAGTATGAGTATATGAAACTGTGTTACGGTATATGAAGCGTGTTACGTATATATGAGTATATGAAACAGTGTTACTGTTCACATTTGGCTCCAAAACTCTGGAATAGTCTTCCTGATACTGTTCGTTGCTCAGACTCGCTCTCCCAGTTTAAAACTAGATTAAAGTCGCATCTCTTCAGCCAGGCATTCATATAATCCTACAGTTCAAACTACAATCCGGCCTCTAGCTCATAAATGCCAGAGGAGAACTGGCCCCCGACTGAGCCTGGGTTCTCCCAAGGTTTTTTTTTCTCCATTAGGTCACCTGATGGAGTTTTAGGACACCATTAGGTCACTTGATGGAGTTTTTCGGTTCCTTGCCACTGTTGCCTTTGGCTTGCTCAGTTGGGGATATTTTGGGGATATTTAATTTAATTTTATTAATCAATAAATTCCTCTTGAAACAAACTTTGTTGTATTATTTTAATTTAATACTGTGAAGCTGCTTTGATGCAATCTGTATTGTGAAAAGCGCTATACAAATAAACTTGACTTGACTTGACTTGACTTGTTACGGTATATGAAGCGTGTTACGTATATATGAGTATATGAAACCGTGTTACGGTATATGAAGCGTGTTACGTATATATGAGTATATGAAACAGTGTTACGGTATATGAAGCGTGTTACGTATATATGAGTATATGAAACCGTGTTACGGTATATGAAGCGTGTTACGTATATATGAGTATATGAAACCGTGTTGTGGTTAAGATTATATGAAATGACACTTATAACGTGCATTTTCCCAAATTTGTCATAAGTTGTTTATAAATCTGTTTACAGATACTCTTGTTGTTTGTCAACAAAGGAGAAGCTTTAAGGTCTTTCTGACATTCACCACCAAAATAAAAGCTCTGTGGTTGAATGTTTGAAAGCATTGAAATTAAATATTAATACTGTAATTTTACTGTTCTGTAAAAAAATTAAATAAAATTATATGCTTGATTTTTTACAGTACAATAATATAGTGTTATTGTAATATATTTCTTTATTGAAATAAAATATTAAATATAATAAAATAAAAAGTAATATATTTTCTTATATTTTTTATGATTTAATAAAATTAAAACATTGTTTGTATAGGCATATTGATCTAAGAAAGACACACGTACACACACACACACACACACACATACATCACAATGGAGACTAATCCTATTACATTAAGATGGAGTAACCTTGATATGAGTGTGTGTTCATGGAAAGTGTGTTAATCTGATCAGACTGAGTGTGTGTGTGTGTGTGTGTGTGTGTGTGTGTGTGTGTGTGTGTGTGCATCAGCTGCTGCAGAATTCATGTGTTGTTTAATGGTTATTGTGGTGGATTGATTTTATGGCTAATACAGATTAGGGGTGACCCCGAATAGTTGAAGATTCGATGCTTCGATAGGAGGAGCCTGATTCGACTACCGATCTCACGGTCGAATCTCCACAGAGGTTATGAAACGAGGATCATGCCACTTTGGCTATATGAGGGCGCTCAATGTCTGATTTCACATAGAACTAGCTTTTATGTAAATACGTTAATATTCAGCCTATTATGATAATGCTGTAGGCCAATATAAAAATGTGCAAAGAAAGAAACTTTTAATAAATATTTTTTTAACGTGCGTGAATAAATCCAAACACCCCGTGACAGATTTAAGTTTCACTTTCAATCCGTGACCGACAGAGGAGCGTCTTCGCGGCAAGGATTTAAATCTTTAACAATGTCTGGGATAAGAAAATCTAAAGTGTGGATGTACACCATCAGAAAGGATATTCTCCAAGGCTGGATTTAGCATCAGGAAAACCATGATCGCACTTCTGCCGGCCAACGTTAACATGTTTCACGCATAGACTGGGTTTCACGTTAGAATGTATTTTATCCGCGCGCACAATTTGAAAAGACTCCAACGGACACAGAGTGAAAGACGTTCAGGATTTGTTCTCTCGATCAGGTAGGGTACAAGTGATTTCAAAACTTTTCAGCCGGTTCTAATTAGATTTGTGGATGCTGTGAACATGTTTAGCTAAAGACTGCCTCTCCAGTTTAGCATTTATTGTTGTTTCTGCAGTTAAAAAGACAAAGTTGAAAATTCTGGCTACTATCGTTATTTTAATAATTTATTTATTTTTATTTTATTTATTAATCTGTCAGGGTTATCTAATCTAACTATTTGTGGCTTGTGTTTTGAATATATGTTCCCCTGCACTTCAGGCATTTTGCACACATTTGCTCCTCATCTTGTGACTTGATTCTGATTTATTTCGTTTTGTATTTTTATTTATTAGAAAGGTATATTCTGTTCTAAATTTAATTTAGTAAATTAATTGTGTATTTTTTCGGTGCATCGATGTTGTGCTGTACTTAGAGCCTGCTCGCACAGGTAATTTAGCCGATTTAATTTGATTTGCATGTGAAATGCAAATCTGCAGTGTGGCCTTTCTGGAGTTATTTATGTTATTTCTTAGTTTTATTGATCAAAAATGTTTTTATACATTTTCTTCTATATCTTTGTGTGATTTTCTGTACATCGCGGCTTTGAAACGTTAAAGCCCCGCCCCCAGCCCCACCCCCATACACATGATTCGACTATTAGTCGACTATAGGCAAGACTTGACGATTCTGATTCGACTATGAAAATCCATAGTCGGGGACACCCCTAGTACAGATATAGATCTAGAGAATAAAGAGCTCAATTCCATGTAATTAAAAAAATAATAAATATAATGACACCATATAAGAAGAACTGTAAAAGATTAAAAGAGAAAGAAAGAGAGATTGTCTGTGGATGTTGTAGTGAACTCTCCTAACAGGGAGAAGAGCTCAGGGAGGGTTATGTTGATGGTTTCTGAGCTTCATGACATTGAATCTTCAGTGAGTGTGAGATGGAAGTGTGTGGATGAATGCAGTCACCTGTTGAGTGTGTGTGTTCTCATGATGAAGATGATGATGATGATGGTATTGTGTGTTTGAAAGAATGTTTGTCACTGCAGCTGTACAAGTTCAGACTGACTGTCTGTGGTACTGGCACATCACTGGCACATCACTGGCACATCACTGGCTCTACGTGTCAGCAGGTTGAGATTTACTAGTATTTCAGTGTGTGTGTAGTGAATATGAGTGTAGGTGGAGAGACACACACACACACACACACACACACACACACACGCACACACGCATGGTGTTCTCCCACGGCCTGTATCAACAGTGGCGTGTTGTGAAGTTCTCCTGCAGTGTTGTGTGTGTGTTCAGGATGATGAGGTGTTGTGTTGTGTTGTGTTGTGTTGTGTGTTCAGGATGATGAGGTGTTGTGTTGTGTTGTGTTGTGTTGTGTGTTCAGGATGATGAGGTGTTGTGTTGTGTGTTCAGGATGATGAGGTTGTGTGTTCAGGATGATGAGGTTGTGTGTTGTGTGTTCAGGATGATGAGGTTGTGTGTTCAGGATGATGAGGTTGTGTGTTCAGGATGATGAGGTTGTGTGTTGTGTGTTCAGGATGATGAGGTGTTGTGTGTTCAGGATGATGAGGTGTTGTGTGTTCAGGATGATGAGGTGTTGTGTGTTCAGGATGATGAGGTGTTGTGTGTTCAGGATGATGAGGTGTTGTGTGTTGTGTGTTCAGGATGATGAGGTGTTGTGTTGTGTGTTCAGGATGATGAGGTTGTGTGTTGTGTGTTCAGGATGATGAGGTGTTGTGTTGTGTGTTCAGGATGATGAGGTGTTGTGTTGTGTGTTCAGGATGATGAGGTGTTGTGTGTTCAGGATGATGAGGTGTTGTGTGTTCAGGATGATGAGGTGTTGTGTGTTCAGGATGATGAGGTGTTGTGTGTTCAGGATGATGAGGTTGTGTGTTCAGGATGATGAGGTTGTGTGTTGTGTGTTCAGGATGATGAGGTTGTGTGTTGTGTGTTCAGGATGATGAGGTTGTGTGTTGTGTGTTCAGGATGATGAGGTGTTGTGTGTTCAGGATGATGAGGTGTTGTGTGTTCAGGATGATGAGGTTGTGTGTTGTGTGTTCAGGATGATGAGGTGTTGTGTTGTGTGTTCAGGATGATGAGGTTGTGTGTTCAGGATGATGAGGTGTTGTGTGTTGTGTGTTCAGGATGATGAGGTGTTGTGTGTTCAGGATGATGAGGTGTTGTGTGTTCAGGATGATGAGGTGTTGTGTGTTCAGGATGATGAGGTGTTGTGTGTTCAGGATGATGAGGTGTTGTGTTGTGTGTTCAGGATGATGAGGTGTTGTGTGTTCATGATTATGAGGTGTTGTGTGTTCAGGATGATGAGGTGTTGTGTGTTGTGTGTTCAGGATGATGAGATGTTGTGTGTTGTGTGTTCAGGATGATGAGGTGTTGTGTTGTGTGTTCAGGATGATGAGGTGTTGTGTGTTCAGGATGATGAGGTTGTGTGTTGTGTGTTCAGGATGATGAGGTGTTGTGTGTTCAGGATGATGAGGTTGTGTGTTCAGGATGATGAGGTTGTGTGTTGTGTGTTCAGGATGATGAGGTGTTGTGTGTTCAGGATGATGAGGTGTTGTGTGTTCAGGATGATGAGGTTGTGTGTTGTGTGTTCAGGATGATGAGGTGTTGTGTTGTGTGTTCAGGATGATGAGGTGTTGTGTGTTCAGGATGATGAGGTGTTGTGTGTTCAGGATGATGAGGTGTTGTGTGTTCAGGATGATGAGGTGTTGTGTGTTCAGGATGATGAGGTGTTGTGTGTTCAGGATGATGAGATGTTGTGTTGTGTTGTGTGTTCAGGATGATGAGGTGTTGTGTGTTCAGGATGATGAGGTGTTGTGTGTTCAGGATGATGAGGTGTTGTGTTGTGTTGTGTTGTGTTGTGTTGTGTTGTGTGTTCAGGATGATGAGGTGTTGTGTGTTCAGGATGATGAGGTTGTGTGTTGTGTGTTCAGGATGATGAGGTGTTGTGTGTTGTGTGTTCAGGATGATGAGGTGTTGTGTGTTCAGGATGATGAGGTGTTGTGTGTTCATGATGATGAGGTGTTGTGTGTTCAGGATGATGAGGTGTTGTGTGTTCATGATGATGAGGTGTTGTGTGTTCAGGATGATGAGGTGTTGTGTGTTGTGTGTTCAGGATGATGAGGTGTTGTGTTGTGTGTTCAGGATGATGAGGTGTTGTGTGTTCAGGATGATGAGGTTGTGTGTTGTGTGTTCAGGATGATGAGGTGTTGTGTTGTGTGTTCAGGATGATGAGGTGTTGTGTGTTCATGATGATGAGGTGTTGTGTGTTCAGGATGATGAGGTGTTGTGTGTTCAGGATGATGAGGTGTTGTGTTGTGTGTTCAGGATGATGAGGTGTTGTGTGTTCAGGATGATGAGGTGTTGTGTGTTCAGGATGATGAGGTGTTGTGTGTTGTGTGTTCAGGATGATGAGGTGTTGTGTTGTGTGTTCAGGATGATGAGGTGTTGTGTGTTCAGGATGATGAGGTGTTGTGTGTTCAGGATGATGAGGTTGTGTGTTGTGTGTTCAGGATGATGAGGTTGTGTGTTGTGTGTTCAGGATGATGAGGTTGTGTGTTGTGTGTTCAGGATGATGAGGTGGTCCTCCAGTGCTCCACCCTCCTCCATAAGGAGCAGCAGAAACTGTGTCTGGCTGCTGAGGGCTTCGGGAACAGACTCTGTTTCCTCGAGTCCACGTCCAACTCAAAGGTACGACTCTTATATCTCAGTCACATTACACTATATTACATATGTTATATTACACTGCACCAACAAAACTCACAATGATTATTGATGTGAATGATTAATGCACTTTGACATTCCAGAGATTCAAGTGTTGTAAACTTTTTCCTTGCAATTCTGACTTTTTTTTCTCGGAATTCAGACTTTATGAGAAAAAAAAGTCAGAATTGTGAGAAAAAGTTGCAATTACCTTTTTTATATTTTATTCAGTGGTGAAATAAGCCTCCATAGGACAGTCTGACAAGTGTGAAAGCTATAAAAATAATAAATACATGTGACTTGACTAAAAAGTAAAAGGTATGAATGCTAATGAAAATCATTAAAACAGTTTTTTGTAGGTAATAATTATTAAAAGAATGTGCAGTCACCAATGTGTGTATCAGATGTGTTTGAGACTGTCCTGCACTGATGGAGCTGAGTGTGTCTGTTTATCGTTTAATCGTTTAATCATCTTCCTCAGCGAGCTTCAGTTCTGTCTGCTCTTGCTCATCATCTCAGCTCAAACCATGACCTTTGACTGATCCTGTTCTTAGATTGATTAAAATAATGTGGAAACACTCTTTATTTTAATACTGATCAGAACGTGTCGACTCTAGATGCTCATGAACTGACATGATTCTACAAGTTTCAATGAAGTTTTGAACCTTTTTAGGTGTTTACCCGTCAGAGCAGCCGGAATCCTGTGAGTTTCTGTAAATGTGACCTTCACCTTAACGACCTTAATGACGTGTTTTCCAGAACGTTCCCCCGGATCTGTCCATCTGCACGTTTGTGCTGGAGCAGTCGCTGTCGGTGCGAGCTCTGCAGGAGATGCTGGCCAACACTGAGGAGCGAGCGGAAGGGGTGAGTGAGTGAGTAAGTGAGAGAGTGTGTGTGTGAGTGAGTGAGTGTGTGTGAATGAGTGAGTTGGTGAGAGTGAGTGAGTGAGTGAGTGAGTGAGTCAAGTCAAGTCAAGTCAAGTTTATTTATATAGGACTTTTCACAATACAGATTGTATCAAAGCAGCTTCACAGTATTAAATTAAAATAATACATCAAGTGATGTATTAGTTGGTGAGAGTGTGAGTGAGTGAGTTGGTGAGAGAGTGTGATTGAGTGAGTTGGTGAGAGAGTGTGATTGAGTGAGTTGGTGAGAGTGAGTGTGTGTGTGAGTGAGTGAGAGTGTGAGTGAGTGAGTTGGTGAGAGAGTGTGATTGAGTGAGTTGGTGAGAGTGAGTGAGTGAGTGAGTGAGTGAGTGAGTGAGTGAGTGAGTGAGTGTGAGTGTGTGAGGAGCGAGTGGATGGGGTGAGTGAGTGAGTGAGTGTCTGTGTGAGGAGCGAGCGGATGGGGTGAGTGAGTGTGTGTGTGTGTGAGTGAGTGTCTGTGTGAGGAGTGTGAGGAACGAGAGGAAGGGGTGAGTGAGAGTGTGTGTGTGTGTGTGTGTGTGTGTGTTTCTCTGTGTGTGGAGCAGTGCAGGATTAAAGCAGAGATCTGGAGGAGTAAATGCTGAGTGCAGCAGTGAGATGCAGTGGGTGTGAGAGAGAGAGAGAGAGAGAGAGAGAGAGAGAGAGAGAGAGAGAGAGTGTGTGAGAGAGAGAGAGAGAGAGAGACACACACAGATGGATGCTGGCGATGCAGAAGTGTCTCACTGCGCGTGAACAAGCGTTACATGTGGAGGAGGAAAAGGAAGATCAAAACCAATCGCTGCTCTCTCTCTGACTCACTCTTTAATGGTGACGGTTCTCTTTCAGGTCCAGTTGGCAAGATCACATTTGCAGGCGCGCAGTGGATGTGATGTCAGTCGCATTTATAGAATTCTGATGCGTGGATGAGTTTAGTCCTACTCAGTGCAGTGAATCTGATCTGGTGTGTGTGTGAGTGAGATTACTCTCTATTTAGGAGGGCTGGGCAGACTGCACCAAAACACACACACACACACACACACACACACCATTAACATTCAATGAACGTTCACATCAACATCTGAGACGAGACCGATCAGAAGATTTGCAAAGAGATTTGAGATCTAAACACCTTTAACATTTATATTTGTTTTATAGATTTATAGATGTTTTATAGTGTGACTGATTCAAGATAACAGCAACAGTGACACAATTCATCCAAAAATACAAAATAATTAGCTCACGCTGCTCTTCCCAACAACAGAAGAGACAGAAACACCCAGTATCATGAAGATTCCAGATGCTCTAAAGTCATGTGATGTTTTTATGAGAAACAAACTGAAATGTAAATCATGATTGAGTAAAGTTCCTCCTGCCGCTCTCAGATCTCATTCTGGACTGATGAATTAATAAACACATTAGACTCACTTAGACTAACCTGGGCTCCATCCGCATACAGGATTATATATATATATATAAATGTAACATTCCTTCAGACGTGTTTGGATCATGTGATCGGAGGTTCATCTTCTATCTTCTGTTTCTGTTTCCTTCTCATTCCAGCTGTGACTCATTTGTTAATGATCTAATAATTAATTTGACTCTAATCATGTGATCATGCTGCAGGAAATGATGTTTTATCTTTTGTTTTTGTGACTAAAAACAAAAAAGCCTTTCAACGCTAAATAAAACATCCACATCACGGTTCCGTTCATTGCCGAGCAGAGGCGACCCTGAGGTGACCTCTTGTTGACCTTATGACCTCTGATGACCCCACAGGGTTTCTTTATGCAGAATAGTGGTGGTTTTGGGTTGAGTGTGGAACAGAATTAATAATGAATAATTAAGGATTTAACTGCAAATAAAAGATGGATGACCCGGAGATTTCCCATAATCCTCTGCTGAAATGAAGGAGCCTGATGTGTTTCTTCATGATGATGGAAGCATGATATTTCCTTTCTTTTCTTTCTGTTGTGTTTCCATCACTCCACAGCTCATAGACATGGAGAAATGGGTACGTGGATTCACACTCACGCACGCTCGCGCACACACACACACGCACGCTCACACACACACTCATGCACGCACACACACTCTTGCATACACACTCAAACACATGCGCACACTCTCTCAGACACATTCACACACAAATGCACACACACACACACACTCAGGCATACACACTTGCACACTCACACACGCGCATAGACACTCACAGACCCATGCATATGCTCTCACACACACACACACGTATATACGTTACTGCTGCATGCGTGTCGTGCACCTGATCTGAGATCAGCATGTTCCTCGTATCCAAACACTCAGCATGTATTATTTGACTCTTCTTGTCATAGTTTCACCCCATTGGTGCTTCTGGGTTCTGCCTTCATGAAAGGAACGGCTCAGACTGAATTGAGAATAATTTACTCTACCGATTCAAACCAGTATGACGTTCGTTCTGCTGTGAAACACTAAAGCAGACGTCTAGCAGAATGTCCACGCTGCTCAGCTGAAGAACGAATCACACGTGTTTGAACAACATGAAGGTGTTTCTCATGTTCACATGAACCGTCCTTTAACGCTGTTCTTCCTCAGTGTGTTTGTCTTGTTTTACTGTACAAATATATAAAACATTCTTCAATCAAGATTCATTTCCATCTCCTTCAATATTTAATGATTGAAAAACGTTTACTTCAGTGATTATAGAGTTCGCTTACTTTCTTCTTCCTCATGTAGATTTGTGTTTGAGAGCTTCATTTGATCAGGAAAGTATTAGATCACGTGACTGACACTGAGCTCTGAGTGCAGTGAGTGAGACAGTATGCAGTATGTAACACTTCAAACAGTCACATGACCTCATCAATGAGTGACATCAGTTACCTGGAGATATAAAGCATTTTCAAATCAAATAAGACAGCTGATATGACTATCGAGAACGTTGCATTGTGGGATAGAGTATTTGATGTTGTAGTTCATACTGCATACTCCTGTATGTTAGTGTGGTATCGATCTGAGCATCGTGCGGCTGTAGATTCATCATGCAAATGAGTTTCTGTGTCATTAACTGTGCCTTTTCTTCTCCTCATGGGCCACAGAAATTCATGATGAAGGTAGGAGTCTGTGTGTGTGTGTGTGTGTGTGTGTGTGTGTGTGCGCGTCCCTGTTGTTGTTGTGTGTCCTGTCATCACAGTCATGTGATGTAGTGTAATGAAGCTGTATTGTGAGCTAATTCCAGTGAGACGAGAGTGAGCACTGAAGTGAGTCTAATGAGAAAATAAAGGTCCTGTTCTTCCTGTCCTGAAGCATTACTGCAGCCATTACCTGACACACACACACACACACACACACAATCTCGCAGCCTTAAGAGAGCCATTAACACACACACACACACACACACACACACACAGGAAGTGCTGATTCCCAGGAACATCAGCCCTCCATGGAAAAACACTCTGATGTGTCAGGATTCTTTGTTCTTTTATGGCATGTAAATTGCAATTTGTGTCCTTATACTGTTGTATATACAAATGTTTATAATGAGTTTTATAAATATCCTATTAATTATAGTGTATATAAATGTTATAATTAGATAAAATATTTTTGTGTGTAAATTGTGATTCTGCTGTGAATCAGTGAAGTGTCATATCGATTATGAATCACATTCACTGAACAGTCATGAGTTTGTATCAGTGATCAATGCTGTGTGTGTGTGTGTGTGTTTCAGACGGCGCAGGGCGGAGGTCACCGGACGCTGCTCTACGGTCATGCGGTCTTACTGAGACACTCCTACAGCGGGATGGTGTGTGTTACTCTGATGACACGTCACACACGTGTGTGTGTGTGTGTGTGTGAGAGATTCATGTGTTGATGTGTTTCTCTCTCCAGTATCTGTGCTGTCTGTCTACGGCTCGTTCGTCCACTGACAAACTGGCTTTTGATGTGGGGCTTCAGGAAGACACAACAGGTGATGTCACTTCCTGTTCACATTCCCAGATAAAAGTAATTTTTTTGGTCATATTTAATCACAAAATCAGGAGAAAGGAATAAAAACAATGAGAATGAAGCCTGTTCTCAGGAACGTTAGGAGTTTGTTTTGTTGCAGTGTGACATTATTTTTATTATCATGAATGATTCTCACTGTCAGACTGAAGGGAATCATGGGAATGAGAGTTTGAGGGTTTAAAACAATTTTCACTCAGAAATTGCCAGTAAACTTCTCAAAATTACAAATAAAGGGCAAGTAACACTGCATCATAAGTGAAATTTTGAACTAGAAAGACTAAAATAGTATTTTCTTGTAATAACGAACTTCAAACTTTATGGGAACGTTACTTTTGAATGTTTTCTGAACGTTCTGGAACAAGTAGTAGTAACAAAACGTCAGATGAACGTTCAACTAAAACGTTCCATGAATGATGTATAAATCATTTTTTTGTGCTAATGTTTTGAGAACATTATTAAAGACCAGATAACCTTGAACAAACATTCTATTAATGCAGTGTGCCTGTTCCTCATGCTCTCTGACTCATGATGTGATGGCTGTAAAGGGTGCTTGTAGATTTATAACGACCCGCGTGTGGCGTGTGCAGGTGAGGCATGTTGGTGGACCATCCACCCGGCGTCCAAACAGAGGTCAGAGGGCGAGAAGGTGCGTGTGGGGGACGATCTCATCCTGGTCAGCGTGTCGTCAGAACGTTACCTGGTGAGCGTTAACACAGTCAAACCCTGATGTGTCTGATGTCAGTCCAGGGTCTCCTGCACACTGATTTATTTAGCACACACATTTATCCAAAGTGACTTACGGATGAGGAATACTGTAAGTGTTCATCTTAAAGGTGCACTGTGTAATTTTAGCGGCATCTAGTGGTGAGGTTGCGAATTGCAACCAACAGAAGTTACGGTGGCCGACAGGAAGTGATGTCGTCGTCTGAGACAGCAGAGAGTAGCCAGTTAAACAATGAGGTTTCTTTACAAACATTAAGAAATTAGGTTTACTTGATTATTCAGTAAAACGATATGTTATTGCGAGTATTATTGTTACTTGTTCATCATTGTGTCAGTGTTTTATTCACTGACTTTAGCTGAAGCTTCTCTGCACGAAGAACAACTTAGTGACGAAACGCGTGTGTCCGTTCAGGGCCACTGTAGAAACGTGGATGTAAGCGGACCCGCGGTGTGTGTAGAGAGAAATGCCTCATTCTAAGCTAATAAACACATAACGGTTCATTATGTAAGGTCTTTATACACCACTGAAAACATAGATATGTTTATGATATTGTATTTCTGTCTACAGATCCTCCTAAATATTACACACTGCACATTTAAAGAGGCAGTAAACATCAGAAATATAATACAGTAGTGTACTCTAGTAATACAGTTTCAGACATCATTCAGAGTAGTAACAGCTCGATGTGCTTCTGTCTTATTAAATCACTTCAGTGTTTGAGTGACAGCTCTGATCTCTGTTCCAGCACCTGTCGTACGGTAACGGTAGTTTACATGTGGATGCGGCTTTCCAGCAAACCCTGTGGAGCGTCGCGCCGATCTGCTCCGGCAGTGAAGTGGCTCAGGGTGAGTGAGGGAGTGTGTGTGTGTGAGTGAGTGAGTGTGTGAGTGAGTGTGTGAGTGAGTGTGTGAGTGAGTGTGTGTGTGAGTGAGTGAGTGAGTGTGTGAGTGAGTGTGTGAGAGTGTGAGTGAGTGTGTGTGTGTGTGTGTGTGTGTGTGTGTGTGTGTGTGTGTGTGAGTGAGTGTGTGTGTGTGAGTGAGTGTGTGTGAGTGAGTGTGTGAGTGAGTGTGTGTGTGAGTGTGTGAGTGAGTGTGTGTGTGAGTGTGTGTGTGTGTGAGTGAGTGAGTGAGTGAGTGAGTGAGTGAGTGTGTGTGTGAGTGAGTGAGTGTGTGAGAGTGTGTGTGTGAGTGAGTGAGTGAGTGTGTGAGTGTGTGAGTGTGTGTGTGCAGGGTTTTTCCTGGCTCAAAATGAGGCGGAGGTGGTAAAATCCTAATAATGTAATAATAAGGTAATAAAAATTGTATTTTTCGTAAATCATAATATAGCCTAATGTGTTTCCCACATTATTTTTGTGGGTGGAGCTTGGTACCTCTAGGGGGGTCCGGGGGCATGCCCCCCCTGAAGAAAATTTTGTACATTTTAAAGATAAATTCATTAATCTGGTGCACTTTGAGTCACCCCAATCCACTGTTAAAAATAAATAATCCACCTGCAAACCGCCCATAATCTTTTATTTAGATATCTGCATCTGATCATCATATTACAATTATTCATATTCTCAGTGTTAAGCATGAATGCAAATGCAT
>NC_138745.1:37495705-37500705 GCF_965113295.1 Leuciscus leuciscus | reverse complement strand
GCTGGGTTTTGATTGGTGCTTTGCTGCACAGGAAGTGACATCATTATTGGTGTAAATAAAGGGCTATATAATATATAATATTTATAATACATGCCCTCTCATATTGATTTTCAAGGGCATTTTTACCTTTCATGAGGGCTTTTTTTCCAGCTTTATAGAATTGTGTGAATCCATAAAACAAAATAAAATACTTTAGTTGAATAATTTTTTCTGAAATTATAATTAATTTGACAATCAGAACAATCATGGCTATTAATTATAAAATCCAATGACCACCAAATACAAAGGTAAATAATGTTTTCAAATGTTGAACCGAGGCATTTTTACCTTTCATGAGGGCTTTTACCCGGGCATATAAAACTATGTGAATCCATACAAATAAAATAAAATTTAAATAATAATAAAACTAATAAAAATAAATAAAACAGAACAAAACAAAACAAAACAATTTTTCTGAAATTATAATTAATTTGACAATCAGAACAATTATGGCTATTAATTATAAAATCCAATCAACACCAAATACAAAGGTAAATAATGTTTTCAAATGTTGAATTGTCACTGAGACTGATCTCAGATCTGCACTGACGACACACACCACTAACACACACGAGTTTTGCATCATTGACTCTGTTATTTTCCTGTTTATTACTGTGAATCTGCTTTGAAATGATCTCTATTGTATAAAGCGCTGTAGAAATAAAGAGGACTTGACTAGTTTGAAGTATTTTGCTCCGAGCTCTGCTTCGTTTGTTGATTCTGCTGTCATTATTCTGTTTAAAGCAGAAGTGGACGAATATAGTCTGATATGAAGAGCTGTTATTCAGTGTGTGGTGGTGTGTTTCTCTCTCTTCAGGACGGTGCATTACGAGGGTGGAGCCGTGTCCATCCACGCCAGATCCCTGTGGAGGCTGGAGACGCTGCGAGTCGCGTGAGTGAACATCTCAACACCTGATCTGGACATGAGCTCATCTCTGTTCTCCTCTGAGATCTGTTCAGCTCAGCAGAAACACTCAGTTTTACTATTTACACTACCAGTCAAACATGTGGAAGAATTAGGATATTTTTAAGTTTTATAAAGAGTCTCTTCTATTTGATCAGAAATACAGTAAAAACAGTGAATATTATTCCAGTGTAAATGGAATAATCTGTTCTCTATGTGAATATATAGTAAAGTGTAATTTATTCCTGTGATCAAAGCTGAATGTTCAGCATCATTACTCCAGTCTTCAGTGTCACATGATCCTCCAGAAATCACTCTAATATGAGGATTTCAATTTAGTTCTATTTTGAATTCACACTTTTAAAAATGCACATGACATTTCTGATTTCATGGGTCTTCACTGATAAAGTAGAGCACAGACTCATGTTTGACCCTGAAAGAGCCCATGATGCCGCAGTGATGATGTCATCGGGTCTCAGGTTTGACCCTTCTGGCAGCAGAAGCAGCGTTTGTTCCCATGAAGCCTTTAATTACACACTGCAGGACGTCTGACTAAAAATAATCGGAGGACGCTGAAGTTGGAAGCGTTTTATCAAAAGTGGCATTTTGGTGTTGGGGCCGGATTCTGGAGCAGGAGCCCGGCACTGTTCCACTTCTGCTTCTTCATCATGAGCATCAAAGCTGTGTACACGTCATTCTACTCGTGCTGTTCCCAACCTGTACCAATCCCTTGAGCCGCTGTTTGTCTTGGAAGAGTACAGTTATCAGATGCAAAACACAAACTTAATTCACCATGAAAGTATCAGAACATATGACTCATGCGCTATATACATATATACAGTCAAACCAACACTTACTCACACACCTTCAACATTTCTCACATTATCACAGTTTATTCTCTATAGTTTAGAACAGGGGTTTTCAAACTGGGGGCCGCGGAACAGGGGGCGCCAGGGGGGCCGCAGCAAGTTGGAAAAAAAAGCGGAAAAAAAAGTTAAAAAACGTCACAAAAAAAAAGTGTTAATATGAGTATTGTTATGAAATAACATTATAATAATTTGTTGCATAGCCTATCTGAACATTATACTTTTAATGCTAATCTTTTAGAGATGAACTGATTGATCGGCTGGTGACCAGAATTGGCAGATTTTTGGGCGATTTTCAGTCTGACTGTGACATATGCCGATTCAAATGCACTCGGGCGCCGCATGATTAACATCGCGTAACATCAGCATCACACGTGCACACAGAACGCACATGTAGCGACCCTGAAACCTTGTGAATTACGGCCGTTTCAGACCGCAAGCGGCGCGTGAGCAGCGCAAATTTTTTTCCGGCGTGCATGTTCAGTGAGTGCATTCACACTGCGAGCAGGAGCGTCGCGTGAGCGTCAAGCAGGAGCGTCGCGTGCCGTGAGCAGTAGTGAAGCGGAGGGTTTCGGCGCCGTCTATTTTTGCTGCGCTGCTCACGCTCAATTAAAGCGAAAGCACACTTTTGATGGACAAAATAAATATGATTTCACACAAAAAGTACCAAAAATGCACATAATTTGCATGTAGGCTATAGTGTGTTTTAACAAGAACTGGAGTAGGCTATGTCAGAAAAGAAAATGAAGACTCAAAAATATTTTTAGAAAATGTACCCATTTAAACTTGTTTTTATTAATCAGTTTGGGTAAAAGTGGTGTTTTATAAAAAATATATTTATAGAAAATAAATATTTGTGTGTGCTGTAAAGTGGTTAGAAAAAATTAAATCAGAATCGGCTAAAATCTGTATCTGCAGGTCAAACTCAATGAAAAATCGGAATCGGTCTTGAAAATTGTAATCGGTTCATCTCTATAATCTTTCTGATTGGCTGGTATCAAACACCATCACATAATCTGATGTTCACCTAGATGTTTTATTTATTTATTTCTACATTTGCCACAGTATTGTCGATGGGTTCAATAACATTGAACCATTGAACCTTGGCCAGAACCTAGTAGTATTTGGGGGGCCTTGTCATGGAAAAGTTTGGGAACCCCTGGTTTAGAAAATGGTAATAAAATGTTGATATTTGACTGGTTTTGTCCGTCCTTCTGTTAGACTGTCTCACACATGAATTATGTTGAATATCTGTCAGCTGTTAAATTTAACTACACAATTAGATAATACCAGTTTAGCTCAACCAATCACCAAGCAATGCTTCATTTTGTTCAGTCTGTGTGTAAAAAGAGCATTAGCAATTAAAGAAAACACACTTCAGCAAAACATGATCAGCTCAAAGTGTCCCAATCATTTTTGGTCCCAAATTTGTATAAGTTTTACTGGTAGTCACTGAATGAAGAGTCTTTGGGTATAATATGTCACAGTTTACTTTATTTTGCTCTCCTCACTTACACTAATGAACTATAGTGTCCTGATCATGATCACACTAGTGAAACAAATATAAAAAATGATATCTGGTGTCTGATAAATTTTTGGTTTGAGTGTGTATATATATGTGTGTGTGTGTGTGTTTGTATATGCCTGTGTGCAGGTGGAGCGGCAGTCACATCCGCTGGGGTCAGCCGTTTCGCTTGCGTCATGTGACCACGGGGAAATATCTCAGCATGATGGACGATCAAGGGCTCCTGCTGATGGACAAGGAGAAAGCGGACATCAAATCCACGGCTTTCTGCTTCCGTTCCTCAAAAGTGAGACTGACGATAACCTGAGCTTCTAATGCCTCATTATCACATCACCTCATTTGCATACGAGTGAGAATGTAGATTAAGATCCTGAATTTGAATTGGATTTGTGTCAGGAAGCAAACAGAATTGAATGGAAGCCACATAAGAAAAAAAACAGGCTTTAGTAAATCATAATTATGACAAAAGGTCAAACTTAGAATATGCATGTCATTATTATAAGTTGAAAAGTTGAAATTATGACTTTATCAATATTATCAACATACAGTGGTGGGCAAAATTATTAGAACACTTGGTATATTTAAGAGGTTTAGTTGTTATTTTCCAAGAGGACAATGACCCTAAACATTCTCCTAAGTATTGCCGGAACTTTCTGCGATGGATCTGCTGGAATATGGAAAATGATGAACTGGCCACACCACATATTAAAGTTAAAAGTGGATAAAAACAGTATGACTCACTTCTAATATTTGTGGTGCTCAGAGCAACCATCTGCATGTTTCATGAACATTATGAAATGAAATCATTATCAATATTTTCAGATCTGTCAGGTGTTCTAATAATTTTGGCCACCACTGTAATATGTCATAATTATGGCTTGGAATATCACAATTTTGACTTTTCATCTCATAAATATGACTTAGTATGTCATAATTTCAATTTTCTATTAGGATTGAGAATTATTACTGAAGAAAGAATAACTGTTGGCTGTTCATTGGCTGTTTTGTCACTACTGATCTATTGATATGAGTTTAGAGAAATATGAGCAGAAATGTGTTATCAGGTATTAAAATGTAATTTTTATTATTCGTAATTGTGTTCATAATTAATACACATTTTGATGTTTTTTCATTCTAACGCTTGATATTTTGATGAGCCACACTGTTGAACTAATATATCAAATCTCAAAATGTAACTATATCATCCATCTCTAATATTAAGATTATAAACATTAACATGATGATTTTCTGTAAAGTTGATATGAAACTATGTGTGTGTAAAGAGAGATATATATACGACTTGACTTGTGATGTCTTCCTGTCACCTGAGTTCAACTTTCTGAGTTGAGTCTGAACTATTAAAGTCGAATTGAACTCAGTTTTTAAATGTATATTTTTGCTGAACTCTTCTCAGGTCAGCATGAGTGTTTACCCATGATCCTCTGCTCCCTGTCCTGCAGGAGAAGCTGGACTTTGGCCTGAGGAAGGAGGTGGATGGGATGGGCGTCCCAGACATTAAATACGGAGACTCGGTCTGCTACATCCAGCACGTGGACGCCGGGCTCTGGCTCACATACCAGTCTGTGGACGCCAAGTGTGCTCGCATGGGCGGTGTCCAGAGGAAGGTGAGGACGTCACCGGCATTCACCAGCAAAATGAACAACTG
>NC_138745.1:37438205-37490705 GCF_965113295.1 Leuciscus leuciscus | reverse complement strand
GATCAGAGGAAACAGGAAGAATTGTGCCCAGTTCTCCAGCTCTCTGGATTGGCTGATCAGTCGTCTGGAGAGGTTGGAAGCGTCATCAGGTATGTAGCATGTAACGTGTGTATGATGAGTCTTCACTGCACAGGTTTGTTCAGGCAGACACATGTGATGTCACTCTGAGTCATGTGATGAGCTGTGAAGAACCATCATGTGCAGGCGAGGACAGACAGGTTGTGAGGTCATGCTGGTTAGATTAAGTTTGAGTGAGTCAGTGGTCCGACAGTGGACAGTTATCAGCTCTCAGACACACCAGCACCAGCACCAGTGACCAGCAGGAGTGAGCACACACACACACACACTCTTCACGACACACTGTTAGACCTGTGAAGGCCATTATATTACATCACAGTAGATCATTACTGAGTGCTGATGTGATGGTGTGTGTGTGTGTGTGTGTGTGTGTGTGTGTGTGTGTGTGTGTGTGTGTGTGTGTGTGATGTGATGCTTGTGATGCGTGTTGTCTGTTGTGATATGATATGTTGGTCATGATGTGTGTGTGATGTGATGGTTGTGTCGTGTGTGTTGTGTGTGTTGTGTGTGTCTGCAGGGATTCTGGAGGTTTTGCACTGTGTTCTGGTGGAGAGTCCAGAAGCTCTGAACATCATTAAAGAGGGACACATCAAATCCATCATCTCACTGCTGGACAAACACGGACGCAACTACAAGGTGACTGCAGATACTGTGTGTGTGTGTGTGTGTGTGTGTGTGTCAAACTCTTTTATGCTCACGTGGTGTTGTTGATTCAGTTCGCTTGGACTGTTGAAAAGCGATTCACAGATTAATTTCCATGTGTGAACGTGTCTTTATATTGAGTTCAGTTACTAGTGTTCATGGTTTATTTAGCTGGTTATGTTCTTTGAGTATCTGTTCATGTTTAACACTATCACCCTAATCAAGATCCTTACTGATGATATGCCTGTTGTTATGAAAATGAATCATGGCATAATTAATTGTTAAGTATTTGCATCTGTTTGATTTTATTAAAATAAATATTTTCAAAATACATTGTCAAACTGCTCTGTGGCGTGTCTAGCTGGTGACGATTAGCCTGTAGCTCCAGCTGTCCATTAGCCTGCCTGACGCCGGTGTGTTCGTGATGTTCAGGTTCTGGATGTCCTGTGTTCTCTCTGCGTGTGTCACGGCGTGGCGGTTCGATCCAATCAGCACCTGATCTGTGATAATCTGCTGCCCGGCCGAGACCTGCTGCTCCAGACGCGTCTCGTCAACCACGTCAGCAGGTACGAGAGCGACGCATCACTTCCTGTCCAGCACTCGCACTCTCTCAATCACTCTAACCCTGCGTCTCAGTGTCCACACGATTAAAATAAGTGTGTCCTAAAGCATAGTATGATGAAAAGAGTGTGTCAGAAGTCCTGGATGATCTACTATTTCCAGTGGATTTTCGAAGTGTGGATCCGTGCTCACTATAAAGGCTAATATTACCCACAACCCATTGCACTTTGGAGGAGGAACTACAAACACGAGTAAAAACTGTAGAAAACTACAAAACATGGCAGATATGCGCGACCGACGGTGAGAGGTTTAGATAAAGGTTTGAGTGACTAATTAAAGTTTATCCTGATAGAAAAATATTTATTTAATGTTATCCGTGTTATATTTCATCTGCAGTAACAATGTGGACTTTTATAAAGATCCATTTGCCCATTAACTTTTAAATGCATCATTATACATTAATATGAGGAGAATCTCCGCATGAAAGACCCGCGACTGCAGATCAACAAGCTTCTGCGTTTCTCTCCGATACACTGGGAAATGAAATGTGGAGGATTATATCTTTGACAAGATGATTGACAGGCCAGTTTGCGTGACAGGATGATTGACAGGCCAGTTTGCGTGACAGGATGATTGACAGGCCAGTTTGCGTGACAGGATGATTGACAGGCCAGTTTGCGTGACAGGATGATTGACAGGATGATTGACAGGCCAGTTTGCGTGACAGGATGATTGACAGGCCAGTTTGCGTGACAGGATGATTGACAGGATGATTGACAGGCCAGTTTGCGTGACAGTATGATTGACAGGCCAGTTTGCGTGACAGGATGATTGACAGGCCAGTTTGCGTGACAGGATGATTGACAGGATGATTGACAGGCCAGTTTGCGTGACAGGATGATTGACAGGCCAGTTTGCGTGACAGGATGATTGACAGGATGATTGACAGGCCAGTTTGCGTGACAGTATGATTGACAGGCCAGTTTGCGTGACAGGATGATTGACAGGCCAGTTTGCGTGACAGGATGATTGACAGGATAATTGACAGGCCAGTTTGCGTGACAGTATGATTGACAGGCCAGTTTGCGTGACAGGATGATTGACAGGCCAGTTTGCGTGACAGGATGATTGACAGGCCAGTTTGCGTGACAGGATGATTGACAGGCCAGTTTGCGTGACAGGATGATTGACAGGATAATTGACAGGCCAGTTTGCGTGACAGGATGATTGACAGGCCAGTTTGCGTGACAGGATGATTGACAGGCCAGTTTGCGTGACAGGATGCGCGTAACTAAGCGACAGAGAGCAACCGTTAAAGACGCAACTGTATGACATGATAGTGTGTCCCAAAGCTTGTCTACTCTTCTGATACACACTCAAACATATGCACTTTTTCTTCAAAAAAAGAGTACATACTTTGAGGGCATAGTATAAGTATGTGAATTGAGACACAGCAAATCTCTCAATCTCTGTGTTGCTCATCCAGCATGAGGCCCAATATCTTCCTGGGTGTGAGTGAAGGCTCCGCCCAGTACAGGAAGTGGTATTATGAGCTCATCGTGGACCAGGTGCAGGCGTTCGTGACGGGGGAGCCCACGCATCTGCGGGTGGGCTGGGCCTCGACTCAGGGATACGCGCCGTATCCGGGCGGAGGAGAGGGATGGGGCGGCAACGGCGTCGGGGACGACCTCTACTCGTACGGCTTCGACGGCCTCCACCTGTGGGCAGGTAACAACACATCTGCACTTCACAAGTCCTTCCTGCTCTTTAATCTATAGTGTTATTCACTGTTCAGCTGTGCTTATATGCAGGTCTTTCAGCTTCATGCCAGATTCATGTGTACCTATTTAAAGGGGTGGTTGATTATGATTTGACTGTTCTAACTGTAGTTAGTGTGTAATGTTGCTGTTTGATCATAAACAACATCTGCAAAGTTACAACGCTCAAAGTTCAAAGCAAAGGGAGAGATTTGGTTTTAAAGAAATCGTTTTTAAGGACTACAACAAATGTCTGTTTGGGACTACACAACATTCCTCCCGGGTTAGTGACATCACCAACCATAAAATTTACATAACCCCGCCCCTGGTTAGTGACATCACCAACCCTAAAATCTACATAACCCCGCCCCTGGTTAGTGACATCACCAACCCTAAAATCTACATAACCCCGCCCCCGGGAACACGCAGTGCATGTTGAGAAGAGGAAGAGTTGTAGTCGAGCTCATTTGTGAGTTCAGCTAAAGCTGTCGCATCCGTCTTTTCACATTTATTGCAATACAGTAATATCATGTCACTCTAGGCATCGTACAACAGTTCCCACACGAGCGACTTATAGATTATCATGACAGAATATGCTAATTGAAGATAGTTAACTCCACATCAGCAACACAAACTCAACTAGCCGTTCAGAAACGTCCTGTTGCTCTACATGCTGTCACTTCTTCTCGAGTCTCTCCATCATTGTCCGACTCCAGTTTAACAGTTTCTGACATTTTAGTGCGTGTGTGTGAGACTGCTAACACACACACACACACACACACACACACACATGAGCTCTTGAAGCTCCGGGAGCAGCAGCTAATTTGCATTTGAAGGGACACACACTAAATGACGCGTTTTTACTGACCCTCAAAAAGTGACAACTTTAACATGCTGTGCAAAATATCTGTAGGGTATTTAGAGCTGAAGCTTCACACACACACTCTGGGGACAACAGAGACTTACTTTACATCTTGTGAAAAGGGCATTATGCCACCCCTTTAACCCTATTTTGGGGACACATTAGTATCCAGAAGTGTGCTGAGAAAACCTAATCATTATCGGCTATAATTATCAGTCATAACATTTGCCATCAAAGCCAGTATATAGACCAGTATAGGACAGCTGAGTAAACGTGTGTGTGAGATATTTGCTGATGGTGGTAATAACAGCACATCGCCAGCGGGTTCAATGAGCCATAGGTGATGATGTGAAATGTAACGAGGTCTGTGATTGGCAGGTTGTGTGGCGCGTTCGGTCAGCTCACCCAATCAGCACCTGCTTCGGGCCGAGGACGTGGTCAGCTGCTGTCTGGACCTCAGCGCTCCCAGCATCTCCTTCAGGATCAATGGCCAGCCGGTCCAGGGCATGTTCGAGAACTTCAACTCCGACGGACTCTTCTTCCCTGTCGTGTCCTTCTCCGCTGGAGTCAAGTGAGTCACTTTAGCCACGCCCCCTCTGCTCATTGGTCAGTCTGACAGATGGCCCTGCTCTGAACTCTTGTGATTGGCTGAGACAGTTTTGTCGTCTGCCGCTTTAAAACTTACTGCTTCATAAAACTTTTATGATGGACAGATGCACTTTTATGGTCTTCAAAACAGAAACGGCCATTCACTGCCATTATAAAGCTTGGAAGAGCCAGGACATTTTGTTCTTGTTGACGTTAACGCTCCTCCTCCTCTTCAGAGTGCGCTTCCTGTTGGGCGGTCGTCACGGCGAGTTCAAGTTCCTACCTCCATCCGGTTACGCTCCGTGTTTCGAGGCAGTTTTACCGCGAGAGAAGCTGAGAGTGGAGAACAGTCAGGAGTATAAACATGATCACGGGAGAACAAGAGACCTTCTCGGACCCACGGTCACACTGTCACAGGCAGCCTTCACCCCTACACCTGTGGACACCAGTCAGGTACACACACACACACACACACACACACACACACACACACACACACACACACACACACACACACACACACACACACACACACACAAGACCTCCTCGGACCCACGGTCACACTCTCACAGGCAGCCTTCACCCCTACACCTGTGGACACCAGTCAGGTACACACACACACACACACACACACACACACACACACACACAAGACCTCCTCGGACCCACGGTCACACTCTCACAGGCAGCCTTCACCCCTACACCTGTGGACACCAGTCAGGTACACACACACACACACACACACACACACACACACACACAAGACCTCCTCGGACCCACGGTCACACTCTCACAGGCAGCCTTCACCCCTACACCTGTGGACACCAGTCAGGTACACACACACACACACACACACACACGAGACCTCCTCGGACCCACGGTCACACTCTCACAGGCAGCCTTCACCCCTACACCTGTGGACACCAGTCAGGTACACACACACACACACACACACACACACACACACGAGACCTCCTCGGACCCACGGTCACACTGTCACAGGCAGCCTTCACCCCTACACCTGTGGACACCAGTCAGGTACACACACACACACACACACACACACACACACACACACACACACACAAGACCTCCTCGGACCCACGGTCACACTCTCACAGGCAGCCTTCACCCCTACACCTGTGGACACCAGTCAGGTACACACACACACACACACACACACACACACACACACACACACACACGAGACCTCCTTGGACCCACGGTCACACTGTCACAGGCAGCCTTCACCCCTACACCTGTGGACACCAGTCAGGTACACACACACACACACACACACACACACACACACAAGACCTCGTCGGACCCACGGTCACACTGTCACAGGCAGCCTTCACCCCTACACCTGTGGACACCAGTCAGGTACACACACACACACACACACACACACGAGACCTCCTCGGACCCACGGTCACACTCTCACAGGCAGCCTTCACCCCTACACCTGTGGACACCAGTCAGGTACACACACACACACACACACACACACACACACACACACACACACACACACACAAGACCTCGTCGGACCCACGGTCACACTGTCACAGGCAGCCTTCACCCCTACACCTGTGGACACCAGTCAGGTACACACACACACACACACACACACACACACACGAGACCTCCTCGGACCCACGGTCACACTCTCACAGGCAGCCTTCACCCCTACACCTGTGGACACCAGTCAGGTACACACACACACACACACACACACACACACACACACACACTTTCATGTTCTTTGTGCCGTTCATGAACATGTTCTGGCGTGATGATCATGTGTGTGTGTGTGATGGTGTTTCTGGCGTGATGATCATGTGTGTGTGTGTGTGATGGTGTTTCTGGCGTGATGATCATGTGTGTGTGTGTGATGGTGTTTCTGGCGTGATGATCATGTGTGTGTGATGGTGTTTCTGGCGTGATGATCATGTGTGTGTGTGTGATGGTGTTTCTGGCGTGATGATCATGTGTGTGTGTGTGATGGTGTTTCTGGCGTGATGATCATGTGTGTGTGTGTGATGGTGTTTCTGGCGTGATGATCATGTGTGTGTGATGGTGTTTCTGGCGTGATGATCATGTGTGTGTGTGTGTGATGGTGTTTCTGGCGTGTAGATCGTGCTGCCGCCACATCTTGAGCGGATCCGAGAGAAACTGGCGGAGAACATCCATGAGCTGTGGGTGATGAACAAGATCGATCTCGGGTGGACCTACGGAACGGTGCGTCACACACACGCCTTCTGTTCGGTTCCTCTGTGGACGTTTCAAACGCTTCTGCTGAATCAGCGATTCACAAACGTTTTCATCAGCTGAATATATATTTCCATAATTGAAAACTCTGGGCCTCAAGTTTACTTGTATAGAGCTGTTCACGATTCGTGTTCGTTCAAAGCAGCTTTACAGAGAACTGTGTCTTAAAGCCTCTGACACCGGAGTCTGTGTTCCAGCTCTCTGATTGGTCACACTGTGTTTACAGTAAGTCACAGGCTGTGATGTTAGGCCGGGTCTCTCTCCTCACTCTGACCCTCTTTCTTTTTTTTCTTTTTTTTTTCTTTTCTTTTTTTTTATTAGATTTTCAATTTTTGACAATAAACATGGCAAAAGGAAACACAACAAACAACAACACATCTACCAATCCCTCCCACCCCACCCCGCGGTCTCTTTATAATGGGATACAAAATGGACAGATAAGTCTACAGAAAAACAGTCACAGGAATGATAAAAACATTTATAAAAACAATAAAAAATAAGAATTGAAAATAAAGAAATGGGATAAAGTGTTGAAGTGTTCAAACTGAGTCCTGAACATTGCTTTGCGCAATATACTTGGAGACCTTATCAGCAGCTGTTGTCAATATTTTTAGTGTTGAGATTTGAGCCAAGTTCACCCGAGCTGTGGATATTTCTAACATTATAATGTCCTGAAGTTGAAACAACCACTTGAAAATATCCAAGGTATGTGGTGGGAGCCAATGTTGAGCTATGAGTTTTTTTTGCAGACGTTAAACCGGCCAGGTAGACAATTTTTTGCAGCTTAGAGAAGTCAAACTGAGAGTCATCATTCAGTAGTAATACCGAGGGTGTCACTGGAATCGGATACTCTGACCCTCTTTCTGATGAATTGAGATTTTGATGAGTTTCTCCACAGATGTCTGTTTCTGCCTGTAATGAATGCTCACATGTCTAACACACACATGCTTCCCTGTGTTGTTGATGATGCAGGTGAGGGATGATAATAAACGTCAGCACCCGTGTCTGGTCGAGTTCTCCAGACTTCCTGAGCAGGAGCGCAGCTACAACCTGCAGATGTCTCAGGAGACGCTCAAGTAAGCATGTTTATTCGTTTGAGGTCGTGATTTACTAAAAATGACTAGTTAGTTATAGTTGAAGATGTATGCGTTCAGTTTTTATTGGATGGTATTTTATTTTGGGGCAATTTTATATTCATATACAGTTTAACCCTCCGGCGCCATGCTCTGCTGGATGTCTTTCACACGCAAGAGTGAATAGAAATATAATTAAATCAATTACCAAAATGATTAATATTAGCATGAACTTAATAAACATAACAGCATAATTTTATATGATTTCTGTTTGTGTTTAAGCTGCTGTATGTGTCATTATAACTACATCTAGAGTGGAGTTTTACATTAATGCATTTGGCAGAAGCTTTTATCCAAAGCGACTCACATTACATTTCAAGATACACATTTCCATTCTTATCAGTTCTTGCTTTCCCTGGGAATCGAACCCATGACCTTGGTGTTGCAAGCGCTAACACTCCACTGTTTGAGCTATGGAAAGCTCCCGTAGCTTAATTTTAATTTTAATTGAAAGTTTTAATTAAAAGTGCTTTATAGATGAATGATGTAATGATGAGCGTGAGAGAGCTGATGTGTGTGTGTGAGATCTGATGTGTGTGTGTGATGTGATGATGAGTGTGAGAGATCTGATGTGTGTGTGTGAGAGATCCGATGTGTGTGTGAGAGATCCGATGTGTGTGTGAGAGATCTGATGTGTGTGTGCAGGACTCTTCTGGCGCTCGGCTGTCATGTCGGTGTGGCTGATGAACGAGCGGCAGAGAACGTCAAAAATCTCAAGCTGTCAGCCAAGTGAGTGTGTGAAACTACACCGTATATTAACATGTTTGTGTGTCTGGATATATTCAGACTCTGCTGTCACCGTCAGACGTCTAGTTAAGCTAACTAGCTCTGGGGTCTCATTTTCAACCGTGCGTACGCCACTTCCCACGCATGAGTTATGATCTATAATAACACACTTGACTGAAGGATGTGTGAGTACACCTGTAAGTAACTCTGATGCGTACGAACATCTGGAGATAAAGCAGTTTAACGACACTGATGATGATCTGAGCGACTGATGAAGGAAAACCACTTTAATATTCATTATGAGTCATAATCATAAACACAGCGATGTTCACAATAACAGCTTAAATACATAAAAGAATGATTTAAACTGTGTTTTACATCTGATATACACATGTAGATTAAATATGCCATTCTCATTAATGGAGTTAAGCACTTAAATTACATCAAATCATTACCGAGAAGTTACAACATCTTTTATATTGTATTAAATAGCGATATTAGTAGTGTATGCGCTGCTGTTGAACACGTTTCCTGAGGCGTGTGTGTGTGAGTGTTTGCTCAGCGCATGATAACAGCAGAACTCACGCTCTGAGGAAATATTGCTGATAGGGGTTATAAAGGGAATTGTGTGCAGGTTCTGGCGTACGCACAGGTTTATAAGTCTGAATATTTTTTGGCGTTCACCATTTTTGGGTTTTGGGCGCAGAGACACTCTTAGTGCAGATCCTACGCACAGTTTTATAAACGAGAGCCCTGTTGTAGAGCTTTCTCAGACCCTTCCATATAGAACCTGTTCTTCTAAGCGTGTGGTTAGTGTTGGTTGGTCTAGTGTGTTCGCGTACGGATGGGTTAGCGTGTGTTCTGCTGTCAGGTACGAGCTCTCCTGCGGGTATAAACCGGCACCGATGGACCTGAGCCACATCAAACTGGCGTCGACCCAGGAGGCCATGGTGGACAAACTGGCAGAGAACGCTCACAACGTGTGGGCCAGAGACCGCATCCGACAGGGCTGGACATACGGCATACAGCAGGTCAGTGTGTTTAGTGTGTGCAATGTGTGTAGTGTGTTTAGTGTGTATTGTGTGCATCAGACAGGCTCCGTCTCAAACCCTATATAGGTGCTTCTGAAATGCGCACTGCATGATTGGACTGTTTTAAATGTTGCGATGAACGCCACCACAAAGTCATGATTAAAAGTGAGAAACTGAACTTTTGTCATGAAAGGGAAGTTGTGCTGGTCTTCTCTCCTCTATAGTGTCGTATATCCAGTGAAACGCTTCTGGAACAAGAACAAATGTGGGCGGAGCTTGATTGTGTCTGTGGGGAATTGATTGTATGGTTGTGGTTTGCTATTGGCTGATCTCATGTGAGTGACAGGTTATAGGCCCGCCCTCGTCATCAGAGAAGAGAAGAGATGCTGCAAGAGGAACTGATTCTAATTCAAGATTATTACAAATAAAGAGGAAAATAGAGAGAAAAAACAGCTTTTAGGTTTGAAGTGTTTCATTCATTGGATTGTCAAAAATAGGCATATGAATACTATGGTTTTACATTAAATTTACATTAGGAATGACTGTGATTTACATGCACTGATAGTGTGAGCCTGAAGCAGTGAGGTTCACGTCTGTCTGGATCAAGACGAGTCGCTCACACACACACGTTCTCTGTGTCTCTGCAGGACATCAAGAGCCGGAGAAACCCTCGTCTCGTTCCGTACGTTCTCCTGGACGAGAGGACCAAGAAATCAAACAAGGACAGTCTTCGGGAAGCTGTGCGGACACTGCTGGGATACGGATACAACCTGGAGGCTCCGGATCAGGACCACGGTACCATGAGAATAACTTACACACTACACACACGGAGTACTGCGCTCATCTGACATCTATAGCTGGGTTATTATCCTGAACTAAAACCAAAACCAAAAAAATTAATTGTATTTATTAAAACGTGTTTATTTCAGCTAGTTGCTACTATTGTGCTAAAATAACTAAAAATAATAAGCTAAAAATAAAAACAACTATATAGATTAATACAAAGGACAAAAACACACAACAAAATTACTAAAACTTACTAAAATTTAAATAAAAAAGATAATATCCTAAAAAAAATCTAAATATTCTATAATTACTAAATAAACTAAAATAACAAATAAAAACTATATAGACTAATACAACGGGAAAAAACACATCAAAATTAATCAAACTTTAGCTAAAATTAAAATTAAAACAGACAATATCATAGCACTGAATAGCACTGAAACTGCGCTCGTTAAAATCACAAATGATTTACTTTTAGCTTCTGACCAAGGCTGTATCTCAATACTAGTTTTACTTGATCTTAGTGCTGCGTTCGATACTATAGATCACACAATACTCTTAGATCGACTACAAAATTATACTGGTGTTCAAGGACAAGCACTAAGCTGGTTCAAATCATACCTATCTGACCGCTACCATTTTGTCTATTTAAATGGAGAAAAATCGATCATAACTCCAGTAAACTATGGAGTGCCGCAGGGATCTGTGTTAGGCCCTCTGTTATTTTCCATATATATGATGCCACTTGGAAATATTATAAGGAAACATGGAATTAGTTTCCATTGTTATGCTGATGACACTCAAATATATATTTCATCACGGCCGGATGAAAACGCTAAATTTTCCAAATTGACAGAGTGTGTTAAAGATATAAAAGATTGGATGACGCGTAATTTTCTTTTATTAAATCCAGACAAGACAGAGGTAATACTTATCGGTTCAAAAAACCGCCCACAAAACCTCGCACAATACAACTTTAACATCATAGGATGTCCTGTTACTTTATCCTCTACAGTAAAAGACCTGGGTGTTATACTCGATTGCAACCTGTCTTTTGAAAATCATATTTCATATGTTACAAAAACAGCCTTTTTCCACCTTAGAAACATTGCTAAGCTACGTAATATGCTATCAGTTTCTGATGCAGAAAAGTTAGTTCATGCATTCATGACCTCGAGACTGGATTACTGTAATGCTTTATTAGCTGGTTGTCCTGCATCCTCAATAAACAAGCTACAGTTAGTCCAAAATGCCGCCGCTAGAGTTCTTACGAGATCAAGAAAATATGATCATATAACACCGATTTTATCATCACTGCATTGGTTACCTATAAAGTTCCGTATTAATTACAAGGTATTGCTACTGACCTATAAAGCCCTAAACGGCTTAGCTCCAGTCTATTTAACGGATCTTCTATCGCCCTATAATCCATCGCGCTCTTTAAGATCACTAAATTCAAGGCTTTTGGTCATACCTAGGATATCCAGAACCACCAAAGGAGGGAGAGCATTTTCACATTTGGCTCCAAAACTTTGGAATAGTCTTCCTGATACTGTTCGTTGCTCAGACTCGCTCTCCCAGTTTAAAACTAGATTAAAGTCGCATCTCTTCAGCCAGGCATTCATATAATCCTACAGTTCAAACTACAATCCGGCCTCTAGCTCATAAATGCCAGAGGAGAACTGGCTCCCGACTGAGCTTGGGTTCTCCCAAGGTTTTTTTTCTCCATTAGGTCACCTGATGGAGTTTTAGGACACCATTAGGTCACTTGATGGAGTTTTTCGGTTTTGTTCGGTTTACAACTTTGTTGTATTATTTTAATTTAATACTGTGAAGCTGCTTTGATACAATCTGTATTGTGAAAAGCGCTATACAAATAAACTTGACTTGACTTGACTTGACAATATAAAATTCAAAATATTACCAGAACTATTATGGTATATCAATGATACTAAAATAACATTTTCATTACTTTAAATGAAATAAACTTTAACTGAAATAAAATAAATATTTCAAAAACTTATTTAGTTTAAATTGAAGTACAAAAATAGTGAAAACTAATAAATAAACTAAAACTTAATAAAAACTATATAGACATATATAAAAAACAAAACAAATAACAATGACAAAAACACAACAAACTTACTAAAATTTAAATTAAAACAAAATATCAAAAGTAAAATCTAATTTGAAATATTAACGAACTATAATAATACATCAATGATAGTAAAATAATTCCTTGATGTGTTGTTGTATTAAACATGACTAGCTGCAGCTTCAGTGTTGGGGGCGGGGCTAGAGTCCACAGAGCATTTGATTGGACAGAAAATCTCTATTGGTGTTACAGCAGAAAGAGTCTGTACAGTTTGAATGCAGATATCTTCTAAATGTGATTTTGTCATAGTTTTGGAGAACAAGAGATTAATGTGAGACACAACAGGCAAAAACATTGTTTTTTCATGCACTGGTCAGTTTTTAGGTCTATTTTTGCTTCCATAACATTTGACTAGTGGAAAGAAAACATCACAAAACACACATTTTAATGCACTTCATCTAAATCCATCTCTTTAAGGTCAGAAATCTCCACTTCTATATTCTAAAGGTTTGTTCATTTATCATTCACATGATTTATAGAACATATTACTATGGAAGCTTGTTTCCATCACAGAATAAAAAATAATTCTGAGATAAAAAGTCGCAATTATCTTTTAAAAAACATTATTCTGTGGCGGAAACATTCTTACAGAGATTACTCCTAAAAACATGATCAAAATGATGATTTTCTGTCTGTTGACTGTATTTTCTGATTTATGGAGTGATAAAAAGAGAGCTTTTCATGTCTGGCTTTATGCAATGTTCAGATTTCAGTTCTGGAAATGTATGCAAATGAGTGCATATTTAATGAGAAGATGCCTAATTTGCATATGTGAACATCAGAAAGCATGTGTATTTTGCGCAGCTGGTCGAGCAGACGAGGGTCTTTTGTCTGCCGAACGCTTCCGGATCTTCCGGGCCGAGAAGTCGTACAGCGTGAGTGTTGGCCGGTGGTACTTTGAGCTGGAGGTGGTGACGGCGGGGGAGATGCGGGTGGGATGGGCCAGACCCGGATGTCTGCCGGACCAGGAGCTCGGGTCGGACGAGCAGGCCTTCGTCTTCGACGGATTCAAGGTCAAGCCTCCGAATAAACCCCATTACAATCAGAGGCTAGTTGCATAAACTGCTAAGTCTAGTCTTACAAGTTAGTTATCTTGAGGACTACAACCTCCCGGAGCCACTCATGTCCATCGCCGTCATCATAACCTTCAAATTTTTTTCTGATTTGAGTGATCCATCTGTATCATGCTAGCTAAATGTGTTTAACGTGTGAATCCTTACTAAAAATGCAGTTCTATAATGGACCGTTGTTAGCATGAATTGTACTCGTGATGCAGCGGTAGTGGAGCGCTCTCAGAGTGAGTGAAAACCACAACGCTCCGACTTTTAAAAAATCCGCTCCACACTCCATTCAAAATCACACCGCTCCACTCACACTCCGCTCACACTCACATTCCACTCCGCTCACACTCCACTCACACTCACATTCTGCTCACACTCCGCTCACACTCACATTCCACTCCGCTCACACTCCACTCACACTCTGCTCACACTCCGCTCACACTCACATTCCACTCCGATCACACTCCGCTCACACTCACACTCCGCTCACGCTCACACTCACACTCCACTCACACTCACACTCTGCTCACTCACACTCTGCTCACACTCCGCTCACACTCTGCTCACACTCCGCTCACACTCACACTCCGCTCACACTCACACTCCGCTCACACTCTGCTCACACTCCGCCCACACTCACACTCACACTCCGCTCACACTCCACTCACACTCTGCTCACACTCCACTCACACTCTGCTCACACTCTGTTCACACTCCGCTCACACTCAAACTCACACCCCGCTCACAATCACACTACGCTCACACTCCACTCTGCTCACACTTACACTCTGCTCACACTCCACTCCGCTCACACTCACTCTGCTCACACTCCACTCCGATCACACTCCGCTCACACTCACACTCCGCTCACGCTCACACTCACACTCCATTCACACTCACACTCTGCTCACACTCACACTCTGCTCACACTCTGCTCACACTCCGCCCACACTCACACTCACACTCCACTCACACTCTGCTCACACTCCACTCACACTCTGTTCACACTCCACTCACACTCAAACTCACACCCCGCTCACACTCACACTCCGCTCACACTCCACTCTGCTCACACTTACACTCTGCTCACACTCCACTCCGCTCACACTCACTCTGCTCACACTCCACTCCGCTCACACTCACACTCCGCTCACACTCCACTCTGCTCATACTCAAACTCACACTCCGCTCACACTCACACTCCGCTCACACTCCACTCTGCTCATACTCAAACTCACACTCCGCTCACACTCACACCCTGCTCACACTCCACTCTGCTCATACTCAAACTCACACTCCGCTCACACTCACACTCCGCTCACACTCCTCTCCGCTCACACTCACACTCTGCTCACACTCGGCTCACACTCACACTCGGCTCACACTCACACTCCGCTCACACACACACTCACACTCCACTCATGCTCACACTCCGCTCACACACACACTCCACTCACACTCCGCGCTCACACTCCACTCACACTCACACTCCGCTCACACACACACTCACACTCCACTCACGCTCACACTCCGCTCACACACACACTCCACTCACACTCCACTCACACTCACATGCCGCTCACACTCCACTCACACTCACACTCCGCTCACACTCAGCTCACACTCCACTCCCACTCCCACTCCACTCCACTCACACTCCACTCACAGTCCACTCACACTCCGCTCACACTCCGCTCACACTCACATTCCACTCCGCTCACACTCCACTCTGCTCACACTCCGCTCACACTCACACTCGGCTCACACTCCGCTCACACACACACTCACACTCCACTCACACTCCGCTCACAATCCGCTCACACTTACACTCCGCTCACACACACACTCACACTCCACAAACACTCCGCTCACACTCCGCTCACACTCACACTCCGCTCACACTCAGCTCACACTCACACTCCACTCACACTCACACTCCGCTCACACTCAGTTCACACTCACACTCCACTCACACTCCACTCCCACTCACACTCACACTCCACTCACACTCACACTCCACTCACACTCAGACTCCGCTCACACTCACACTCTGCTCACACTCACATTCCACTCCGCTCACACTCCACTCCGCTCACACTCCACTCACACTCACATTACACTCCGCTCACACTCCACTCACTCTCACACTCACACTCTGCTCACACTCCGCTCACTCACACTCCGCTCACACTCCACTCACACTCCACTCACACTCACACTCTGCTCACACTCCGCTCACACTCACACTCCGCTCACACTCACATTCCACTCCGCTCACACTCCACTCCGCTCACAATCCACTCACACTCACACTCTGCTCACACTCCGCTCACACTCCGCTCACACTCACACTCCGCTCACACTCACACTCCACTCACACCCACTCACACTCCACACACACTCACACTCCGCTCACACTCACACTCCGCTCACACTCACACTTCGCTCACACTCCGCTCACACTCCACTCACACTCACACTCCACTCACACTCCACTCACACTCCGCTCACACTCTGCTCACACTCCGCTCACACTCCACTCCGCTCACAATCCACTCACACTCACACTCTGCTCACACTCCGCTCACACTCACACTCCGCTCACACTCAAACTCACACTCCGCTCACACTCCACTCCGCTCACACTACGCTCACACTCACACTCTGCTCACACTCACACTCCGCTCACACACACACTCACACTCCACTCACACTCACACACCGGTCACATACTCTGGCTGGAACTGATGAGAAAATTGCTGACGTCACACATTTCTTACATCACTTATCGCTTGCAGGTGTCTCTAAATCCCCTCTACTTAGATGTATTTAATACACGTTAACATTTAACATAATGAAATTGCTTTACAACTAGAACAGGCATTTTGGCACAATTCATAATTAATTTATTTTCCCCGTTACATGTGTGCAGGCCCAGCGCTGGCACCAGGGGAACGAGCACTTCGGCCGCTCCTGGGCGTCAGGAGACGTGGTCGGGTGTATGGTGGACATGAACGAGCGAACCATCATGTTCACGCTCAACGGAGAAGTGCTGCTCGACGACTCCGGCTCAGAACTCGCCTTCAAAGATTTTGAAGTTTGGGACGGTGAGTGACGTGTGATGATAATCCTGCGTGCTGTGTGAAATTAGCACTTTGTTGAACTACAGCTCTGGTTGATCATTCTGTAGTCATTTACTCTCCCTCATGTTGTTCCAACTTGTATTATTTGAAGAATGTTGGGAACCATTCAACATCAAGTGTGTTACAGAAGCTGTTCTGTCTCGTAAACGACTGTTTCCCGTGAGCATCAGGTGAATGTTGCTGTATCACAGATGAGCAGCAGCAGAGATCAGATCAGCGCCACCTGCTGGCCACTGACACACACACACACTGTGTGTTTATATGCGTCAGCACATCTGGCTCATTCTGTGATGTCAGCAGTATCTCTGTCATGTGCGAGAGTATCAGAAACTGCAGTCTTGCTTTAACTACACTACAAACACTGCTGTTCTTCTTCAGTATGTTCATGTGAAGATACACCTGGAAGATGTCTGGAGATACAAAATCTTCTTTTTTCTGAGAAATGTATTAAAATTAAGTGAGTTTTTGTTTAAAACAACAGCAAATATCTGCCAATTGCGACCGAAAAATAATCGTATGTTCCTTTTGAATTAAGTTTGAATTTTTTTTACTATATTGGCAGATATTTGTTATTAAAATAGATTATAAACTTAAATCCTTTGAGTTTTGAGAGAAAGTGTGTGTATGTTTGTGTGTGTGTGTGTGTGTGTGTGTGTGTGTGTGTGTGTGTGTGTGTGTGTGTGTGTGTGTGTGTGAGTGTGTGTGTGTGAGAGAGAGAGAAAGTGTGTGTGTGTGTGTGTGTGTATGTGTGAGAGAGTGTGTATGTGTGAGAGAGTGTGTGTGTGTGTGTGTGTGTGAGAGAGAGTGCGTGTATGTTTGTGTGAGAGTGTGTGTATGTGTTTGTGTGTCAAGTCAAGTCAAGTCAAGTTTATTTGTATAGCGCTTTTCACAATACAGATTGCATCAAAGCAGCTTCACAGTATTAAATTAAAATAATACAACAAAGTTTGTTTCAAGAGGAATTTATTGATTGATAAAATTAAATTAGATATCCCCAAAATATCCCCAACTGAGCAAGCCAAAGGCAACAGTGGCAAGGAACCGAAAAACTCCATCAAGTGACCTAATGGTGTCCTAAAACTCCATCAGGTGCCTTAATGGAGAAAAAAAACCTTGGGAGAACCCAGGCTCAGTCGGGGGCCAGTTCTCCTCTGGCATTGGATAGAGGCCGGATTGTAGTTTGAACTGTAGGATTATATGAATGCCTGGCTGAAGAGATGCGACTTTAATCTAGTTTTAAACTGGGAGAGCGAGTCTGAGCAACGAACAGTATCAGGAAGACTATTCCAGAGTTTTGGAGCCAAATGTGAAAATGCTCTCCCTCCTTTGGTGGTTCTGGATATCCTAGGTATGACCAAAAGCCTTGAATTTAGTGATCTCAAAGAGCGCGATGGATTATAGGGCGATAGAAGATCCGTTAAATAGACTGGAGCTAAGCCGTTTAGGGCTTTATAAGTCAGTAGCAATACCTTGTAATTAATACGGAACTTTATAGGTAACCAATGCAGTGATGATAAAATCATCACTGTGTGTGTGTGTAAGAGAGAGAAAGTGTGTGTGTGTGTGTGTGTGTGTATGTGAGAGAGAGAGAGAGAGAGAGTGTGTGTGTGTGTGTGTGTGTGTGTGTGTGTGTGTGTGTGTGTGTGTGAGAGAGAGAGAGAGTGTGTGTGTGTGTGTGTGTGTGAGAGAGAGAGAGTGTGTGTGTGTGTGTGATATTCAGATATTTGTTATTAATTTAAATCATAAACTCAGAACCTTTGATAATTTCTATATAGTTATTATTCATTTGTAATATACATTTTTATGGATTTAGTTAACCTGCTCGACATTATCCTACTCTGCACTTTCTTCCGCAGGTGTGTGTGTGTGTGTGTGTGTGTGTGTGTGTGTATGAGTTAAACCCCGTGGTTTCATCACTATGAGCACTAGCAGTGTTGATGATTGACGTGTGTTTCCCTCAGGTTTCATCCCGGTCTGCAGTCTGGGAGTTTGTCAGGTGGGCCGGATGAACTTCGGGAAAGACGTGAGCACGCTGAAGTACTTCACCATCTGTGGCCTGCAGGAGGGCTACGAACCCTTCGCCGTCAACATGAACCGAGACCTGACCATGTGGATCAGCAAACGACTGCCTCAGTTCATCCCCGCGCCGCTCAACCACGAGCACATAGAGGTCAGAGGTCACACGAGTCCATAAAAACAATATTCTGAATTTTCCAATCCAATCTGACTTCTGACCTGTAATGCTGCCTGAATCATAATCATACACTGTTGGTTCGTTGGCCAGAGGAGAACTGAGCGACTGAGTCTGGGTTCTCACGAGGGTTTTCTCCATTCTGTCACTGATGGAGTCTTGGTTCCACTGTCGCCTTTATTCGCCTTTGTCGCCATTAGCTTTTGGCTTCATTAGTTGGGGACATTTAATTTAATATTCAACAATATTATTGATCTGCCTGCATTGACAGCATTATATGAGAACTGAGCTGAGCTGGACGATGACATCACGGTTTTCTCCAGAGCGGCTATATATATAAATTAACTAAATTAATGACTTTTTTACAACAAAAATGAACCATCTCTGAACTTACTTAAGGTGGACTGTGATGCTATTTTCTTCTGGAAACAAACTTTGTTGCATTATTCTCCTGTTATCTCTGTAAAGCTGCTTTGAAACATTCTGTATTGTAAGAAGCGCTGTATAAATAAAGCTGACCTGACTTGACTTTGAGACGAGCCGCACCATTCTGAGCGTTTACGGGATTCTGTGTGTGTGTTTTCCAGGTCACGAGGATCGACGGGACGGTGGAGAGCCCGCCGTGCCTAAAGGTCACCCAGAGGTCGTTTGGCTCACAGAACAGTAACACTGACATCATGTTCTACCGTCTCAGCATGCCCATCGAGTGCTCGGAGGCGTTCGCACGCTCGCCCGGCGGGACGCTAGCGGCTAACGGCAGCTTCTTCTCTCCTAAGAGAGATCTGGAGGATTTCGAGACGGTGTCGGACTTTGAGGTCCTGATGAAAACGCCACACAGTCACGTGAGCTCGAACGGGCCCGACAGAGATCGAGACGAATTCAACAACCACAAAGATCACAACCAGGAGAAACCCTCCAAAATCAAACAGAGGTGGATTATACACACACACACACAGGGGAACAGCTTTTGGTGTGGATGATAATGTGTTTGCTAGTGGTGCAACGGATCACAAAATTCACGATTCGGACCATTTACGTTTTTTGTGCCACGGATCGGATATAAATGTATATATATTTATTACTTAAAGCTCACTTGAAGTACTTCGATACCACATCACAAACTACTAGCCTAACTGATAAAGATTATTAAAAACAAGTGAACAGTCAGTAATAAAATAAGAACTAATAAACAAATTACAAGCAGAGATGAATACTAAATAACAAAGTTACAAAGTGTAACAGTAGTGTTCAGGCACAGAAGTGAATAATTAAGCCTAAATGTAAAAACATTATTTGTTCACTGTAGAAATAAAATATAGTTTCCTCTTTGTTAAAGCTGTATTTTGTTGTTTTATTAACATTAATGACACAGACGACAGCAGGAATATTAGGCTACTGTCACTTTAAGACCGAATAAACTGACACTTTAAACTCTTCACTGATGACAGAACCGAGAGAACTTGCCGAGACGGGTGTTTAGACATAATTGTGTGTGTATGTGTCGGTTCAAGGGCAAGAGAACGTGAAAGAGGAATCAGTTCGGTTGTGAGCGCTGTCTGAAACACCCCTCTCTCTCTCTCTCTCTCTCTCTCTCTCTCTCTTTCTCTCTCTCTCTTTCTCTCTCTCTCTCTCTCTTTCTCTCTCTCTCTCTCTCTCTCTCTCTCTCTCTTTCTCTCTCTCTCTCTCTCTCTCTCTCTCTCTCTCTCTCTCTCTCTTCTCTCTCTCTCTCTCTCTTTCTCTCTCTTTCTCTCTCTCTCTCTCTCTCTCTCTCTCTCTCTCTCTCTCTCTCTCTCTCGTGCGCATGCGTGGGCGTTTGTGGAGTGAGTGCGGGAGTGTGCGGTGAGTGCGTGGAGTTTTCCCTCTGTACTCTTTGTTGTTTTGAAGGTACATCGTTTTTTGGTGTATTTTTCTTTTTTTTTTCTTTTTTTTCTTTTTTTCCTCTTTTCTCTTCATGGTGGGGTTATTTTAGTGTTTGCTAATCTGTGCTGGGGGTGCGGTTTGGGCCGCGTGCTACCTGTAAGGAAACATGGCGGCCCCAGGTGCACGGGTGTTGAATACACTCACGCGGCGTCATGCAGTGAAGGTGGCGTCGGCTGTGAGTGTAGAGGATTGTTGCTTGGCCATAGGAGAAATTGTTGGGCATGAGAGCATTCTGTCGGCATCAAAAATGAATAGTGCTATTGTCATTTTTTTAAATGCAGTAGAAAAAGCAGATGAGTTAGTTGAGCGAGGAATTGTTGTCGATGGGTTGTTTATACATGTTCTTCCTCTTGCAATGCCGTCTAAAAAAGTTACGCTGTCAAATGTGCCTCCATTTATCAGCGATGAAGTGTTAATTCAGTCTCTTTCTCGTCACGGCAAATTAGTATCCCCGATCAAAAAAATCCCAATTGGAAGCGGATCCCCATTACTAAAGCATGTTGTTTCATTTAGACGATTTGTTTATATGATTGTGAGAGACGATGTTGAGCTGGATCTTACTTTTAAATATCGGATTGATGATTTTGATTATGTTGTATTTGCGACAACTGGTCAAGTTAAGTGTTTTGGCTGTAATAAAGTAGGTCACTTAATCAGGGATTGTCCCGAAAAGAAAAGAAAAGAAACGCTAATTGTTACGGATGACACGACTGGTCCTCCCGAGCCAGCGGGAGCTGCGGGGGGGCATGCTGAGTCGGATGCGTTAGTGACGGAGCAAACCGAGGACAGTTTAGTTGTGGAGGAACCGCTAAACGTTCAGCCAGATGTAAGCGTAGAAAGAGAATCTGTCAATGAGGAATCAAATGAATTGGAGACTTTACAGTCCGTTAAAGGCCAAAATGTCCCGTTGGGCGGTATTGGAAGGGAACAGACTGTAATAGGTGAAACAAGCATGAATACGGGCAGTGGTGAAGAGAGTTTGATATTTAAGGTGCCGCGTAAAAGAAAGAGCAGTGTAATTACCGGGGATTTAGGATTTGGCAAGAAAATGGACAAAATCGAAAGTGAAAGTCAGGGCGAGTCAGAGAGTGACAGTGAGTCGGACTGTAGTGTTTCGCTATCGCAAATTGAAAACATGAGTCGTTGTTATGAACTAGATGACATTAAACTGTTTCTTAAGTCAACTAAAAACAGAAGAGGAGTGAGAGTGGATGAATATTTTCCTGACTTAAAACAGTTCATTGAAAAGACACGGTATTTGATGGCTGAAGGTTCATTTACCAAAAAAGAAATTTACAGATTGAAAAAACTAGTGAGAAAAATTAACACTGAATTGAGTGATGGAGCTGAAAAATAAGAATTTTGTGAAGTTAGCTGCTTTTTTCTTTTTCTTTTCCTTTTTACCTTTCATGGCTGAAATCAGTGTTGCATCTGTGAATGTAAATGGTGCAAGACATATTAGGAAAAGAGCAGTGATATATGAGGTCTTTAAGGAAAAAAAACTAGATATTGTTTTTCTTCAAGAAACTCATAGTGATGTACATAATGTGACTGAGTGGACAAGAGAATGGGATGGAATCTCAATTTTAAGTCATAACACTGCTGTAAGTGGAGGGGTTGCTATATTATTTTCTAAAAGTTTTAAACCAGTTACTTATGATATCGATGAAATTATAAAAGGTAGGCTTTTGAAGGTTAGAGCCTTATTTGAAAATCACGTCTTCATACTTATTTGTGTTTATGCTCCAACTGCAGGAGTTGAAAGGATTTTGTTTTTAAATCAGTTTAATTCAATCTTGCAAAATTGTAATAGTGAAGAGTGGTTATTTGTAGGAGGAGATTTTAATTGCACTGAGGGAGAACTTGACAGGAATCATATTGAACCCCACGAACCCTCACGTAAGAGAATTATTCAAGTGATTAAAACACATGAGTTGAGTGATATTTGGAGACATCTCAATGGCAATCAGAGACAATATACTTGGTCCCATAATCGGGGTAATGTGCTATCTTTAGCAAGATTAGACAGGTTTTACACTTTTAAACATCAATGTGGTATTTTTAGTAAATGCTTTATTGTACCTGTAAGTTTTTCCGATCATAGTATGGTGTGTTGTAACTTTTTTTTGAATTCTATCAAACCAAAGAGTGCCTACTGGCATTTAAATTCTTCCCTGTTGTATGATAAGAATTTTGTGGATTCTTTTAAATATTTTTGGGTTAATTTTAGAACCACAAAAAGTCACTTTCAATCTTTGAAACAGTGGTGGGATTATGGTAAAGCTCAGATTAAACAATTCTGTCAACAGCACACTCGAAACATCACTGTTCAGACGTTAAGAGATATGAAAACCTTGGAGACATCCATATTAAAGCTTCAGGAATCAGTTGAATTAACGGGGGAGAATAGATGCTTGGAAGCTCTTTCAATTAAAAAGACTCTGCTTAGTGATCTTTTAAAGGCAAGAGCACAAGGAGCTCTGGTTCGGTCCCGATTTCAGCAAATTGATCAGATGGATGCGCCAACTAAATTCTTTTTTAATTTAGAGCAAAAGAATGGTCAGAAAAGGTTAATCCATGCTTTGCGTTCTGAAGCTGGATTTTTGTTAACTGATCCCACTGATATTAGAAAGAGAGCTGTTTGTTTTTATGAAAAACTGTACAAAGGTGAATGTGACTCAGAGCCTGCTGTTGGTAGTGGTTTTCTGGAAAACCTGTCTGGGGTGTCCGAAGAAGACAACCAGGAACTCAGCAAGGCCTTGTGCCTAGAGGAATTGCATGAAGCCCTGATGGGTATGGAGTCGGGAAAGGCTCCCGGCATTGACGGTCTTCCTGTCGACTTTTATAAGTCATTCTGGACAGTGTTGGGGGAGGACTTGCTCGCAGTGCTCAATGAGAGTTTGATCGAAGGGCGGCTGCCTTTGAGCTGCCGCAGAGCAGTCCTTACACTTCTCCCAAAGAAAGGAGACTTGACAGAGATCAAAAATTGGCGGCCTGTGTCCCTTTTATGTACAGATTACAAACTACTCTCTAAATTATTGGCGAAAAGATTGTCAGTGGTGATGAGACAGATCATTCACCCGGACCAGGGGCCTCATGTACAAAGACTTGCGTTGAATTCATACTAAAACATTGCGTACGGACAAAGCTGTAAATGTGCGTACGCACAAAAAAAACCAGATGTATGAATCTCTGCGTACGAAGGATCCCACGCATATTCTCTTTGTACATCCCAGTTAACGTAAAATTGAGCGCACATGCACGAGCACAACGCCCCACCCAGTCTCCTCCCTTAATTAAATTAATTTAAATATGGTAATGAGTCCACTTTGGCAAAAGAAAACAGTAATAAAATGGCGGCAAGAAACGAAACTTTACAGAAAGTGAATTGGAGGAGGTGCTACTATCGGAGGTAGAAACGAAAAAAAAAAAAAATTATTTGGAACTTTGTCCTCCGGAATTAATAACAAAAGGAAAAAATATGAGTGGGAGAGTTTGGCTGATGCCGGTGGGATCTGAAAGTCGCACTGTAGAGTAGTACAGTTGAGACACTTTTTGCGTTTTGATTTTCCACACAAAAATAGACACTGAAAAGAAGTGAATTTCCACATGACATGCCATATGACATTTCATTAGCTTGTAGACTAAGATATTATCAATCAATAATTCCTACAAGTAGTTTATATTTTCCACAATTAGATCATAAAAATAAGGTGCTTTTTGTCTCAACTTTGTCTCAACTGTACCAATATGTGGTACAGTTGAGACAGTGCATGGTACAGTTGAGACACCCATTTTTAATGATGTAAAGGTAACTAACCATTCATTGTAAATAATAAAAAATAAAGACAAATAAAGAAAATAACAATTGGGCAACATTTTTTTTATTCATCCATTTATATTCATTCATTTTATTTAAATTAGCACTGGTTAAAATGTATAAAGCAGGAACAAGATATTAACAATATTTCTTAATAATACACAGTTTAAATATCACAAATATCTAATTTTATTTTAATTTGCGTCCTATGCTGGCTAATTACGACGTTTAACCTGTTATCATCACACTGAACAACTAAACAGTGTGTTTCCTAATAGAACTCTATCGGGGGTACAGTAGATATGTGTCTCAACAATCCCCCGCTGGCCACCTCGCACATTTCTCTAGATTTTGCAATTACCTTGCATGACACAGTACCATGAAATATGTCCGTTTTTAGGGCACAGAATAACGTTTGTGGTGATACCAGTTATGTTTAACAGTCATATAGGGATAAAAAGCTATTCATTGTGGAGAGTGCATGGTGAAGTGAACATCATATCTTAGGAAAAAAAAAAACTTTCCCCGATATCTTCGGATCGGAGATGCGTCCGTTGTTCAAATTTCCCACGATCAAAGAGGACTCTAATACGCTCGCACAGCAAAAATCACAACTTGTGCTTGCTGCGAACACAAGTTATTTAAGGTGTCTCAACTGTACACCGTCTACCCTAAATGACCATAAAAAGAAATGGTCTGATATAAAGGTGGACATTAAACCAAAGCTGTCATTGCCATAGACTAAGGGTTGTATCAGTTTGCATATGCTTTTATATGTTCTTACTTAATTGCATAATTGATAGAATATTCCCATAATGCTCGTGTGACAATATTATGTCAATTATTTTATAAATTGCAAATTAATAGCAATGCTTCCCACAGGTGGTGGTGCGATAGACTTGTAGAACGAAAATTCGTTGTGTAATGTTTGTAACTTCACTTCATTGCCTGTAAGAGTCGCCAACGGACAAAAACAATGAGAAATGTACGTACGCCAGACATGAAATTGGCGTGGATGAACGCACATTCTCGCGTTAATTTCACTGTTAGTACATACGACCGTGAGCGTGAAAGCTGGCGTACGCAAAGTTTTTGTGCGTACGCAAGATTGATACATGAGGCCCCAGAGCTATTGTGTATCTGGCAGGTCTATTTTCGATAACATTTCTTTATTGCGGGATTTTTTAGATGTCTCCAAGATATTTGATTTAGATTGTGCTCTAGTTTCTCTAGACCAAGAGAAGGCATTTGATCGTGTCGAGCATAATTACCTGTGGAAAACATTAGAATCATTTGGGTTTTGCCAAGATTTTGTGAATATGATAAAAGTATTATACACTGATGTTGAGAGTTTGCTGAAGGTTAACGGTGGTTTATGCACTCCTTTCAAGGTTGAAAGAGGTGTAAGACAAGGATGTTCCTTGTCAGGAATGCTCTATTCAATAGCCATAGAGCCGCTACTACAACAGATAAGGAGTAATCTGAGTGGGGTACAAATAGCTGGGTCTAATTGCACTGTTCATTTATCAGCTTATGCCGATGATCTGATTGTGATGGTTAAATGCCAAAGAGATATAGATATTTTAATGAAATTACTTGATGATTTTAAAGGTTTATCTTCCGCTAAGGTGAATTGGGAAAAAAGCGAAGCTGTGGTCTGGAAGATGGGAGAGAGGAAGGTTAAAGTTCCCTGAAGGGCTACATTTGAACACAGAAGGGTTAAAGTATTTAGGAATATTTTTAGGTAATGAGAGTATCATACAGAAAAATTGGGACGGTGTTATTGACAAACTGAAGGGTCGATTGGCAAAGTGGAAGTGGTTAACCCCAAAGATGTCTTACAAGGGGAGAATTTTAATTATTAATAATTTGGTTGCTTCATCCTTATGGCATAAGCTAGCTTGTATTGATCCACCTCAAAAGTTTTTATCAGATGTTCAAGCCTTATTAGTAGATTTTTTTTGGGATAAGCTACACTGGGTCTCTCAGAGTGTTTTATATTTGCCTAAAGAGGAAGGTGGTCAGGGGTTAGTGAATTTGCAGAGCAGGACAGCAGCTTTTCGTCTGCAATTTATACAGAAACTTCTGTCTGGATCAACTCGTGTCGGCTGGAGAGCTACTGCCTGTGCTATTTTACAAAGTTTGGGTGGTTTTCAGCTGGACAGAGCTCTGTTTTTGATGGACCCTCTAAAACTGGACCTTGCCAATGTCCCAGTGTTCTATCGCAACCTTTTTAGAGTCTGGAGTCTTTTTAATCATCAGAGGACATCATCTTCGGACTCTCTTTTTTGGTTGTTGAATGAGCCTATAATCCATGGAGGACGATTGGACATTTCTTTCAGAGACCAAAAATTTCCTGGACTAAGTCATTTACTATGTAAATCTAAGACCATTACACTAGGTCGTATGGTAAAGGTGGCTGGTCCCAATTTCATGAACACCGAGCAAGCTGCTTTACATCTTGGTTTTTTTTCCACTCGTAAAGTTGATGAATTATTGACAAAGTTGAGGTCTGTTTTATCAGCTGAGGAAAGGGAATCTCTAACAGACTTTCATACAGGGGCAAAGATTCCTAATGCTGAGGACTTTTTTCCAGATACTATTTTATTACCTAAACTAGATGATTGTATGGGGATTTTTTTCAAAACAGGTGAATCATTGTGTTTAAATTTTCTTTCAACTAATGGAAAAAACTTGTACAAAGCTTGTGTTCTGGTTTTTAACAAGAAATTATTGAATAACAAGGTGGATACGCCGTGGCGTTCTTTTTTAAAATTAGATGAGGGGGTTAAGCCCGAATGGAGAACATTGTATAAACCACCGTTAGAAAAAAGAGTTGGAGATATGCAGTGGAGGATTCTCCACGGTGCAATTGCAGTCAATGCCTTTATCTCTGTGTTAAACCCTGAAGTGAGTTCTGAGTGTCCTTTTTGTTTTAAGAGGGAAACAGTCTTTCATGCTTTTATGGAGTGTTCCAGGTTAAGTCCTTTATTCAGTGTATTAAGGAGTATTTTTGATTGTTTGGATGAAACCTTGTCAAATGAAAGTTTCATTTTAGGTGTTAAATATGTAAGGAAAAAATGTAATAGATGTCAATTACTGAATTTCATTGTGGGTCAAGCTAAATTAGCAGTGTACATGAGCAGGAAAAATATGATTGAACGGACAGTTGGACAGAATGTTGTTGTTTTGTTTTTTGCTCTTGTGAAAGCCAGAATTTTAATTGATTTTAATTTCTACAAGTCAGTAAATGATCTTGCTTGTTTTGATTTGAAATGGTGTGACAAAGGAGCAGTGTGCTCTGTTGTTGAAGGAGAAGTGGTCTTTGCACACTTCTTATAATCATGTTTATTGAATCCATTGGTTTATTGTTAATCTGGTTTTGTTTTTTGTAATAAAGAGTAATTTAAATTCAAAAAAAAAAAATTCTCTCTCTTTCTCTCTCTCTCTCGCTCTCTCTCTCTCTCTTTCTCTCTCTCTCTCTCTCTCTCTCTTTCTCTCTCTCTCTCTCTCTCTCTCTTTCTCTCTCTCTCTCTCTCACTCCCCCTCTCTCTCTCTCTCTCTCTCTCTCTCTCTCTCTCTCTCTGCATGCGCTTCGAGTCTCAAAATCTCGATTTTCACTTCGTTTAAAATTGTTTGAATGTGTAAATTGGCAAGACAAAACACATCCAAATGATAAACTTTCACTCTATAGTGGTATCTATTGATAAATTTAGCGGTTAACCCGCGAATCACATGCGTGTCGAACCGTGAGGCGCTGATTTGTACGAACTGTGATCCGTTCCACTGCTAGTGTTTGGTAAGATGTTTGTGTCTGTAACTGCACGTGTGTGTGTTTCAGGTTCATGTTGAAAAGAACGAAGCCCGACATGAACAGCAGTAACTCCAGCACTCGTCTCTCAGAGGAGGTTTTGGCTGATGAGAGAGACGACTGTGAGAATCTCATACAAGCATCAACGGTGAGTGAGAGAGACGCAGTAAAGTCTTGTCACATGACCAGCATCAGACTGTCACACGACTAGTGTTGGGTATCGTTTGAATTTTAATGATTCCGATTCCAATTTCGATTCTGATTCTTATCGATTCTGTTTCTTATCGTTTCCTAATTTCAATTCAATAAGGTAAAAAAATTTTTTTTTTTTTGCAGTCTTATTGCAAAACATTTAATTGTGGCTGAATATCAGTAACAGAAATCAACAGGCTAAAGAACACTTACACGAGGAGCGTTATGGAATATTAGGCTGCTGTCACTTTAAGAGCTGCACGGATCCAATATCCTGATACACATGAGAACAGAAAACAGAGTCTCTTGTGCTTGAACGGTTTAAAGTTATATTGAAATTATTAGAAAGGAATCAATAAGAGGTATCGAACGTTTTATTTTATAACAAATATTCGATTCCAGACCTTTTTCGATTCCCCACCCTACACACGCCTCAGCTTCACGCTCACTGTGATATATGTGGCGCTTCTGTCTGTGTTTGTGTCAGTATTACTACTCGGTGAGGATCTTCCCGGGGCAGGAGCCCTCCAGTGTTTGGGTCGGATGGGTGACCTCAGACTTCCATCAGTATGATCCGGCCTTCGAGCTCAACAAGGTCCGAACTGTCACCGTTACCCTGGGAGACGAGAAGGGCAAAGTTCACGAGAGGTCGGTATGATTCTGTCTGCAATGACACAGTTTCAAACACAGACAAGAAACAAAACATCACTGGGAATTACAGAAATAAAATTAAAATAGAGTTGAATAGAGAATAGAATAAAGTCTCTATTGTTGGTCAATGGAAATTGAATAGATAGATGTGGGTTCTGTTGGTTCGTGTAGTTTGTGAGTGTGATGTGTGGCATGTACAGGTTGTCTGTCCAGTAACAGTATCTGATGTGTGTGTGTGTGTGTGTGTGTGTGTGTGTGCAGCATTAAGCGCAGTAACTGCTACATGGTGTGGGGGGGCGAGTGCTCCAGTCCCAGTCAGGGCCGCAGTAACAGCGGGCTGGAGATCGGCTGTCTGGTGGACTCTGCTAACGGCCTCCTCACCTTCACCTCCAACGGCAAAGAGCTCAGCACTTACTATCAGGTGAGAGATCTGAGGACCCTGTGGTGAAGGACTGACCCTGACCCTAACCCTAACACTGACCTTAACACTGACCCTAACCCTAACTCTGACCTTAACACTGACCCTAACACTGACCTTAAGACTGACCCTAACCCTGACCTTAACACTGACCCTAACACTGACCCTAACCCTAACTCTGACCTTAACACTGACCCTAACACTGACCTTAAGACTGACCCTAACCCTAACCCTGACCTTAACACTGACCCTGACCCTAACACTGATCCTAACCCTAACTCTGACCTTAACACTGACCCTGACCCTAACACTGACCTTAACACTGACCCTGACCCTAAACCTGACCCTGACCCTAACCCTGACTAACAGCTGAGCTGTGTGTGTGTGCAGGTGGAACCTAGCACTAAACTCTTCCCTGCAGTGTTTGCGCAGGCAACCAGTCCAAACGTCTTCCAGTTCGAGCTGGGACGCATCAAGGTGAGATTTCATTCACACACACAGACACACCTAACCCCCCCTAACCCACACACATTCACAGACACTAACCCGACCCCTAAACCTACTCATCACACACACACACACACACACACACACACACACACACACACACACACACACACACACACACACACACACACACACACACACACACACACACACTAACCCAACCCCTAAACCTACTCATCACACACACACACACACACACTAACCCAACCCCTAAACCTACTCATCACACACACACACACACTAACCCAACCCCTAAACCTACTCATCACACACACACACACACATGCACACTAACCCAACCCCTAAACCTACTCATCACACACACACACACACACACACACTAACCCGACCCCTAAACCTACTCATCACACACACACACACTAACCCGACCCCTAAACCTACTCATCACACACACACACACACACACACACACACACACACTAACCCGACCCCTAAATCTACTCATCACACAAAACTTTCTGCATTTTTACATTTTCAAAAAAACTCATTCCGCATGATTTATACGCTTGTGTTCCTCAATTTAGTCCCACAGTGACACGAGTCTCCTTGAGTGTGTGTGCATTCAGGGTTAAGTCCCCAACCGGGATAGAAAAACATGTACGCACACACACACACACACACACACAAAGGATGTTGAGGCTATTTTTATTTTCTCTGCGTTTGCACAAACAGGGCGAGTGTAAGTTTAGCTCATGCAGGAACATCTGAGATGATGAAGTTTGCCAACTTTACATTCTGTGTGTGTGTAGAGCGTCATGCCGCTCTCTGCTGGGCTGTTTAAAAGCGAACGGAAGAATGTGGTTCCTCAGTGTCCGCCGCGGTTACATGTGCAGTTCCTCACGCCTGTGTTGTGGAGCCGTGTGCCCAATCAGTTCCTGAGGTCAGAGGTCACCAGGGTCAACGAGAGACTGGGCTGGATGGTGCAGAGTTCAGAACCGCTGCAGTTCATGACCCTCCATATACCTGAGGAGAACAGGTGTGAACACACACACACACAGTCACTAACTCTCACACACACACATATGCATACATTCACACACACACAAACACAAGCACACACATACACTCAGACAAACACATGTACACGCACACATACACACATACACGCACTCTTTAGTTAGTAACAGGGTTGAGTTTTATGCATATAATTAGAAAAATATGTCTCTAATATGGACATTCTACAGATTCACCAAAACTGTATTTATTTGTAAGCCCTAAAATCACTAGAAATGAACAATTTGAAGCAATTGTTACACAGTGAGTGAGTTTTTAGTGGAAGTGTTGTGTCTGGCTCTGATCTGAATTGATTTATTTCATAGGTGGATCAGTCATAATTAAATCTAACCATGAATTATGTTTCTGTTTGTGATGAATGTGATGTCCAGCTGATGGGTTAGATAGATAGATTTGCATTAGTCCTCAGAGTTTGTTCACTGACGCTGTGTGTCCGTCAGGTCTCTGGATATCCTGGAGCTGACGGAGCAGCTGGACCTGCTGCAGTTCCACTATCACACACTGCGCTTGTACTCGGCCATCTGTGCGCTGGGGAACAACCGAGTGGCTCACGCTCTCTGCAGTCACGCTGACGAGTCTCAGCTCCTCTACGCTATCCAGAACAAATACATGCCAGGCCTCCTGCGCACCGGATACTACGACCTGCTCATCGACATCCACCTGAGCAGCTACGCCACCGCGCGCCTCATGATGAACTCCGAGTACATCGTGCCCATGACGGCGGAGACCAAGAGCATCACGCTGTTCCCCGACGAGAAGAAAAAGCACGGGCTGCCGGGCATCGGCCTGAGCACGTCTCTGCAGCCGCGCATGCGCTTCTCCTCGCCTAGCTTCGTGGCTCCGCTGGGCTCCAGCTCACTGTGCTTCCAGTTCAGCCCCGAGTTCCCGCTGGAGACGCTGAAGAGCCGCACGATGGAGATGCTAACGGAGGCGGTGCGCGAGGGGAGTCTTCACGTGCGCGACCCCGTGGGCGGCAGCACTGAGTTCCTGTTCGTTCCGCTCATCAAGCTCTTCTACACACTCCTCATCATGGGCATCTTCCACAACGGGGACCTGAAGACCATCCTGCAGCTGATCGAGCCCAGCGTGTTCTCGCAGGACCGAGGGGGCGGGGCTGAGGATGGAGGTGGGCGGGGCCGGCTGGAAGGGGGTGGAGCCGAGGAACATGGTCTGAGAGGAAAGATGCCCAAAGAAGGACTTTTACAGATGAAGCTTCCTGAACCTGTCAAACTCCAGGTGAGAAGATGCATTAACATTAAGTCTAAAGCGCAACTTATGCGAGTAATGCGACGCACTGCTGATATTTACACTACTTCTGACGTCATAAGTTGTGCTTTAGGCATAAGTAGACTACGTATGTTCGTTTGGCCGGAAGCTAGAATATTACTTTGTAAAGTGTTAAATATGGATATTTTTTTTACACAAATGCATCACTTCATGGGCTAATTTTCATTTTTGGGTGGACTATCAGTTTAAGAGCTGCTTTATGATGCTAATGAGGTTTGCATCTGTTATGTCCTGTTTATCACTGTGAAGTAAAGCTGACTGGTGTGTGTGCTCAGATGTGTCACCTGCTCCAGTACCTGTGCGACTGTCAGGTGCGTCACCGCATCGAGGCTGTGGTCGCCTTCTCCGACGACTTTGTGGCCAATCTTCAGGAGAACCAGCGCTTCCGCTATAATGAAGTGATGCAGGCGCTGAACATGTCGGCCGCTCTCACGGCGCGCAAAACCAAAGAGTTCCGCTCGCCTCCGCAGGAACAGGTCAGGAGCAGCTCATCCTTCTCCACATTCACCACCTTTCATCCCGAGCTCTGATCATGTGGAAAATAAACAATCACAAGTGCACATCATGGTGGTGCTTCTGGTCTTGGATTTAATGATCTAAGTCATGCTGATTTTATGAATCAAATAATAAAACAGAATTGTTTCATTAGTTTATTGCAGCATTTCTGTACTGTGCTGCAACCGTGTTGTTTTATATTATGCTAATGAGAATTTGGGATGGAAATGTGCTTAATTGTCATGCATGAATCATTTCATCTTGTTTTATTTTGCTTGCATGCTTCATTTTATTTATTACAAAAAGAAAAGTCATAAGAAGTCATACTTTGTAATATGACTCTCATGTTCTTTGTGTGATTCACCCGGTTTTATTGATCATGTTGTTGCAAAGAAGAAAAATGTGTATCTTTATAATCTTTGATTAACATGTAATAACTTGTGTGTGTGTTCAGATCAACATGCTGCTGAATTTTAAGCACGAGAAGCAGGATTGTCCGTGTCCCGAGGACATCCGTGAGCAGCTGCTGGACTTCCATGAGGATCTCATGACTCACTGCGGTGAAGCTTCTTCTCTGATCAGCCTCATCTAAACATCCCTAATGAATTATAAACCAAATAAGACGAGATAATAATAATAATGTATCTTCTGTTATAACTGTTCTTGCCACTGGGGTCAGAAAAACATCTTCATTCATGATCTATTGAGTCTGTGTTATTGTTTTATGATTGATGTGTGATTTACTCCTAATATAAAACTGTCCTCAACAGTTAAAAAGGCTTATAAATCATGTTTCTTTTTCAATCTAATGTTTTGCTGTTTGCTGTTGTGTGTGTGTGTGTGTGTGTGTGTGTGTGTGTGTGCTCTGTAGGCATTGAGATGGATGATGATAAATCCGGAGACGGAGACAGTGATTTCACCATCAGGGGTCGTCTGATGTCTCTGGTGGAGAAGGTCAAATACCTGAAGAACAAAATGACTGAAACACCAAAGAAAAAGAAAGCAAAGAAACCCAGTGAGTTCTGCAGCTCGTCCTCAGGGTCTCTGCAGTCCTGAGAAACTCTACAGTTCAGAGTGTGTAGATGTTACTGAAGGAAGTCCTGATGCCGCTGGTGTGTGTGTCCTCAGGCACTCTTCAGCAGCTGATCTCGGAGACTATGGTCCGCTGGGCGCAGGAGTCGGTGATCGAGGACCCGGAGCTGGTGCGGGCGATGTTCGTGCTCCTCCACCGGCAGTACGACGGCATCGGGGGTCAGGTGCGGGCGCTGCCCAAGACCTACACCATCAACGCCGTCTCCGTGGAGGACACCATCAGCCTGCTGGCGTCTCTGGGGCAGATCCGCTCGCTGCTCAGCGTCAGGATGGGCCGTGAGGAGGAGAAGCTCATGATTCACGGCCTCAGGTGAAGCACAATCACCTGCGTCTCACATCAGCCACAGGGGGCAGTATAGAGCAAACCATGCATTTAAAGGCCATTCAGTTATAACAGACTATTAAATAATACTAAAAATGTAATTCAGACAAATATAGATATATTAAGTGAATATTTTGAATATTATATATAAAGCAGTGGAGCGTTTGTCTCAGATTCCAGCCTGACCTCTGACCTCTGTCTCGTCTGCAGTGACATCATGAATAACAAGGTGTTTTACCAGCACCCGAACCTGATGCGAGCGCTGGGGATGCACGAGACCGTGATGGAGGTGATGGTGAACGTGCTGGGTGGAGGAGAGTCCAAGGTGAGAGATGCCAAAAGTTTCACTGCCCAAGAAAAAAATACTATATTCTTTAAGAGTTTCAGGCTTTATTTTGTACTACATCTGAACAGTTTTGCTTGAACTTGTTTCTCTGACCTGTTTCTGTGTAATACTGGATTGTGATTGGCTAGTGTTATCATTCCGTGGTCTAATGTTAATCTTAAATTAACTTGATAGCTTGTTTGATAGCAATACTTCTAAGTATTTTTTATTAATTCTTGTAAAGCTCCTTTGAGATCCAACTTGGTGCTATAAGGCGCTATAGAAAATAAAGTTAGTTATTATCACAACACTCTCTTTCTGCTCACAGAAAAACATATTTTACACACTCTGGTCATGGTTTATGATCTCTTACATAAAGCTTCATTACTAACGTCAAGATGAACGTTCAGCATCAGTGTCATGTTTATTTCAGATTGCCTCAAAGCAGTTTTACAGTAATGAGCAGTGTGAGCGTCTCAGAGTTCAGTTTCAGGAATCAGTCGTGTTGGTTTTCGCTGAACGAATGTCCTTCGGTCTTCAGGAAATCACCTTTCCTAAGATGGTGGCGAACTGCTGCCGGTTCCTGTGCTACTTCTGCCGGATCAGCCGTCAGAACCAGAAGGCCATGTTCGATCATCTCAGCTACCTCCTGGAGAACAGCAGCGTGGGCCTCGGTAAGACTCCGCACAGCTCCGCACAGCTCCACACAGCACAGCCGTATCAGTGGATGGATTAACTCCTTCACTCCATTGACAATGGTCGAAGTTTGTGCCAGAATTAAATAAACGAGAAATGTTTTCTGTTACGTTATGTTTAATTTACTGCGCATTTTCAGAGTTGAGGAATCGACTCCCGTATCACTAGTCTGGATATCTGAGCTTGAGTCGCGTGTGTGTGTGTTAGACCCTACAGTCATCCTGTGTGTGTTTGTTCTCCTCAGCGTCTCCGTCGATGAGAGGATCCACTCCTCTAGATGTGGCCGCCGCATCAGTGATGGATAATAATGAACTGGCTCTGGCGCTGAGAGAACCAGACCTCGAGAAGGTTCACATCTCTGTCTCTTCTGAACAGGAGTTTTACTTCATTACTGCAGTTTAACCTGTTAAAGGATCAGTTCACTTCAGATTACAAATGTCCTCTCCCCACGTCATCCAAGAGGTGTTCAGTGGAAAAGGAATTTAGGTTTTTGAGGAAAACACTCCAGGGTTGTTCTCCATATAGTGACGTCAATGGGGTCCAACGGGTCGAAGGTCCAGATGTGAGTTTCAGTGCAGCTTCAAAGTCTCGACACGATCCAGCCGAGGAATAAGAGTCTTATCTAGACAAACCAGCCGACATTTTAGAACATAATAAACATTTATATACTTTTAACCACAAATGCTGGTCTTGCACTAGCTGTGATGCGACACACATTACGTAATCAGGGTGAAAGGTCAAGCGTGACGTAGGCGGAAGAACCGGCCGAGTGTTTACAGAGCGAACGTGCAAAGACTGATTCAAACGCCATTTACAAAAGAGTTTTTCACTCTACTCTACATTTATGAACCGGAACATGCGTGACCTTTCAACCTGATTGCGTAATGTGTGGCGCATCACAGCTAGTGCAAGACCAGCATTAGTGGTTAAAAAAGTATATAAATGTTTTTTGTTTTTTGAAAATGACCTGAAAAAGACATAAATATCTTGGAACACGTGGGGGAGAGGAAATCATCAGGAAATGATCAGTAGAGCGTTAGCGCTTGCAACGCCAAGGTCATGGGTTCGATTCCCAGGGAAAGCAAGAACTGATAACTGATAAGAATGTAAATGTGTAGCTTGAAATGCAATGTAAGTCGCTTTGGATAAAAGCGTCTGCCTAATGCATAAATGTAAATGTATTTGTAAATGTGTGTGTGTGTGTGTGTGTGTGTGTGTCAGGTGGTGCAGTATCTGGCCGGCTGTGGTCTTCAGAGCTGTGTAATGCTGATATCTAAAGGTTATCCTGACATCGGCTGGAACCCGGTGGAGGGCGAACGATACCTGGACTTCCTCAGATTTGCAGTCTTCTGTAACGGTGTGTGTTCCGCCCGGATCCACTTCTGGAGAATGAAATGTTGTCATAATAAAAGTTACACTTCTGACACATGTCAGACAAACGCCATGATAATAATGACGATTCCCACTAATCATGATCTTGATCTTTATAGTGTCTGTGTGGTGTTTGTTGAGTAGTTGTGTGTTGTTTGGCCTCTCTCAGGTGAGAGCGTGGAGGAGAACGCTAATGTGGTCGTGCGGCTCCTGATTCGCCGGCCGGAGTGTTTTGGCCCCGCCCTGCGCGGAGAAGGCGGGAACGGGCTTCTGGCGGCCATGGAGGAGGCCATCAAGATCTCAGAAGATCCCGGTCGAGACGGGCCCTCGCCCACCACAGAGGAGAGCAGAACCCTGTACGACCAAACACACACCGAACGCACCAAACACACACTGAACACACCAAACACACACTGAACACACCAAACACACACCGAACGCACCAAACACACACTGAACACACCAAACACACACCGAACGCACCAAACACACACTGAACACACCAAACACACACCGAACGCACCAAACACACACTGAACACACCAAACACACACTGAACACACCAAACACACACGGAACGCACCAAACACACACCGAACGCACCAAACACACACCAAACACACACTGAACACACACTGAACGCACCAAACACACCGAACACACCAAACACACACCGAACGCACCAAACACACACCGAACGCACCAAACACACACTGAACACACCAAACACACACTGAACACACCAAACACACACCGAACGCACCAAACACACACCGAACGCACCAAACACACACCGAACGCACCAAACACACACCGAACGCACCAAACACACACACCGAACGCACCAAACACACACTGAACACACCAAACACACACTGAACACACCAAACACACACCGAACGCACCAAACACACACCGAACGCACCAAACACACACTGAACACACCAAACACACACTGAACACACCAAACACACACTGAACACACCAAACACACACTGAACACACCAAACACACACCGAACGCACCAAACACACACTGAACACACCAAACACACACCGAACGCACCAAACACACACTGAACACACCAAACACACACCGAACGCACCAAACACACACTGAACACACCAAACACACACTGAACACACCAAACACACACGGAACGCACCAAACACACACCGAACGCACCAAACACACACCAAACACACACTGAACACACACTGAACGCACCAAACACACCGAACACACCAAACACACACCGAACGCACCAAACACACACCGAACGCACCAAACACACACTGAACACACCAAACACACACTGAACACACCAAACACACACCGAACGCACCAAACACACACCGAACGCACCAAACACACACCGAACGCACCAAACACACACCGAACGCACCAAACACACACACCGAACGCACCAAACACACACTGAACACACCAAACACACACTGAACACACCAAACACACACCGAACGCACCAAACACACACCGAACGCACCAAACACACACTGAACACACCAAACACACACCGAACGCACCAAACACACACCAAACACACACTGAACACACCAAACACACACTGAACGCACCAAACACACACACCGAACGCACCAAACACACACTGAACACACCAAACACACACTGAACGCACCAAACACACACCGAACGCACCAAACACACACTGAACACACCAAACACACACCGAACGCACCAAACACACACCAAACACACACTGAACACACCAAACACACACTGAACGCACCAAACACACACACCGAACGCACCAAACACACACTGAACACACCAAACACACACTGAACGCACCAAACACACACTGAACGCACCAAACACACACTGAACGCACCAAACACACACACCGAACGCACCAAACACACACTGAACACACCAAACACACACTGAACGCACCAAACACACACCGAACGCACCAAACACACACTGAACACACCAAACACACACCGAACGCACCAAACACACACTGAACGCACCAAACACAGACTGAACACACCAAACACACACTGAACGCACCAAACACACACTGAACATACCAAACACACACTGAACACACCAAACACACACTGAACACACCAAACACACACCAAACACACACAGAACGCACCAAACACACACCGAACGCACCAAACACACACTGAACGCACCAAACACACACTGAACGCACCAAACACACACCGAACGCACCAAACACACACCAAACACACACTGAACATACCAAACACACACCAAACACACAAAGAACGCACCAAACACACACCGAACGCACCAAACACACACCGAACGCACCAAACACACACGGAACGCACCAAACACACACACCGAACGCACCAAACACACACCGAACGCACCAAACACACACTGAACGCACCAAACACACACCGAACGCACCAAACACACACTGAACGCACCAAACACACACTGAACGCACCAAACACACACCGAACGCACCAAACACACACTGAACACACCAAACACACACTGAACGCACCAAACACACACTGAACGCACCAAACACACACCGAACGCACCAAACACACACTGAACACACCAAACACACACTGAACACACCAAACACACACTGAACGCACCAAACACACACCAAACACACACAGAACGCACCAAACACACACAGAACGCACCAAACACACACCAAACACACACAGAACGCACCAAACACACACTGAACGCACCAAACACACACCGAACGCACCAAACACACACCGAACGCACCAAACACACACACCGAACGCACCAAACACACACTGAACACACCAAACACACACTGAACACACCAAACACACACTGAACACACCAAACACACACCGAACGCACCAAACACACACTGAACACACCAAACACACACCGAACGCACCAAACACAGACTGAACACACCAAACACACACCGAACGCACCAAACACACACTGAACACACCAAACACACACTGAACACACCAAACACACACGGAACGCACCAAACACACACCGAACGCACCAAACACACACCAAACACACACTGAACACACACTGAACGCACCAAACACACCGAACACACCAAACACACACCGAACGCACCAAACACACACCGAACGCACCAAACACACACTGAACACACCAAACACACACTGAACACACCAAACACACACCGAACGCACCAAACACACACCGAAAGCACCAAACACACACCGAACGCACCAAACACACACCGAACGCACCAAACACACACACCGAACGCACCAAACACACACTGAACACACCAAACACACACTGAACACACCAAACACACACCGAACGCACCAAACACACACTGAACACACCAAACACACACCGAACGCACCAAACACACACTGAACACACCAAACACAGACTGAACACACCAAACACACACTGAACGCACCAAACACACACTGAACATACCAAACACACACTGAACACACCAAACACACACTGAACACACCAAACACACACCAAACACACACAGAACGCACCAAACACACACCGAACGCACCAAACACACACTGAACGCACCAAACACACACTGAACGCACCAAACACACACTGAACGCACCAAACACACACCGAACGCACCAAACACACACCAAACACACACTGAACATACCAAACACACACCAACACACAAAGAACGCACCAAACACACACCGAACGCACCAAACACACACCGAACGCACCAAACACACACCGAACGCACCAAACACACACACCGAACGCACCAAACACACACTGAACGCACCAAACACACACTGAACACACCAAACACACACTGAACACACCAAACACACACCGAACGCACCAAACACACACTGAACACACCAAACACACACTGAACGCACCAAACACACACTGAACGCACCAAACACACACTGAACACACCAAACACACACCGAACGCACCAAACACACACTGAACACACCAAACACACACTGAACACACCAAACACACACTGAACGCACCAAACACACACCAAACACACACAGAACGCACCAAACACACACTGAACGCACCAAACACACACCGAACGCACCAAACACACACCGAACGCACCAAACACACACACCGAACGCACCAAACACACACTGAACGCACCAAACACACACTGAACACACCAAACACACACTGAACACACCAAACACACACCGAACGCACCAAACACACACTGAACGCACCAAACACACACTGAACACACCAAACACACACTGAACACACCAAACACACACCGAACGCACCAAACACACACCGAACGCACCAAACACACACTGAACACACCAAACACACACCGAACGCACCAAACACACACCGAACGCACCAAACACACACCGAACGCACCAAACACACACCAAACACACACTGAACACACCAAACACACACCGAACGCACCAAACACACACTGAACACACCAAACACACACCAAACACACACAGAACGCACCAAACACACACCGAACGCACCAAACACACACTGAACGCACCAAACACACACCGAACGCACCAAACACACACCGAACGCACCAAACACACACTGAACACACCAAACACACACTGAACACACCAAACACACACTGAACACACCAAACACACACTGAACACACCAAACACACACTGAACACACCAAACACACACTGAACGCACCAAACACACACCAAACACACACCGAACACACCAAACACACACCGAACGCACCAAACACACACTGAACACACCAAACAAACACTGAACGCACCAAACACACACTGAACGCACCAAACACACACCGAACACACCAAACACACACTGAACACACCAAACACACACTGAACACACACCGAACACACCAAACACACACCAAACGCACCAAACACACACTGAACGCACCAAACACACACTGAACGCACCAAACACACACCGAACGCACCAAACACACACCAAACACACACTGAACATACCAAACACACACCAAACACACACAGAACGCACCAAACACACACCGAACGCACCAAACACACACCGAACGCACCAAACACACACCGAACGCACCGAACGCACCAAACACACACCGAACGCACCAAACACACACACCGAACGCACCAAACACACACTGAACACACCAAACACACACCGAACGCACCAAACACACACTGAACACACCAAACACACACTGAACACACCAAACACACACTGAACGCACCAAACACACACCAAACACACACAGAACGCACCAAACACACACTGAACACACCAAACAAACACTGAACGCACCAAACACACACTGAACGCACCAAACACACACCGAACACACCAAACACACACTGAACACACCAAACACACACTGAACACACACCGAACACACCAAACACACACCAAACGCACCAAACACACACCGAACGCACCAAACACACACTGAACGCACCAAACACACACTGAACGCACCAAACACACACCGAACGCACCAAACACACACCAAACACACACTGAACATACCAAACACACACCAAACACACACAGAACGCACCAAACACACACCGAACGCACCAAACACACACCGAACGCACCAAACACACACCGAACGCACCAAACACACACACCGAACGCACCAAACACACACTGAACACACCAAACACACACTGAACGCACCAAACACACACCAAACACACACAGAACGCACCAAACACACACCAAACACACACAGAACGCACCAAACACACACCAAACACACACAGAACGCACCAAACACACACCGAACGCACCAAACACACACCGAACGCACCAAACACACACCGAACGCACCAAACACACACTGAACGCACCAAACACACACTGAACGCACCAAACACACACTGAACGCACCAAACACACACCGAACGCACCAAACACACACCGAACGCACCAAACACACACTGAACACACCAAACACACACACCGAACGCACCAAACACACACTGAACACACCAAACACACACTGAACACACCAAACACACACCGAACGCACCAAACACACACCGAACGCACCAAACACACACTGAACACACCAAACACACACCGAACGCACCAAACACACACTGAACACACCAAACACACACTGAACATACCAAACACACACTGAACACACCAAACACACACTGAACACACACTGAACGCACCAAACACACACTGAACATACCAAACACACACTGAACACACCAAACACACACTGAACACACACTGAACGCACCAAACACACACTGAACATACCAAACACACACTGAACACACCAAACACACACTGAACACACCAAACACACACCAAACACACACTGAACACACCAAACACACACTGAACATACCAAACACACACTGAACATACCAAACACACACTGAACACACCAAACACACACCAAACACACACTGAACACACCAAACACACACTGAACATACCAAACACACACTGAACACACCAAACACACACTGAACACACACTGAACGCACCAAACACACACCGAACGCACCAAACACACACTGAACACACCAAACACACACCGAACGCACCAAACACACACTGAACACACCAAACACACACTGAACACACCAAACACACACTGAACACACACCAAACACACACTGAACGCACCAAACACACACTGAACATACCAAACACACACTGAACACACCAAACACACACCGAACGCACCAAACACACACTGAACACACCAAACACACACTGAACACACCAAACACACACCAAACACACACTGAACACACCAAACACACACCAAACACACACAGAACGCACCAAACACACACCGAACACACCAAACACACACCGAACACACCAAACACACACCGAACACACACCGAACACACCAAACACACACCAAACACACCGAACACACACTGAACGCACCAAACACACACTGAACGCACCAAACACACACTGAACGCACCAAACACACACTGAACGCACCAAACACACACTGAACGCACCAAACAAACACTGAACGCACCAAACACACACTGAACGCACCAAACACACACTGAACGCACCAAACACACACTGAACACACCAAACACACACTGAACGCACCAAACACACACTGAACACACCAAACACACCGAACACACCAAACACACACTGAACGCACCAAACACACACTGAACACACCAAACACACACTGAACCCACCAAACACACACTGAACGCACCAAACACACACTGAACGCACCAAACACACACCGAACGCACCAAACACACACTGAACGCACCAAACACACACCAAACACACATTGAACGCACCAAACACACACTGAACATACCAAACACACACTGAACGCACCAAACACACACCGAACGCACCAAACACACACCGAACGCACCAAACACACACCGAACGCACCAAACACACATTGAACGCACCAAACACACACTGAACGCACCAAACACACACCGAACGCACCAAACACACACCGAACGCACCAAACACACACCGAACGCACCAAACACACACCGAACGCACCAAACACACTGAACACACCAAACACACACTGAGTGAACGCACACTCACGGGAGATGATGCGCTGAACAGGGTTGGGGGAACGCATTCAGGGTTTGAAATGAAGAACACTCGCCAAACACAGGTATAAATCAACTGTGGCGGGAAACGCTGTCAAATGTATAAGACAAATCTGCGCAGATTTAGTGCCAATGCTCAACTCGTGATTCATCATGTTATATTAATCGGCTCATTTTGCCCCGCGAGGGACAGGTGTGTTACAAAGTGCGAGGGAAGGATGAGGGTTTTAAAGCGGTAGCGCAATATTGTTGCATTACTTTCAAAAGTACCTTTCCCCAACACTGGTCCTGAACACAAGCATCCATGCAGCAGATGTAGGACATCAGTGTCGTGATCCACACACATCCTTCCTTTATCTTCCCTGGTCCTGATGTCACTGTCCGCTGCTCCAGAAACACGCAGTAAAATGGGTCGAGCTCTAAATGCAGTGGCAGGGTCACCTCTGCAGGGTTTTAAAGGGATAGTTTACATGCACATCGATATTACGATATTAATGTTAAATTAAAATTCTACTATTTACTCCCCTCATGTTGTTCAAACCCATAAGACTTTCGTTCATCTTTGAAACGTCTTTGAATCAGAGATTTCTGTCCCTCCATTGAAAGTCTGTTCACCCAAAACTCTTCAAACACTCATAAAGCATAAACAGATGGTAAAATAAACCCATATGATTGGAGCGGTGTAATCCAAGTCTTCTAAAGAGACACGATCACTTTATATGATGAACAGATTTAATTAAGGCTTTTATTCACATTTAAACATTGATGAGCTCTCAAATACTGTGTATTAAACACAAGCTCAGGAACCAGTGAGTTTTGTTCTCACGCATCCAGCAAGTACGGGTGAGCTTCTGTTTAATCAGCTTTATTTTATCATCAGAGCTTAATTATCTGCCTAACACACACACTAATCACACCGCTGATGATCTGTGTCTCGCAGTACTGACGTGATGGAGGAAGAGGAGGACGACACCATTCACATGGGAAACGCCATCATGACCTTCTACGCTGCTCTGATCGACCTGTTGGGCCGCTGCGCTCCAGAGATGCATGTGAGTTCATGTGTGTGTTTCCCTCTGTCAATCATCTTCACCCACACACATCACTGTCCTAACCAGACGAGACGCCACCAGATCAGTCACAAATCACAGCCAATCAGCAGAGAGTGTGGGCGGAGCCTCTCTGCACTCGCAACCAAATCAATCACAAATCACAGCCAATCAGCAGAGAGTGTGGGCGGAGCCTCTCTGCACTCGCAACCAAATCAATCACAAATCACAGCCAATCAGAAGAGCGTGTGGGCGGAGTCTCTCTGCACTCGCAACCAAATGGATACATAATCAGTTTCATAAATATTTCACCATTTTAACATTATTAAAAATACATGCCGAGTGACTGAAACAGTCGTTGTCATAGAATACTCTTGTTTGGTCACAGATTGAACGTTCTTGTTTCCTTTCATTTATTTTCAAGATCTGAGAGGATTATCCATTGTTGCTTTCAGTACGGCTGTTAATTATATTCAGACCCACATTAGACTCTTTCACCCTTAAATAAAGCACATTATCAGTCCCTGAGATTATCACTCTTATTCTCTGTATGTTGTTGTTCCAGTCAAAAACTCTGATTAATCTGGTTGGGAGACAGTGTAAAGCTTCATGTTCCTCTCATGTGACGCTGATGTGATGTATGAGTTCTGGTACTGATGACATGGTGTCTTTCTCCTCCGTCAGCTGATCCACGCCGGGAAGGGAGAGGCCATCCGTATCCGAGCCATCCTGCGCTCTCTCATTCCCATTGAGGATCTGGTGGGCGTGATCAGCATCCCATTCCTCATGCCCACGCTGGCTAAAGGTCTGGCGATCTCTGCTAAACCTCTGGTGCTCCTCTGCCATTTTTGACCAAAAAAATTTATAAAAATGTTTTCTTCATCGGAATGGTACGAAACTTGGTAAAGGTTTTGGCACTTGCACTTGCACTTGCTTTGGCAAAATCATGAACATGATTTGAACAGGTTAAATGGTCCTGAAAAAAATAGTCACACTCATTTTTTGATCAGGCTCAAATTTTGAGCACAACTTTTGAGCGCAATTTTAGAGTAAAACATGTTTGTGAAAATATAGATTTCAAATAAAAAGTGAAAATAGTATTTTTGTGCATTTTTCATAAAATTCTGTAGCTTTTTTTAAGTTCACTTTTTTAAACTTGTTTCACTTCAGCAATAATCTACCAAGCGTCGTCTTTAAAAGAGATCAAACTTCAGTCTGTGCTCTAAAGCATTCAAGATTTACCACAGTTTAAGTTGGAGATTTAATTGTCAGGTCTATGCTCAAAAAGAGAATAAATGGATTATAAATACAGCAGAAATATCATTTAGTACCATAAATTCTCCTAAAAGTACAAAATATTAAATTAAAAACATTATCGAACTAAAATATAGTACATTTATTTAATTGAAATAAGAAAATGAATTTCTGTCATTTTTGACGGACACGTGAAGAGGGGTTATTAATCTTGTCATTGTGGATTATGTAGTTATGCGGTAACCTGATATCTTGATGAGTATGGATTATGCTTGTGCATCCAGACGGTACCGTGATCGAGCCGGATATGTCAGCAGGGTTCTGTCCTGATCACAAAGCGGCCATGGTTTTGTTCCTGGACCGGGTTTATGGCATCGAGGACCAGAACTTCCTCCTGCACCTGCTGGAAGTGGGTTTCCTTCCTGACCTCAGAGCCGCCGCCTCATTGGACACGGTGAGTCACATGACCCCTCAGTAGCTGGTTCCATCCACCCATTTTTATGAAAAAGCTGGATAGAAATGCCAAGATGTGCTTAAATGTGCATTAAAAAATGTATCGTATTAATTGAGTGCATTCGCTTTTTATCTAATAACAAGACGTGCATTAATCCCTCCATGAGCAACTGACTTTGGATCAGTGGCTGTGATTGGATAACTGGAGTAACCAGTGGACCAATGGCATCGCAGCATCTCTAATGTTGGTTTGGTGTTTCTGAAACGCCGGAGTCGAAGTGTGTGATCAGAATGATTTGGTGTAATTCCCTCCAGAAGCGTCTCACACACACGAGTGTGTTCCCGAACGCAAGAGAACATGACAGCGTTTACTGTGTTTCGTCTAACGCTCGAGACACATTCGTTTATGATGGAGGGAACAAGACGCAGATTGCAGAAACTTATAGTTTTATTACTCATATTTTGCACCAATTTCCCAGGAAGTGATGATTTTGTTCTCTTGAACACATATGGAAACACTGCTTTATTCGCAAACATTTTATCCGTTATTCCAGTTTTGCGCACAAGTTAAACTCCCAACTTTGGGTTGAACACCTAGTTGAGTGTGCGGTATCTTTGACCTCTCCTGATCCTGGTTGTGTGTGACCCCTGACCTCTCCTGATCCTGGTTGTGTGTGACCTCTGTCCTCTCCTGATCCTGGTTGTGTGTGACCTCTGACCTCTCCTGATCCTGGTTGTGTGTGACCTCTGTCCTCTCCTGATCCTGGTTGTGTGTGACCTCTGACCTCTCCTGATCCTGGTTGTGTGTGACCTCTGACCTCTCCTGATCGTGGTTGTGTCTGACCCCTGACCTCTCCTGATCCTGGTTGTGTCTGACCCCTGACCTCTCCTGATCCTGGTTGTGTGTGACCCCGGACCTCTCCTGATCCTGGTTGTGTGTGACCTCTGACCTCTCCTGATCGTGGTTGTGTCTGACCCCTGACCTCTCCTGATCCTGGTTGTGTGTGACCTCTGTCCTCTCCTGATCCTGGTTGTGTGTGACCCCGGACCTCTCCTGATCCTGGTTGTGTGTGACCTCTGTCCTCTCCTGATCCTGGTTGTGTGTGACCTCTGACCTCTCCTGATCCTGGTTGTGTGTGACCTCTGACCTCTCCTGATCGTGGTTGTGTCTGACCCCTGACCTCTCCTGATCCTGGTTGTGTGTGACCTCTGTCCTCTCCTGATCCTGGTTGTGTGTGACCCCGGACCTCTCCTGATCCTGGTTGTGTGTGACCTCTGTCCTCTCCTGATCCTGGTTGTGTGTGACCTCTGACCTCTCCTGATCCTGGTTGTGTGTGACCTCTGACCTCTCCTGATCGTGGTTGTGTCTGACCCCTGACCTCTCCTGATCCTGGTTGTGTGTGACCTCTGTCCTCTCCTGATCCTGGTTGTGTGTGACCTCTGACCTCTCCTGATCCTGGTTGTGTGTGACCTCTGACCTCTCCTGATCCTGGTTGTGTGTGACCTCTGTCCTCTCCTAATCCTGGTTGTGTGTGACCCCTGACCTCTCCTGATCCTGGTTGTGTGTGACCTCTGACCTCTCCTGATCCTGGTTGTGTGTGACCTCTGTCCTCTCCTGATCCTGGTTGTGTGTGACCTCTGTCCTCTCCTGATCCTGGTTGTGTGTGACCCCTGACCTCTCCTGATCCTGGTTGTGTGTGACCTCTGACCCCCAGGCGGCTCTGAGTGCCACAGACATGGCTCTGGCCCTGAACCGGTACCTGTGCACGGCGGTCCTGCCTCTGCTCACTAAATGCGCTCCTCTGTTCGCGGGGACGGAGCCGTTTGCGTCCCTCATCGACTCGCTTCTGCACACCGTCTACAGGCTGTCTAAAGGCTGCTGTCTCACCAAAGCCCAGAGAGACGCCATCGAGGAGTGCCTGCTGGCCGTGTGCGGGTGAGGGCTAGCCACCAGTGCTAAACACTGTAACAAATGCATTGCTCATCGTTAGTTAAGTCTCTTCTACTCACCAAAGCTGCATTTATTTTATAAAAAAAAAAAAAAACTGTAATATTGTTAAATATTATGACAATTTAAAATAACTGTTTTCTATTTTAATATATATATATAAAGCTGAATGTTCAGCATCATTACTCCAGTCTTCAGTGTCACATGATCCTTCAGAAATTACTCTAATATGATGATTTGATGCTCAAAAAACATTCATTATTGTTGAAAACAGTCATTTCTTTGATAAAAATGTTGATGAATTCTTTGATGAATAGAAAGTTCAAAAGAACTGCATTTATTTGAAATAGAATATTTTCTAACATTCTAAATGTCTTTACTGTCACTTTTGATCAATTTAATTCATCCTTGATGAATAAAAGTATTGATTTATTTTATTTATTTCCCCCATAAAATAAAAATTCTTACTGACCCCAAAGTTTTGAACGGTAGTGTTTAATGTTACAGAAGCTTCTATTGCAGATAAATGCTGTTCTTCTGAACTTTCTATTCATCAAAGAATCCTGAAATAAAAATGTAAATAACTGTGTTCAACATTAATAATAATCATAAATGTTTCTTGAGCAGTAAATCATCATATTAGAATCATTTCTGAGTGATAAAGAGAGATTTTCACTCACAATAATGTCAACAATCTGGAAATATGTGCAAATGAGATCATATTTAATTCTATAGTGCCCTGATTTACATATTCATTTCAGGAAGCTGCGGCCGTCGATGATGCAGCATCTGCTGCGGCGCCTGGTGTTCGACGTGCCCGTGCTCAACGAACACACGAAGATGCCTCTGAAGGTGAGCCTCCGTCTGATCTCGTGTTCGCATCAGGAAACCTGTACTGTGTAACTCAGCTCTGGTGGGCGTGTCCTCCTGCAGCTCCTGACCAATCACTACGAGCGCTGCTGGAAGTACTACTGTCTGTCGGGAGGCTGGGGAAGCTTCGGCGCCGCGTCCGACGAGGAGCTGCATCTCTCCAGAAAACTCTTCTGGGGAATCTTTGACGCTCTGGCCAGAAAGGTGATGTTTCGCTCGATCAGAAGCTCATTTCTCGTGTGTCTGAGGGTGCACACTTGATCAGACGTTTGAATAATTACAATCTATTATGTGTGTCAAGTCAAGTCACCTTTATTTATATAGCGCTTTTTACAGCACAGAGTGTTTCAGAACAGCTTTACAGAGATATAATGCAACAAAGTTTGTTTCCAGAAGAAAATAGTATCACAGTCCAGCTTAAGGAAATTCAGTGATGTTTCATTTTTGTTGTAAAAAAGTTATTAATTTAGTTCATTTATATATATTTATAAAACAGTTAGGTCCAATCCTTGATTCTGATTGGTCAATAGCTGTGTTTTATTCACGATAAAACACAGCTATGACCGCTTCACCCAACGGTTCTCTGTATCTCTACACAACACCCCTAGCAACCACCCTTAGCAACTTAAACACGATCAATATTGTTCATTGAACTAGAGTAGAGTATTGTGAGAGATCGAGTAAGCGAGTGTAACTGCATTTACAGTAGATATAGCATTGTCCTTCAGGTCAGTCCTATATTCATCATAAAAAAATCCGTTTGAATGTCCGCTGCGATATCTTGTCCTTTTAACAGTTCAGGGGTTTCCCGAGCCTATAGTCATCCGTCAGCTGCCTCTTCCTTCACAAGTTTGAGTCCTTTCAACATAAAAGTCTTCTCTACTGACTGACTCACTCATAAAGACAGTCTTTGTCTCCATCTAATGGTGAAATAATGTATGTAACGTCTGTTGCTGTTTACGGTCAGGGACTATTTGTTCCAGCGGAAGGAAGGCTTTTAGTGATTTCACTTCATGAAAGTTGCATAGATACATATTTTTCAGCTTTAATATTTGTATTGTGTGGTAACCGTTTTATAAAAGCAATAAGGTACGAGAGGCTAGTGCTGTATGGTGAATAAATCACGACTGACTCCGTTTCACGTCGAGCCGAACAACGCCCTTCAGCCGTGACTTATTCACCATACAGCACTAGCCTCTCGTACCTTATTGCTTACATATAGAGAAAACCGTGATGTCATCGTCCAGCTCAGTTCAGTTCTCATATAATGGTGTCAATGCTGGCAGATCAATAATATTGTTGAATATTAAATTAAATATTAAATGTGTGTGTGTGCAGAAGTATGACGTGGAGTTGTTCAAGCTGGCGCTGCCGTGTCTGAGCGCAGTGGCCGGAGCTTTACCTCCTGATTACATGGAGTCAAACTACGTGGCCATGATGGAGAAACAGTCGTCTATGGATGCGGAGGGAAACTTCAACCCGCAGCCGGCCGACACCAGCAGGTCAGACTCACACACACAGCATCCATATCACCTGAACCCTCTGAACATCTGCATCTACACCTGAACCTCTGAACATCTGCATCTACACCTGAACCCCTGAACATCTGCATGAACCCCTGAACATCTGCATCTACACCTGAACCCCTGAACATCTGCATCTACACCTGAACCCCTGAACATCTGCATCTACACCTGAACCCCTGAACATCTGCATCTACACCTGAACCCCTGAACATCTGCATGAACCCCTGAACATCTGCATCTACACCTGAACCCCTGAACATCTGCATCTACACCTGAACCCCTGAACATCTGCATGAACCCCTGAACATCTGCATCTACACCTGAACCCCTGAACATCTGCATCTACACCTGAACCCCTGAACATCTGCATCTACACCTGGTCTGAGGAGTTTTACGATGTGCTGCTTCTTCTGCTTCTGTTTCTGCAGTGTTGTTGTTCCTGAGAAGCTCGATCATTTCATCAATAAATATGCAGAATATTCCCATGAGAAATGGTCCATGGAGAAGGTCAGAGCTGCTTTCCTTTCAATGAATTCTAGAATAATAATAATAACCTTTATTTTCTATAGCGCTTTTAACTGTACATCTCAAAGCTCTTTACAGAAACAAGTTAAACAAACAAAATACACCATATAAAATCATCCACAATAAATTCTATTTCTCTTATTTATATTTGTGTCTGCATTTGTCCTCCTCTCTGCTGATGTTGGGGAGTGCATAACTAGTAAAAGTCCTTTCTTTTAAACTTTTCCTGTAACTTTGGAAGCTTAAAAAATTCAGAATTGCGAGATAAAAAGTCACAATTACTTTATATTTGTCATTCCGTGGCAGAAAACGAGCCGTCACAAGTGTAACTCCATCTAGTGCTGCTTTCCATTAATGACTGGTTTAGTGTGT
>NC_138745.1:37430705-37433205 GCF_965113295.1 Leuciscus leuciscus | reverse complement strand
ACAGCACAACATCGATGCACCGAAAAAATAAACAATTAATTTACTAAATTAAATTAGAACAGAATATACCTTTCTAATAAATAAAAATACAAAACGAAATAAATCAGAATCAAGTCACAGGATGAGGAGCAAATGTGTGCAAAATGCCTAAAGTGCAGGGGAACATATATTCAAAACACAAGCCACAAATAGTTAGATTAGATAACCCTGACAGATCAATAAATAAAATTAAAATAAAGAAATTATTAAAATAACGATAGTAGCCAGAATTTTCAACTTTGTCTTTTTAACTGCAGAAACAACACTAACTGCTAAACTGGAGAGGCAGTCTTTAGCTAAACATGTTCACAGCATCCACAAATCTAATTAGAACCGGCTGAAAAGTTTTGAAATCACTTGTACCTGATCGAGAGAACAAATCCTGAAAGTCTTTCACTCTGTCTGTCCGTTGGAGTCTTTTCAAATTGTGCGCGCGGATAAAATACATTCTAAAACACTTAACGTGAAAATCCAACTTGTTAACGTTGGCCGGCAGAAGTGCGAACATGGTTTTCCTGATGCTAAATCCAGCTTTGGAGAATATCCTTTCTGATGGTGTACTGTAGCCTACATCCACACTTTAGATTTTCTTATCCCAGACATTGTTAAAGATTTAAATCCTTGCCGCCAAGACGCTCCTCTCTCCTCTGTCGGTCACGGATTGAAAGTGAAACTTAAATCTGTCGCGGGGTGTTTGGATTTATTCACGCACGTTAAAAAATATTTATTAAAAGCTTCTTTATTTGCACATTTTTATATACAGCATTATCATAATAGGCTGAATATTAAAGCATTGACAGAAAACCGGTAGTTCTGTGTGAAATCAGACATTGAGCGCCCTCATATAGCCAAAGTGGCATGATCCTCGTTTCATAACACCTCTGTGGAGATTCGACCGTGAGATCAGTAGTCGAATCAGGCTCCTCCTATCGAAGCATCGAATCTTCAACTATTCGGGGTCACCCCTAAACAGTACATTTGAAAATATACAGAATAATATACTGTATTGTGTTAATATATTACAATATATTGAATAATACATAAAGAATTGCCGCTTTTCACATATATAAAAAATATATATTTACTAATATATCATAATGTATATATTTTATATTCATTAATACACTTCATAATATATAGATGCACATGTGATCAGATATGGTACTGCATGTGTAATATATTGCAGATATATTATATAATATATATTTACTCACGAAGCATAAACACACATATATAGAGAAATATATAATGTAATATATTTTTATTATTATTTACATTATAAATGTTTCATATTTTCAAGCTAGTTAACAAAAGCACGCCTGCATGTACTAAAGTGTTTAGTCTAGAGACTATCACTGTTGAGAAGAGCACAGACATTACTTTCAAAATATAGTAATTATAGTCTTAATTATATTGGTCCAATCATCACCTGAACCGCAGCTCTTCAGCACAACCCCCCCCCCCACACACTCACACACACCAGAAAACCTTTTACATCCCCAAATTATAGAACATTAAACACTAACAGATCTCCCCCTATATTAATACTGAGCAAAACACATTAATAACACTTCATTTTAACATTTACTCTCCTTTAACAGTCAGAAGCAAAGCATGCTGGGAACTAGAAATCTGTTGTAACTCATTCCGTGAATGTGTGTGTGTATATGTGTGTAAACATACAATCACATTTATATGGGAACATGTATGCGCAATTTATGTACACAATAAAGGATACAACTTTGTGAATATTACATGTAATGTTATTTTTGTCTTCATTTATTAATATTTTATATGTATTAATATATAGGCATTCATTGTCAATGCATATATTACAGTATATTGAAACATATAAGCACTAGTTTCCAAAAATAGTTATATTTTGGAGTATATCCCCATATATGTTTGTTCTGTAAGGGTGAAGGACACAGATGTTGATGTACAGTGTCTAGTATGTGGCTCAATCCCTTCTGTGTTCAGGACTGTGATGAAGACCGGTCAGGACTCGGTTAAAGCGGCTCTGAGGGCGTTTTTCGAGAACGCATCAGAAGATTTGGAGAAAACCTTGGACAACCTGCGTCAGGGTCAGTTCACACACACACGATCGCAACCCAAGGGCGTCACACAGATCATCAACTACACGACGGTGGCGCTCCTGCCGGTGCTGTCCTCGCTGTTTGAGCACATCGCACAGAACATGTTCGGGGAGGACCTCATCCGTGAGTCCGCTTACCTCTCACCTGTCACTGCACTATATACAGTCAAACCAAGAATTACTCATTATTCAGATGTTTTTACTAGTGTGATCAGGACACTATAGCAGAATAAAGTAAACTGTGACATATTATACCCAAAGACTCTTCATACAGTGACTACCAGTGACATTTATAAACATTTAGGAGCAGAAATGATTGGGACACTTTGAGCTGATCATGTTTTGCTGAAGTGTTTTGTCTTTAAT
>NC_138745.1:37400705-37420705 GCF_965113295.1 Leuciscus leuciscus | reverse complement strand
TGTGTGTGTGTTTCTGCATCTTCCTCTTCATCAGTAGTGTGTGTGTGTGTTTCTGCATCTTCCTGTTCATCAGTGGTGTGTGTGTGTGTTTCTGTATCTTCCTCTTCATCAGTGGTGTGTGTGTGTGTTTCTGCATCTTCCTCTTCATCAGTGGTGTGTGTGTGTGTGTTTCTGCATCTTCCTCTTCATCAGTGGTGTGTGTGTGTGTGTTTCTGCATCTTCCTCTTCATCAGTGGTGTGTGTGTGTGTGTTTCTGCATCTTCCTCTTCATCAGTGGTGTGTGTGTGTGTTTCTGCATCTTCCTCTTCATCAGTGGTGTGTGTGTGTGTGTGTTTCTGCATCTTCCTCTTCATCAGTGGTGTGTGTGTGTGTTTCTGCATCTTCCTCTTCATCAGTGGTGTGCGTGTGTGTGTGTGTTTCTGCATCTTCCTCTTCATCAGTGGTGTGTGTGTGTGTGTGTTTCTGCATCTTCCTCTTCATCAGTGGTGTGTGTGTGTGTTTCTGCATCTTCCTCTTCATCAGTGGTGTGTGTGTGTGTGTTTCTGCAGCTGGAGGATCCTGCGATACGTTGGCAGATGGCGCTGTATAAGGACATGCCGAACCGCAGTGAGGACTCGTCGGACCCCGAGAAGACCGTGGATCGAGTGCTGAACATCGCACACGTGCTCTTCCACCTCGACCAGGTGAAACTCCAGCGCTTTAAATCTATCTACATGCAAATGAGCTCTCTTATGATTGGCTGATCACAGTGTCATTCATCAAGGCAGTTTCTGAATAATGAATTGAGGATATGCATTGCCGTCAGTTTCCCGCGGGAACACACTGAGGAAGAGCTGAGAGTGACTGGATTTAATTGAGGAAACGCCAGTAAAACGATCGATTATCAGTTTAAACTTAAGCTTGGACTCGATATAGAGTTCCTCACAACTCACCAAAGATCCAGTGATCATGGAGACTGACATGCAGGAATCCTGTTTCCTCACATTTATATGAGCCTGATTTCAACACCGGGGAAATACATGCAGCACATTAGCCTGTGAACACTTCATATAAATACAATATAGGTCTAAATCCATGTGATCACTCATATCAGTGTTATATACAGTATATCATCATATCGTCCAGCACTAACACTTGAGTAGTTTTTTGTCAGTTTATTTAAAAACGTCCAATTATGCAGAATATACGACAGTAAATATTTAATTGATGAGTTGTCAATACAATATATAACAATACAATAATACAGGTGTTGTCGATATGTAAATGCAGGGGTGGGTCATATGTAAATGAGCTCATCGTTTTGAAGCTTACAGGTGAGACTCGGTAGATCAGCTTTATCTCTGCAGCACTTCATACAGTACAGCAATAACCTGGAAAATCACAGAATCAATAATGCCAACTTCATCATTCAGATCCTGCTGTAGAGAAGACAATAGTGTGGTCGCTCAGATCAGGTCATGTAGTGTGTGTGATGATGGCTGATGTGGTGTTTGAGCAGGTGGAACACCCTCAGCGCAGTAAGAAGGCCGTGTGGCACAAGCTTCTGTCCAAGCAGAGGAAGAGAGCCGTCGTGGCCTGTTTCAGGATGGCTCCTCTCTACAACCTGCCCAGGTGAACATCTTCTGTCCTCCTCCTCCACTGCTCCATCTCTCAGATCCCTCAATCACACTCTGATTCTCTGGTTCTCAGGCACCGAGCCGTAAACCTGTTCCTCCAGGGTTATGAGAAGTCCTGGATCGAGACGGAAGAACACTATTTCGAGGACAAGCTGATCGAGGATTTGGCCGTATGTAGCAATCACACACAACATCCCACGGCTTTAGATCTGCACAGGAAGAGCTTTCAGTGTTTTCCTTTCTGGCTCATGTGGCTGGACTGTAGATGGACACCAGTGCTGTTGGTCGTTGTGTTGTGTGTTCGCGTGTGATGGACTGGTTGTGTTGTGTGTTGGGTGTGATGGACTGGTTGTGTTGTGTGTTCGCGTGTGATGGACTGGTTGTGTTGTGTGTTTGCGTGTGATGGACTGGTTGTGTTGTGTGTTCGCGTGTGATGGACTGGTTGTGTTGTGTGTTCGCGTGTGATGGACTGGTTGTGTTGTGTGTTCGCGTGTGATGGACTGGTTGTGTTGTTGGTCGTTGTGTTGTGTTGTGTGTTGGGTGTGAAGGACTGGTTGTGTTGTGTGTTCGCGTGTGATGGACTGGTTGTGTTGTTGGTCGTTGTGTTGTGTGTTCGCGTGTGATGGACTGGTTGTGTTGTGTGTTCGCGTGTGATGGACTGGTTGTGTTGTGTGTTCGCGTGTGATGGACTGGTTGTGTTGTTGGTCGTTGTGTTGTGTTGTGTGTTGGGTGTGAAGGACTGGTTGTGTTGTGTGTTCGCGTGTGATGGACTGGTTGTGTTGTGTGTTTGCGTGTGATGGACTGGTTGTGTTGTGTGTTTGCGTGTGATGGACTGGTTGTTGGTCGTTGTGTTGTGTGTTCGCGTGTGATGGACTGGTTGTGTTTTGTGTTCGCGTGTGATGGACTGGTTGTGTTGTGTGTTCGCGTGTGATGGACTGGTTGTGTTGTGTGTTCGCGTGTGATGGACTGGTTGTGTTGTGTGTTCGCGTGTGATGGACTGGTTGTGTTGTGTGTTTGCGTGTGATGGACTGGTTGTTGGTCGTTGTGTTTTGTGTTCGCGTGTGATGGACTGGTTGTGTTTTGTGTTCGCGTGTGATGGACTGGTTGTGTTGTGTGTTCGCGTGTGATGGACTGGTTGTTGGTCGTTGTGTTTTGTGTTCGCGTGTGATGGACTGGTTGTGTTGTGTGTTCGCGTGTGATGGACTGGTTGTGTTGTGTGTTCGCGTGTGATGGACTGGTTGTGCTGTTGGACATTGTGTTGTGTTGTGTGTTGGGTGTGAAGGACTGGTTGTGTTGTGTGTTCGCGTGTGATGGACTGGTTGTGTTGTTGGTCGTTGTGTTGTGTTGTGTGTTGGGTGTGAAGGACTGGTTGTGTTGTGTGTTCGCGTGTGATGGACTGGTTGTGTTGTTGGTCGTTGTGTTGTGTTGTGTGTTGGGTGTGAAGGACTGGTTGTGTTGTGTGTTCGCGTGTGATGGACTGGTTGTGTTGTGTGTTCGCGTGTGATGGACTGGTTGTGTTGTTGGTCGTTGTGTTGTGTTGTGTTGTGTGTTCGCGTGTGATGGACTGGTTGTGTTGTTGGTCGTTGTGTTGTGTGTTCACGTGTGATGGACTGGTTGTGTTGTTGGTCGTTCTGTTGTGTGTTGGGTGTGAAGGACTGGTTGTGTTGTGTGTTGCGTGTGATGGACTGGTTGTTGGTCGTTGTGTTGTGTGTTTGCGTGTCTGAGGCTGTTTGGTGTTTCAGAAACCAGGCGGAGAGGAGCCGTCAGAGGAGGACGAGATGATCAAACACATCGACCCGTTACACCAGCTCATACAACTCTTCAGCAGAACCGCACTGACCGAGAAATGGTGGGTTTCCTTCCTCATATTAATACACAGTCCAAACCACTAAGATTAGCTCATGCCACATCCCTCTGTTGCAGTAAACTAGAGGAGGATCATCTCTACATGGCGTACGCTGACATCATGGCCAAGGTAAGACTAGTCCAGACCTGCTCTGAAGAACATGCTTCATAAGTGCTTCTGCTCAGATTAATGTGCTGTTTGATGAACCACTCACAGAGCTGTCATGATGAAGAGGAAGAGGATGAGGAGGAGGTGAAGAGTTTTGAGGTACGTGTCTGAATGTGCAACACTTTCTGAAGGCCGATCCTGTTCAAATCACACGACCCAATGAATGAAGCCCTGAATCCAGCTGAAACCACTTTAGACTGGAAACTGGGTTTGGGCTTGATTTCGTTTGATTTATGTAAATGATCAGGTGGAATATTAGCTGAGGGAGACCAGCTGAAACCAGTCTAAGGTGGTTTCAGCTGGTCTTAGCTGGTTTAAACTAAGCGGTAACCTTCCCCTCTCTCTCTCGAATCCGACACTGAAGAGACTTAAACTTCAGTTCATCCACTGGCCACTAGAGACTCAATCCCATAAACCCCCATGTTAAAATGGCCAACTTTACAGCAGAAAAACACGTTTACAGTCTGGTGCAAAAAGTGGTTTTGGTCTATAAAGCTTATTTTGCCCTTTATGACTCATCCATTTAAATTATATTAAGCCTTAAAGTTCTGCACAATTAAGGGCGTGGCCACTTGAGTGACAGTTGAATTGCCGCTGATGTCACTACTAGCCGTTTGTCTGCTGTCTGTTAGCGTCACGTCACCTCAGCTAATCCGCCTCGCTGCACATTGTCGTTTATCCGGGAGTGACGCTGCCAAGATGGCGACGACCGGCTCCGGCTTCAGAAACGCTCTTCAGAAACACTCCGGGTGACGCCACACACACTACGCCCAGTGTTTTACACAGTCTATGGTTTGAACAGATCTCCCAGCCTGCTAAAAGCCCAAAGCCCCTTTAAAACCAGACTTGACCAGCTAACACCAGCAGACCACTTCATGCTGTCGTTCCAGTGGCACTGTGTGATTTAAAGCTTAGAAAGTTTGGGGAAATATTCCTCAGTTAGAGCTTTAGTGGTTTATTGTGTATTGAGCACTAGTCACATGGTTTCTGTGTTCATGTTCCAGTTAGTGAAATTACTAATGCATTAGCTAACATGAACATTTATTTAAAGCATTTATTAATCTTCATCAGTGTTATTTCATTGTTCATGACAGTGCTTTAACTAATGCTCTAATAATGTATTGGTAACACTTTACAATAAGGTTCAATAGTGAACATGAACTAAGAATGAACAATACTTCAGCATTTATTAATCTTAGTTAATATTCATTTCAACATTTACTAATACATTATTAAAATCAAAGGTTGTATTTGTTAACATTAGTTAATGCACTGTGAACTAATATGAACAAACAATGAACAGCTGGATTATTATCAACTAACATTAACAAAGATTAATAAACACTGTAACAAATGTATTGCTCATGGTTAGTTCATGTTAGTAAATACATTAACTAATGTTGACTAATGAACTTTATTGTAAAGTGTTACCACTGCATTGGTAAATGTTGAATCACTACATATGCTTGACTTCATCTGTCTCCTGCTATGGAGCTTCACCAGTGAGCTTGTGTTCTGCCTCTCTCCCGTCGGTCTGCAGGAGAAAGAGATGGAGAAGCAGAAGCTGCTGTATCAGCAGGCCAGACTCCACGACCGCGGCGCCGCAGAGATGGTTCTGCAGACCATCAGCGCCAGCAAAGGTCAGAAACACACACGCAGTCCTCAGAAACCCTCAGCTGGTCATGTGTTCAGTGATCAGGGGCTGATGGGAGTGTGTCTGTTGTGCAGGAGAGATGGGGCCGATGGTGGCCTCCACGCTCAAGCTGGGAATCGCCATACTCAACGGGGGAAACTCCACAGTCCAGCAGGTCAAGAGTTTTACATCATTTTGTGGCGATTGGTCAGTGTGAGATTTGCCCCGCTGCTCCTCCACTGTGATTGGACGGCTAGGTGGGAAGTGACAGTGATGAGCTCAAAATTTTTACGTTTCTCAACTCTCGACGTCCGGAAAAAAACGTCAATGTGAAATATTTCATTTAATTTATTCATTTAATTTATTTATTTGTATAGCATATTTAATGCGACAGCTGTTGCCCAAAGTGCTTCACAATCACTAAAAACACAACAATACAGAGAACAGAGAGAGAAATAAATACAAATAAAAAAATACAAATGAAACACACAAAAACATAGACAAGGTGATGATAAAGTAGACGCTCAGCTCCTCGTCACGCCGCTCCCGATGAGAACAACTGAAACATTACGCTGGCCTTGATGGACACACAACCTAATCATAGTTGTGTAGTAATCCATTTTTTAAACCATTTGCAAATAAGATTATTTCTCTGACCCCAGTGGCAGATATTTGTTCCTGTTTTAAACAGAAAATTCACTTTATTTTGTTAGAAAACGATTTAATATCTTCAGTCGTTTTGCTTCTCTAGTAAATATATCTTGATTTAAAGTCCCCCTGTGGAGAAAATCCAGCTTTTAATGTTGTTTATGTGTGTATGTGGTGTTTTTAATCTGCTTTAAGACAAACCATGTGTAAATACATAATCCAATGATATATGCACTTCAAAGGAGTCCGCACACTCCACAAAAGACGAAGAAACGTCAAAAAGCGAGATAATTTCAAGTGCTTTTACTGAGAAAAAAAGAAGAAAAAGGGCAAACGTTTCGGTCGTTTCTTCGTCTTTTGTGGAGTGTGCGGACTCCTTTGAAGTGCATATATCATTGGATTATTTTGTCTACGTTAGGTGGACTAGTTTGAAGGCGCGGTGAGTTCCTGGCTACTCTAAATTCATAAGTCGACACCATAGCTGAGTATTTTCTCGTCACAAACTACCTTGTAACCAATCAGATCAACGTGTGATCGTCAACCAGTGGATCTCTGAGCTGAGTGAGTGAGTGGAGGCGGGGCTCATTTGCATATTCATATAACCGTGTATACTAAATGAGGCGAGGGTGTCGAGTTACAAGATATTTTAAGGCATGAACACATTTTTTTTCAAGGACATTTTTTTTAACTATGTAATTTTGGTGATCAAAGGTGAGTTTTAAGGGATACATGTATTGATTACAGGGGGTATTCAGAATGTTTAGATATTTGTGTTGGAAAACAAGGCAGAAATACTGAGGAAGAACATCATATTTTGCAGTGTATCTGCTACCATGGTTTGTTTCAGCTTAGTTTAGTTTGCATGATATACCATAAATACAATAAAAAAGTACATTCATATTTATGCAGCTTGGTGTAAGCTGAACTTCAGAGGTGCGTCACAGGATCGCTTGGTTCTTGCAGCTCTGGTCTGATGTGTTCGATCTGCTTTTTGTTGTGCAGAAAATGCTGGACTACCTGAAAGACAAGCGGGACGTCGGGTTTTTCCAGAGTCTGGCGGGACTCATGCAGTCATGCAGGTACGACACACATATAACAGTGACTGATTATAGTCCATACGACAGACTGTCTCGAAGCAGCTTCACAGTAACAGAGTCAGCGATGCAGACGTCCTCAAATAAGAGACGCATTTAAGTTCTCCATAGAAGACAATATCCAGATCAGTTCAGTTCAATAACCATGTCCATGTTGCAAAGTTCATGAGTTGTGATGTCAGTGCTGGATGTTTGTGCTCCAGTGTTCTGGATCTGAACGCGTTTGAGAGGCAGAATAAAGCGGAAGGTCTCGGGATGGTGACGGAGGAAGGATCAGGTATGATTGATATGAACACAAACACCTGATTTATGATCAATAACTGTGATTATAGCTTGATCTGTGTCATTCTGTCATGTGATATAATGGGTAATTTTTTCAAGCATGAAATCGTCATGTTCATTCCACCATTTTTCTGTTCATTTAGTTGTTATTGATTCTAAAATACAGTAATGCTACTTTTGTGTTGAAGATGTCTCTGTCAAACTGAATTATTTTATCCTTTTCTTTATGTTTGTGTACGAGTGTATGATGATGATGAATGTTTGATATGGTCTTCAGACGTTTGGAAGCAGAAATGCTCAGACTTGAGAAACAAGAGCACTCAACAGTGTGTGTGAGACACTCACCCTACCCTAACATGTGCTCATGTATCATGTGACCATTTTAAGTGAACTGACAATTATTTTCAAACCTCATTTAATTTGAGTCTCAAAGCATGGATTTTATATTCCTTGAGTTCTTTTTCAGGTTTCTTTATGTTTGCTGTGTTGTAACATGACTTTTAAAGGGATAGTTCACCCGAAGATGAACGTTCTGTCGTTTACTCACCGTCACGTGACTCACATCGCTCCAAACCAGCAAGAGTTTCTGTCCTCAGTGGAACACAAAAGATCTTGCTCACATAGTCTGCTTTAATTTGATCAAAAATACTGCAAAAACAGTGAAATATTATTATAATGTAAATCATCGGATCTCTATGTGAATATATATAGTAAAGTGTCATTTATTCCTGTGATCAAAGCTGAATGTTCAGCATCATTACTCCAGTCTTCAGTGTCACATGATCCTTCACAAATCATTCTGATATGATGATTTGATTATTATCAATGCCGAAAACAGTTCATATTTTTGTGGAAACCGTCATATATAGTTTTTTCAAGATTTTTTTAAGAATAGAAAGTTCAAAAGAACAGCATTTATTTGAAATAGAATCTTTTTTAACATTATAAATGTCTTTACTGTCACTTTTGATTAATTAAATGCGTCCTTAAAGAATAAAAGTATTGTAATGATCCCAAACATTTGAATGGTTAAAAATAAAAATGAGACCAAAAAGGACATGAAACCTGATTAAAATCTTCCCTTTGCATGAGAATCACTCAGACTGAAGTCAGTACAGTGCATGTGTTCAGAGCTCAACAGAAGCGTCTTCTTTCACTGTAAAAGAGGATCATGAATATTGTGTGAATCATGTTCATGTTCCACTGATTAAAGAAGGTCCTTCAGGTTTGGACTGAAACGAACGACAGAAGGTTCATGTTCGTCTGCACTGTTCCTTTAACCTGCACAAGTGTTTCTCTCTCTCTCTCTCTCTCTCTGACTCTTTATTTCTCTCTGAATTTTGCCTTTATTTCTCATTATTCCCTCTAAGCAGTTCTGCACTTTATTCACTCAGGTTTGGATTCAATCAGCCTCATTTCTGCTAAAGTCAGACACGCTTTCCTCAAGCCTGTAAGTTAAGGTGAACACTTGTGGTTGTGTATTAAACTAGTCTTAACCAGGCGCCGTCGACTGCTCGGTTTCTGTCTCTGTCTCTCATTGGTCCTCGTGTAACGGTGTGTTCTGATTGGCTGTGATCAGTGCGGACAGATATCCCGGTTGTCACGCCTGGTTAGACTCGTGTTCGTGTGATTGTTCAGAATGGTGCTGATTGAATCCAAAGTCAACAACGACTGACCTTGTGACCTGTATGACCTCTCACTTTTTTCTTTCCTTTTTTTTCTTCTTCTTCTTTTTTTTGGGTTAACGCACCTCCGTCTTCCCCTTTCTCAGTCATCACTCATGAGCGTGGTAATTATGCCTTCTGCCGTTTCGCTGTGGTTTCGCTGTGTGTGACCCTGAGCCCAACACCTTCCCTCTGCCCTGCGTTACCTGTCACAAGCCCCGCCCCCGCCGGAGCGCAGGCCAATCACGCGCCGGCTTTGCTCTCAGGTTTCTGTTCTGTTCTGTTAGAGACACTGACACTCGTTCTGACCGATCACGGGAAACGGCATCGTTGACATGTAAAGCTAGCTCATATTTCAGGGTGTTTCTTCAACTATGAGCACTTGTGAGAAATTTTACTTTTCACATTTATTTTATTTGTCTACTAAGTGTCCAGCGGTGGAGAACACTGTCGGATCCATCACTCAGAATCAGCATTCATTCTCTGGTGGAAATGCCATTTTAAATATTTTTAGAATAAAATGACTGACATTTCTGTCTTAGGCTAACTTAGCTAGTAGCTAGCATTTTATATAGCTTAAATAAAATGAAAAATTTTTTTGACACTATTCACATTTTTTGACAGAATTAAAGCTTGATTGGAAATGAAGAAATCTTCGATCTAATCTGATTTTAGAGAAATATTATTTTATTAGAGGAATATAAATTTTTTGTAAAAAAAAGAAAATTATGTCATATTTTTATTATATTAAGAGGGATATTTTATTATTTTAGAGCATTTTTATTATTTTAGAGAAAAAAATGTACATACTTTTTTTTATTTACATTTAAATTATTATTATTTTTGCAGAATTTTGTTTTATTTTATTATTTTAAAGGACTATTTTTTATTATTTTAGAGGAATAATTCTTATAATTTTAGGGTAATATTTTTATTGTTTTATGGGTCGGGATAAGGGTTAAACAATCAAATCTCCACACGGCATCTGAAGAGTAGTGAAAGTAAAGGACGTGTGTGCGACCTCAGTGGCAGTAGTTGCAGAAACACCCGTAGATCGTCTCAGCCTATCAGAAGCAGCCGTGCGTCTCTGTGGGCGGAGCTGTCGTCTGTAAGCTCCTCCCCCTCCTGCTCTCAGTGGCGCAGCGGCTGGGTGTTTGGTTAGGAGTGTGTGTGTGTGTGTGTGTCTCTGTGGTGTGTTGTGGTCTGAGAGGATGATGATGATGATGATGATGATGATGATGAAGGTGGTCTCCTCCTCTTCCTCACTGATGGTCTGAGATGTTCAGTCGCTGTCGTGTGCTGTCGTTCCTGCTGTTTCTTCCCCTGTCCTTCTTTGTTTCTGGTCAGGCTGTTTCTGTTCTTTTCAGAGTGATTGTTTTTATGTTTTCTGGAGATCAGTGTCGTGTTTTCTAGCGTATCATCCATCTGCATTTCTGTTGACTGGTTTCGTCATCCGTTCAGTTTGACGTTTTAGTGCTGGTGGGAATGATGGACCAGAGGAAGTCTAACCAAACCACAGATAACTGATATCTCATATTGTGTATTTACATGTATTCTTATCATAAATGCAGTGGTGTCATTGTATCTGCATGCTGCATTCACAGTTATTTGTAATAATCCCAGCGTGGAGTTTCTGGTTGATCCTCACACTGACGCTCAGCTGAAAGTGCGCTTGTCCTCCGATCTCAAACACTTCTGTCATCTCACACATTTACTCTGTTACAAACCCGGGACTGAGCGTTCTGCATAGACAGCAAGACTTTACCTTACACTTTTACTTTACATTAATGTTAATGAACATTTCCTACGGCTTTCTGAGGTTGCATTATCTGTGAACGACATGCATTTTTATTTTAGATGTATATATTTTTAGATGTCAATATTTTTCAAGATGCAATGCTTAAAAAACCCACAATAATGGCATCTTCCTTTCATCTTATCATGCTGTCTATGTAAGGAGCTCACTCGGCTTGGGAACAGAACCCTCAGATACTCAACTGAAGGAAAGCACTTTCAGGTTGGCGTGTGAGAACAACATTTCTGTGTTTCTGGAGGTTATTTTATAGATGTGAACTGGTGTTTAGAGCACAGCTGCTCTTCCTCAAACATGTTCCTCATGCTCTCTGTCTGCAGACGTCTCAGGGGTCAGGTGACACCATCAGATCTCTCATGTCGTTCATACTGACGGATACCAGCAGAATATAAACATAATATATTGTTATTGCATTCGTGTCGTCCTCTGAGATGACCTCACAGTAATAAACAGGAGAATCACTGATGCAAACATGAGGCAGGTTCAGATTCTGCAGCGACTCTCGCGATCTGACCTGTGACCTGTGACCCCAGACGTCTGCAGACCCGAGCTCATACGCAGTCAGTGTGTTCACACGGCTCTAATGTGTGACTCTGCTGCGCGCAGGTGAAAAGGTCATGCAAGATGACGAGTTCACCTGTGACCTCTTCCGCTTCCTCCAGCTGCTGTGTGAGGGACACAACTCAGGTGCGTCTCACCTGTGCACTGTGTGTGTAGTGTGTGTGTAGTGTGTGTGTGTAGTGTGTGTGTAGTGTGCTTCAAATATGATCATCCTCAAGCATCCTCCAGTTTAAAAGGCAACGATATATTTTCATTTATAAAGACCAAATTAATACAGTGAAAAGTTAATATTATAAACGTGTATAATATTATTTGGAAAATATTAAGTTTCTATTATGTTTCGTCTGCATTTTTTTTCTACTCTCCATTCTACTTTACTGTTCAGATGTAATTTTTTTTATAAATAAAATTTAATTTATCTATTTTAATAATTTTGTTTATTTTATGTCAAATGTATTTATTATTTATTTATTTTAGTATTATTTATAATAAATTATACTGTATTTATTTTTATTTTAATCTAATATTTTTGTTTATTTATTATTTATTTACATCAATGTTTTATTTATTTTAATCCATTTATTCATTTCAATCCATTTTTTTACAAAATTATTTATTTAAATCATTTTTATTTGTCACATTTTTTTATTTTAATCAAATGTATTTGTTTATTTACATAAAACTTTGGTTATTTTCCCAAAAAAATTGGTTTTATTTATTTACTTAATTATTTATGTACTTAAAATTTTATCAATTTATTTTAATCAAATGTATATTATTTAAATCATGTTTAATGTTTTATTTTAATCAAATGTTTTTTTGTTTTTTAATTTATTTTTTATTTGCATCAAATTTAATTTCATCAAATCATCAATTTATTCATTTTAATTTAATATTTATTTATTTATTTATTTAAATAAATTTTTATTAATTTATTTTAATACATTTTAAATTTTAATCAAATGTTAGTTTTTATACTGTTTTTAACCAGACCCCTAGCCCTCAGTTTGAAAACCCCTGCTGTAAACAATAGTGAACATTTTACTTTCATAATATGATGTGTTTCTGAGTCAAAAAAAGGATTATGAAAAAATATAGAGCAAGATTTTGTGCGTCAGGAATTGATTAGATCAATAAACGTAGACGTTATAAATCTGCTGGTGCTACTAGTAACCACATTTACAGTGATTTGGTGACCTATAGTTATTATCCACGAGCCTCATTCATGCACAGTATGATGTCGCTTTCCCTTTTTAGAGAACGGTTAATGACAATAGTTGTGTTCATACATCAGATTTTCAGAACTACCTGCGAACGCAGACGGGTAACAACACAACGGTCAACATCATCATATCTACGGTGGATTACCTGCTCAGAGTCCAGGTGAGCGCTTCCTCCGTGAACACCATCACGCTACGCTAACACACATCTGACGTGTGTGTGTGTGTGTGTGTGTGTGTGTGTGTTTGTGCTCTCGTCCTCAGGAGTCCATCAGCGATTTCTACTGGTACTATTCTGGGAAAGACGTCATCGATGAACAAGGCCAACGGAATTTCTCCAAAGCAATCAATGTAGCCAAACAAGTCTTCAACACTCTCACAGAGTACATTCAGGTACGGGCGATCTCCTGATTCCCACGATGTGGACGGACTCGCGGAACAGCTTAATAATACCCAGTGTGTGTTTTCAGGGCCCTTGCACAGGGAATCAGCAGAGCCTCGCTCACAGTCGCCTGTGGGACGCCGTTGTTGGGTTCCTGCACGTTTTTGCACATATGCAGATGAAGCTGTCTCAGGTAAACATCTACACTGATGCTCTATAAACCTTCTTGAAATGAGAGAGCTTGACACGCAGAACCCCGGTTATCCCCTGAGTTACTTACTGTGATATGATTTATGCTGCAGGATTCAAGCCAAATCGAGCTGTTAAAGGAGCTCATGGATCTGCAGAAGGACATGGTTGTGATGCTCTTGTCCATGTTGGAGGGTCAGTTCACATTGTTTGATTGAATGATTAGTTATTAATGTTCCCGACCAGGGGTGCGTTTCCCAAAAGCATCGTCAGCCAACTATGGTCTCAAGTTTTCATTGTTATCAGCAGAGTTGTGGACTCAATAAATCCTGATCTTGAGCCAAATAAGCAAGCTGACATTCAGTGCAATCTATATCTGTTATCTAGAATACATACAAACGTCATTTACGTCTTTTAGTTTGTCAAGAGATTTAAAGCGTAGTTTTTGAAGAGTGCGCATGTGTGAACGAGCTCTAGTGTGTAAGAACGAGCCTATGGTTGAATCTGGAAATAAAGCAAAATGAGAAATAGTCCTCAGATGCATGTCCGTAATTTATAGAAACACATCTAGCGTTAATTTCTCAAGCGGATTCATTAAAAGTAGTTATTACTCCACCACGTGCGTGACATCATTAACCAACGTGTTTGAACGACCAATTTGCGACAATACGGTTCCGGGAAACAGTCGTGACTCGCTAGTTGATTGAACGATCCATCGTACTTTAGTAGTGAAGCAGCGAGTTACGGCGTTATACTGGAAACACACCCGTTTAGTTCCTGTCTCTATGAAGCCCCTCCTTCTGAATAGCACACTGTGCTCTGATTGGTCGGCTGGAGCAGTGTGTTGTGATTGGTCGAGCACTTTGAGTGTGTTTGGGAAATGTCCCTCCCCTTACCATAACCACCAGTTTAACACACTACTAACTAACTCAACCAGGCCCCGCCCCTTTATTCTGCGTATTCATTATTTAAATAAGGGCCTGGTCCGAAATATTGTGACGTGTTCGTACTATCGTACTATGGTAGTTAGGCAGCGAGTTACGGCGTTGTATGGGAAACACACCCCAGGAAGATAAATTACCCTAATCATCTTCCCTTAATTTTAGGAAACGTTGTGAATGGCACCATTGGAAAGCAGATGGTGGACATGTTGGTGGAGTCCTCAAACAACGTGGAGATGATTCTGAAGTTCTTCGACATGTTCCTCAAACTGAAAGATCTGACGTCGTCGGATGCCTTCAAAGAGTACGACCCCGATGGCAAAGGCGTCATCTCCAAGAGGGATTTCCACAAGGCCATGGAGAGCCATAAACATTACACCCAATCCGAGACAGAATTCCTGCTCTCCTGTGCGGAAACGGATGAAAACGAGCTCTTGGACTATGAGGAGTTCGTCGAACGCTTCCACGAGCCGGCGAAGGACATAGGCTTCAACGTCGCCGTCCTCTTAACCAATCTCTCAGAGCACATGCCTCACGATTCTCGCCTCCAGACCTTCCTAGAGTTGGCCGAGAGCGTGCTGAACTATTTCCAGCCGTACCTGGGCCGAATCGAGATCATGGGCAGCGCTAAGCGCATCGAACGCGTGTACTTCGAAATTAGCGAGTCCAGTCGCACCCAATGGGAGAAGCCACAGGTCAAGGAATCCAAACGCCAGTTCATCTTCGACGTGGTGAACGAAGGTGGTGAGAAAGAGAAGATGGAGCTCTTCGTGAATTTCTGCGAAGACACGATCTTCGAGATGCAGTTAGCGGCGCAGATGTCCGACGCCGCCGAGCGCTTGGCTAGCAAAGAAGACAGCGAGCGAGAGAAACCCGAGGAGGAGAGTCCCGAGATGGGCTTCTTCTCCGTCACCACCGTGCGAACGGCTCTCTTCGCTCTACGGTACAACGTGATGCTCCTAATGAAGGTGATGTCCATGAAGAGCCTCAAGAAGCAGGTGAAGAAAGCCAAGAAGATGACGGTGAAGGACATGGTGACCACGCTAGTGTCCTTCTATTGGAGCGTTCTGCTGGGTTTGCTGCACTTCGCCTTCAGCGTCGCTCGAGGATTCTTCAGGATCACGTATAACAGTTTCCTCGGAGGGAGTCTGGTGGAGAACGCCAAGACCATGAAGGTCTCGGAGCTCCTGGCCAACATGCCCGACCCGACTCAAGACGACGTGAGGGGAGAGATGGAGGAGGGCGAGAAGAAGCACATCGATAAAACCTCCCCTGAGGAAGACCTGGCCGATCTGACCGCGGCCACAGACGACACCGACGTCCTCTCCGATATATTCGGCCTTGATCTGAAGAGAGAGGGAGGGCAGTATAAACTCATGCCTCACAATCCAAACGCCAGCATCACGGATATGCTCAGTACGCCCGTCCCACAGCCACACACACCCTCGCCTGAGCTCCGCAGACGACTCCAGGTAACGCTTTTAATGGGGTTAGTGCATAAATGGGTCGCCAAGTAAGACATGTTCCTGGTTCAGCATATATTATTGATCCTGAAACAACATTCTTGTCTGAAAATATTTCCTAACCAAGGCTTGACATGTAACCGTTTCAATGGGGTTAGTGCATAAATGGGTCGCCGGGATTTTCCCAAGTTCCCAATGTTCCTGGATCAGCATATTTTATTGACCAGACGCATGTTTATTTGAGCTCTTCCGTCAGTGAAACACCACACTACAGCCTGTAAAACATTGAAATAAATATCAGTAAATATTGGTAACCTAAATAATAGACGAAAGTTACATATTATTTAAAAAACATTCATTTTATATTTCCCAACAAATATGCATCATATATCTACCGCTCTACGCTTTGAGAGGGATGTGGGACAGTCATTCTCTTTTCCAATATCTTCATGTTTTCTCCTGATGTTCCAAGCAACTGACGCTTGTTGTTAAAGGTCTGAAGAGCAAATCTTATCTCCCGCGGCGTCAAGACATTTAGGCTATGTTTGATTTTGTCCTGCCAGAGCAAAACTAAAATCCCAAGCGTGTGTGAAATGCACTATACAAATAAACTTAATGTGTCTTACCATAATAACAGGCACAAACTGTGTTAAATAGAATTTGATGTGAAAGCTAAAAATGTATCAGGCCTATTATATTCACATTTTACTGTGGTAAAGTAGAAAAAACACTGTAGGACAAATTAAAAGTGAACCAAAGGAAGAAACGCTTATAATCCACTGTGAAAATGGGCGAGACGTGAGTGAAGATTTGGAAAAAGAAACAAGATATTCCATGTCCAAGGAAATATTGTTAAGTTTAAAATAATCGGGTGTCCAGATCGCAAAACATAATACAAAGCCGACAGTGGCTCACGTGACGGACCTCTCATTCGGCACGAATCCAAAGGTTTCCATGGCTGGAATGTAACATTTAATTGCTTACCTATTATTTCTTTTGTAAACAAAGCTTTGTGCTTCACTCGTGTCATAATATTAGTGTAAAACAGCATTCACATACAAAAAATGTGTTTTGGCAGACCGGTGATGCGGTTGTCAAGTTTACCGGTACTGTTCTAGTCCTCACCCAATCCCAACCTCTACACCTAACCCTAATCCTAACCCTGGTTTTAAACTTGACACACTATAAACCTGTCCCTCAGATCTGATTGGTTGATGGAAATGTTGTTCCACAAAGATGTTGATCCAGGAACATGTTGTTCTCGGTGAATCACAATCACCGTTTGTCTCAGATCCGTATCAGTAATGACATGTTTCTGTTGGGTTATTAACTCGTCCGCTGTTGGTTCTGTCAGACAAAGGGCTCTTCATCCTCGACTGACAACAATGAAGTGGTGGAGGAGACCAAATCAGTGCCTGAGAAAGCCGAGTAAGTCTTGCTGACATGCAAATGTGTTTGTTGAGGCCGACAGTGTTTGTGTCATCATCATAATATTTGCATTCTGAGTTCTGATTCGTCCCCTTTCTAAGAAGGGAAAATGGTGAGAAAGCACAAAAGAAGAAGGAGGAAGCGGTGAAGCGTAAGGTGAGACTGCACTACTCCAGAGCCGATGAGCCTGATCTGCAGGAGTCAGCCTTCTGGAAGAAGATCATCGCTTACCAACGCAAGCTGCTGGTCAGAGCCCTGACATCTCCTGTTTGTGTCCCATAATGCCATGCAAGAGGAAGTGTGCTTTACACAGTATCTCTGTCTCTTCTCCTGCAGAACTATTTTGCACGAAACTTCTACAACATGAGAATGTTGGCTTTGTTTGTGGCCTTTGCAATCAACTTCATTCTGCTGTTTTACAAGGTAATTCGCACTACTTTCGACATTCATCATCACAAATGATTTCCAGTGTTTTCTCCGCTGTAATGTTTGTGTATCTGTGCCCGGTTGCATAAAGCACCTTAAGTGTAATTTTCCCTTAAGAACACCCTTAGGTTTCCCTTAAACTTACAAGTGTTGCAAAAAATAATTCTTCAGTGTTACTTTAGGGTTTCTTTAGGGGAAATGTCATACACCCTAAGAATTTCCCTGAAGTATCTATTTTCCCTTTAAGTTATCTCTTAAAAAACGATAAGTGTTGCATAAAGTGTTGCCGTCATTTTCCTAAGTATGACCTAAGGTTTGCAAAACTTCACCTTAAGTGTTATACGGAGTGAGACGGTTTGATCCAAGTCTTCTAATGAGACGCGATCGGCCGCTTCATATCATAAACCAATTTAAATGTTGCCGTTTTTTCACATATAAACACATATAGCACATCTTATATGGTTAACGGAAGCTCAAAGTGTGTGCGACACGCGCAAGAACAAACCTCAAGCATTTGAGCTTCCGACACAGCCTAAATCATATTGATTACTTTTATGCAATGGACAATATTGCAATACAATTTATTGAAAGACAGTCTTTCAATAAATGGACAGAAATGATGAGCGAATATTACAAATATCTTTATTTGTTTCTAAATATGAATGAAAGTCTTATGGGTTTAGACCGACATGAGGGTGACATTTGACACCTTGACATATTTGGTTTTCCTTATCCGTGTCATGCTGTTTTCTGTGAAACTGATTAACAAATAACGTGTCCATGGCAGCAACAGAATTTAAAACGGCAAAACCTGGGTTGCAAAACACTTAACAGTTTCCCTAAGAGAACCGTTTAAGGGATTAAATGCAACACTCTTCAGTCATCCCTTTAGCTGAGGGGAAATCACGCCTGGGTCTCATACTGAAGGGAAAAGCTGAAGGTGCTTCATGCAAGCGGGCCCTGAGCTGTAGTTTGGTCCCTGGTGAAGGTGTCCACGTCGTCGGCCCTGAGCGAGGGGAAGGAGGTGTTGTTCAGCGGGTCCTCAGACACCAGCGTTCGGTGGAACCCCCTGGATGGCTCCGGCTCTCGGCCCGTCGCTGTGCACTTCGTGCTAGAGGAGAGCAGCGGATACATGGAGCCCACCCTGCGCATCTTAGCCGTCCTGCACACCGTCATCTCCTTCTTCTGCATCATCGGCTACTACTGCTTAAAGGTGCAGTGTGTGATTATTGTCTAGTGGTGAGGTTGTGAACTGCACCCAACAGAAGTTACGGTGGCCGACAGGAAGTGATGTCGTCGTCTGAGACAGCAGAGAGTAGCCAGTTAAACAGTGAGGTTTCTTTACAAAGATCAATGAAGAAAATAGGTTTACTTGATTATTCAGTAAAACGATGTTACTGCGAATATTATTGTTACTTGTTCATCATTGTGTCAGTGTTTTATTCGCTGACTTTAGTTCGCTTCTCTGCACGAAGAACAACATAGTGACGAAAAGCGTGTTTGTCCGTTCAGGGCCACTGTAGAAACATGTGGATGTAAGTGGACCCGCGGTGTGTGTAGAGAGAAATGGCTCATTCTAAGCTAATAAACACATAACGCTTCATTAAGTAAGGTCTTTATACACCACTGAAAACATAGTTATGTTTATGATATTGCATTTCTGTCAACAGATCCTCCTAAATATTACACAGTGCACCTTTAAAGGTACGAGACAGCGGATCAGTGCTTCTCCACCGCTTCAGAAAACAGATTTACTCTATGAATGTAAACTAAAACATCATCAAACCTAAATGCTGAAATTTATTTATTAATAGTTTCTAAATTGATATTTTCATGCTCACAGCAGCCAATAATTCACGTACCATATATATCGGCCACCATATCAGTATCGGCCGATATATGATCAATTATAATGTTATCGTTATCGACCCGATAAGAAAATTTGGATGATATATTAAAGCCGATGAATAATGTATTATTTCCTTCAGCTGAGACACTTCAGATGTTTGAATTGCTTGAAATATGATTGAAATCACTTCAAAAAAGGAAAATACAGTTTCAACATTTGCAGGTCATATCGGCTGCATAAAATTATAATAAGAATATTATAATTGTGTGTTTAGAACATGGCTTTTAAGGATGAGACTTGTTTTTGTTATCAGGCTCTCAAAATGTATATAAAAATTTGGATTTAGATTTATCGGCTAATATATATCGGTTATCGGCTTTCAAATATAAAGAATAATCGGTTATTGGTATTGGCCAAAAGTTTCATATGGGTGCATCTCTACCTAAAACCCATTGTGTGTGCACCAGAATACTGTAGAGTTTGACAGATAACATGACCAACACAAACAACACTGGTCTTAAAAGTGTTTTAAACTCTGATATTATTCTCCCAAGGCACATTTTAGGTGAACTTTCATTAATTCTAATGAAATCCAGTTACTGAAACAATAAACCTGCCAGATTTACATAACCGATGAAATGCCCAGCAGTATCAGTCTAATAGCGTTTTAATAAACGCTCCAATTATTATTTCTGAAATGCCTTTAATAGAAAACAGAGCTGTGATGATTCATATGGCGCATATTGTGTTTCTCCTCCAGGTTCCTCTGGTGATCTT
>NC_138745.1:37388205-37393205 GCF_965113295.1 Leuciscus leuciscus | reverse complement strand
TAGATAGATAGATAGAAAAGGTTTGAAGATAGATAGATAGATAGATAGATAGATAGATAGATAGATAGATAGATAGATAGATAGATAGAAAAGGTTTGAAGATAGATAGATAGATAGATAGATACTGTAGATAGATAGATAGATAGATAGATAGATAGATAGATAAGGTTTGTAGATAGATAGATAGATAGATAGATAGATAGATAGATAGAAAAGGTTTGAAGATAGATAGATAGATAGATAGATAGATAGATAGATAGATAGATAGATAGAAAAGGTTTGAAGATAGATAGATAGATAGATAGATAGATAGATAGATAGATAGATAGATAGATAAGTTATTAGTTAGACAGAAATAGCTTAAAGCTTAATTGAGTATCAATGGCTTCTAGCAGTTTACATTAAACATAGTTCAAACAGACATGGACTTTTGGTCAATGAAAGTCTATGGGATTTTTATGATTTTTAATATTAATTTTTAAGAAAACCATAACTCAAACCAGTCTGAAAAGATATAGCACACCAAGTCAGAACAGTATGAAGGTCTGACCCGAGTTTGGAGTATCAGGGTTCGTACGGTCATGAAAAACCTGGAAAAGTCATGGAATTTTAAAATGGCAATTTCCAGGCCTGGAAAAGTTTTGGAAAATGAATAAACTCAGAAAGTTTTGGAAAAGTCATGGAAATTTGTTTTTCAAAATATCCGTGTACTTGAATTTGTTTAATTAATAATATTGGTGAAACAAATTGCAATACTTTTTTCGTTAGAGTGATCAGTCGTGACTCACTTGCGGCGGATTTTGATTGTAGGTGGGCCTCCAGAAAACTAGATGGGCCAAAAGAAATGGGTTCCCCTTCATGTCCGTTTCAGCGCTTTTCTGCGGCACTGAGGACAGCGACTAAGTAGCCATACCTGTGTGGCTCTTGTGTCGCTGTCCTCAGCTCAGTGCTTCAAATGAAAATAAGCTGCTTTGCGTTTTCATATTAGCTATAGGCTAGCTACCGTCTGTATGCGCCTTTCCATTACAGATTTGAGCAAAACTTTTTTTTTTTTCTAAATATCGATAAATAACTATTGCAAAATGACGGCGTTTCCATTAACCGATGTTAAGCAACTAAAACTTGTTTTTTTCCTCTCGCGATCAGTCATTCCAAAAATCATGGCAACGGAGGACGTTAGTAGGTTTATATCTCAGCCACCGCCCTACAAATTATTATTATTAATGGAAGGAGACGTGTCTTATCCAAGCATTAATGTCAGGGAAAGACCCTTATGCGAACGGCACATATATAGGCTAAGTTTCTTCATGTTTCTCCCTTGATTGTGATGACTTTTTGCCTCTTTGTTAAACATTTAAAATACATACAAATTAATATGGATATACAAAATATACAAAAATTATTTTGTCTTTTATTTTCCGTGTTGGCATTTATGAGGAAAAAACAATGTTACGTGACCGTTCTCCATTACGGTAATGAGTCCTCTGAGAGCGGCACTAAAAGACCTTAAAACTTACACAGAGACCTCAAACAGAAAGCACAAAGCCTTTTTCAAAAAAATTCGTTTTGTATTAATTGTATCTTGATTTTAAAATATGTTTCATTAACCAATTGCTTAATAAATAAAAAGTAAATAGCAGAAAATAGATAATCACGACACAGTGGCGCCGGAGTGAACTGGAGCTTAAGCTATCATCCATGAACCGAAACTCAGCGTAAAAGGTAGCCTACTCGCCTCACAGACCTAAACAAAACTGAAATAGGCCTATATCTATTATCTACAGAAATCTCTACTTTTAAACAGAACCATTCAAAACAAAATAAAACGATGTAGCCTAATCCGTATGAAATGTGCATTTCTCTCCGGCGTGTTCACTACTAAGAAGATCGCGAGTCAGTCAACTTCGTCTTTGCAGTCGACACAGAAAACACTTGTTTATTAATAAACAATTAAAATTGAGAGAGAGAGAGAATATATGATTAGTTTGACTCATTTTGAGGACTTATAATGATCTGTAGAACGTTCACCAAATTCTGATTAGTCGAGGGGATTTATCCGTTTAGGCTAAAAATAGGGTCGGCGCTTCTCGGTTTGGAAAGAAACTGCATCTTGCAGTGGCCTACATTTTAAACAAGGAAATATAGCGATTTGGCATGAAACGTTGATGGAGCAGTGAATAGGGACAATCTCGTTTTTTTTAATGGCGTTTATCACGTTTTGGAAAAGAGCTCTTCAAGCACATTTTTATGGAAGCTAATTGTTTCCGCCACAGAATAAAACATTTTAAAAGATAATTGCGACTTTTTATCTCACAATTGCGAGTTTACATCTCGCAATTCTGACTTTATTTCTCAGAATTGCGAGATATAAAGTCAGAATTGCGTGTTATAAAGTCAGAATTACGAGATATAAAGTCAGATTTGCGTGAAATAAAGTCGCAATTGCGTGATATAAAGTCAGAATTGCGTCTTATAAAGTCAGAATTCTGACTTTTTTTCTCGCAATTGCGACTTTATATCACGCAATTCTGACTTTATATCTCGCAATTCTGACTTTATAACACGCAATTGGGAGATATAAAGTCAGAATTGCATGATATAAAGTCGCAATTGCGTGTTATAAATTCAGAATTGTGAGATATAAACTATTCTGAAAAAAAAAAAAATCCGTCTTTTTCCCCTTTAGAATTGGACTTTATATCTCACAATTGTGAGTTTATATCTCACAATTCTGAGAAAAGATGTCAGAATTGCGAGATATAAACTCGCAATTATGTGTTATAAAGTCAGAATTGCGTGATATAAAGTCGCAATTGCCAGAAAAAATTCGGACTATATCTCGCAATTCTGACTTTATAACACGCAATTCTGACTTTATAACACGCAATTGCGACTTTATTTCACGCAATTCTGACTTTATATCTCGCAATTCTGACTTTATAACACGCAATTGCAACTTTATTTCACGCAATTCTGACTTTATATCTCGCAATTCTGAGAAAAGAAAGTCAGAATTGCGAGATGTAAACTCGCAATTGTGAGATAAAAAGTCGCAATTATCTTTTAAAATGTTTTGTTCTGTGGCGGAAACAAGCTTCCATACATTTTTCATCAGCTACTAACGTTACCCGCCTATGGAAGCTTAATTGTTTCCGCACCTGAATAATAAATAAATAATAATAATTGCGACTTTTTGTCTCACAATTCTGACTTTTTTCTCAGAATTGCGAGATATAAAGTCGCAATTGCGGGATATAAATTCTGAGAAATAAAGTAGCAATTGGGAGATATAAAGTCAGAATTGCGAGATATAAAGTCAGAATTGCACGATATAAAGTCGCAATTGCGTGTTATAAAGTCAGAATTGTGAGATATAAACTATTCTGTGGTAAAAAAAAAAAAAAAGGGTTAGGGTTTTTTCCCTTAGAATTGGACTTTATATCTCACAATTGTGACTTTATATCTCGCAATTCTGACTTTATAACACGCAATTGTGACTTTATTTCACGCAATTCTGACTTTATATCTCGCAATTCTGAGAAATAAAGTCGCAATTATTATTATTTATTTATTATTCAGTGGCGGAAACAAGCTTCCATACCCGCCCGCAAGGAGTTCATTATCCTATGGATTTACGTTAATAAATGTCTAAGGAGTTGTCAGGGTTTGACATTATTTGTGTTACTGTGCCAGCATATTTGAATAAATATTTATTTTGTATTAAAACATTGCTTGTTCATTTATTTTATTCAAGATATGGGGTGGTAAATTTGAACATGGATTTTTATTCTTATTTTACATGTATACACAGACATTTTATGGAACATTATGTCATGAATATTTACCTTTAAGTCATGGAAAAGTCATGGAAAAGTCATGGAAATTTAATGGTAAAAATGTGTACGAACCCTGGAGTATGTAGCTTGAACGGTCTAGGAGGAGTTAGAGTTGAAAATTTTTGGGTCAGAAGAATAAGAAGAAGAAGAAGAAGAAGAAGAAGAAGAAGAAGAAGAAGAAGTTTAAATAGGATTTCAGTAAGTTGGCTTTCTCAGGCCAACTTAATTAGGGATGGGAATCGAGAACCGGTTCTGTTTTTTGAAAAATACCGGAATCGTGAGAAATTCATAACTCTCGGTTCGGAAAAGGGTTCCTTTGCACTGCATGGTCAAAGCGCTGGGAGCCTATCCTAGTAGCAGAGCTGTGTGATGTCCTTGATATGAAAAAACAGAAAACCCAGATGGAATCGCAGGATCGAAACCAGAATCGTTAGGCACAATCGGAAAATTTCTTACAATTCCCAACCCTATTAGTAATACAGTAAATGTGCATTCTATTTTTGATCTTACAGTAAGGAGATATAATTTTTATTTAAATATAATTACATTAATTAAATCACGGTTTCTCAAATGGAGGTTTGTGAGATTGTGATAGAAATACTAATGCTGTATTAAATAAAAATATAAAAAAGTTAAATATAAAATGTAAAAAATTATACATACAGTATAATAATAAATCTAAACATGGTTCATTAAAATAAGGGGAAAAAAGTTTATAAAATGGAATAAAAGGTTTAGCTGACTTAAAGATTTTTAAATGAAAGAAGGGATCTCGAATGAAACATTCAGTCGTTTGTCATATTGAGGTGTTTAGATGAAGAACATGAATATTTCAAGGGTTAAAAAGCTCCAGGATAATGATTTTAAATGTCAATCTTCTCTGCTTTTGTGTCATGAGGATCTTTGTGGTTTATGAATCTTATGATGATTTCATCTCTGTCTCTCAGGTCCTTCCCAAACAATTACTGGGATAAATTTGTGAAGCGGAAGGTGAGTTTGGAGATGTTTGCACAGATACACAGACACATTCATTTATAATGAAAGATAAACGACTCTTATAAGAACCATGTGTGTGTGTGTGTGTGTGTGTGTGTGTGTGTTGTGTAGGTGATGGATAAGTATGGAGAGTTTTATGGACATGATCGGATCAGTGAACTGCTCGGG
>NC_138745.1:37370705-37380705 GCF_965113295.1 Leuciscus leuciscus | reverse complement strand
TACTTAAATATATAATTACACTGTAACAGAAACCTTAACCTTATAGAAAAAAAAAAAAAAAAAAAAAAAAAAAATCCTTTCCCTTTGAAACATCACTTATCAGGCTTATGCTACTCTGAATAATACCTGAACTTCGTATTTTGAGCACTTCCTGCGTTGTTGTTGCTTTTGCCTCTTTATGATGACTCGCTGAACTTAGTCCTAATTTGTAAGTCGCTTTGGATAAGGGCGTCTGCTAAATGACTAAATGTAAATGTAAATGTAACAACGACACCTTAAAGTAAAGTGAAACCGCTCATTGTTAGTTTACGTCAGTTAATACATGAACTAATGTTAACTAATGAAGCTTATAGTAAAGTGTTACTGTAATAACTCTAATGACAGGTTGACTGATTCATTCATAACATCTGTCATGTTTGTGTCTCTGCAGATTTTTCTTCATGTATCTCATCAATAAGGATGAAACCGAGCACACAGGCCAGGTATTTCCCATGATCCTCTCCTGCATGTTCTCATGTTCTGACGCTTCTGTTCCAGACCTCAGTGACACACTCCATGTGTGATCGAGAGTTTGGGACGGAGCCGAGAACAGCTTCTGCTCTTCAACACACACTCTCGTTTGTCTTTCAGGAGTCGTACGTTTGGAAAATGTACCAGGAGCGTTGCTGGGAATTCTTTCCCGCTGGCGACTGTTTCCGGAAACAATACGAGGACCAGCTCAATTAAAACGCACACACACACACACACACACACACACGGATGGCTCTCTTCAGTGGCGGTTCTTTCGACTCGCAGTGAACATTTGAAGTTCACAGCTGAAGATCCACACTTTCCTGCCGTCCGACGCTTCTTCATTTCATTAACGAACTCAAAGACTAATTGAAGAGGAGGAGGAGGAGGATGATGGGAGGAAGAGAAGAGCGAGCGCTGCACGTTTCTTTAGACGGATCCGGTGCCTTATGCAAGATGAAGAAGAGACTCCCTCAGCAGACTCACTCTTTATATAGAACAATATCCTTCAGAACAATCTTTCATTGCATGTTTATTATGCAAGTTTAAGGAAACATTTGAAACGTAAAGATGCAAGCTGATCTATATCACAGTTTTATAGGTTTAAGAACATTTAGGGTGTCTCTGTCCCTTCACATATTATATCACAGACTTTCCTCTGTCCTTCGCCAAGAATACGTCCAATTCGCATTCGCACTACATTTAGTTTGACGCAGAAGCAATACCCGTTCAGGGAGTCCACCCTACACACTACACCCTACACACTATACACTACACACTATACACTACACACTAAACCCTACACACTATACACTACACCCTACACACTAAACCCTACACACTATACACTACACACTAAACCCTACACAATACACACTACACCCTACACACTATACACTAAACCCTACACACTATACACTACACACTAAACCCTACACAATACACACTACACATTATACACTAAACCCTAAACAATACACTCTACACACTACACCCTACACACTAAACCCTACACACTACACCCTACACACTATACACTACACACTAAACCCTACACAATACACACTACACCCTACACACTATACACTAAACCCTACACACTATACACTACACACTAAACCCTACACAATACACACTACACCCTACACACTATACACTAAACCCTACACACTATACACTACACACTAAACCCTACACAATACACACTACACATTATACACTAAACCCTAAACAATACACTCTACACACTACACCCTACACACTAAACCCTACACACTACACCCTACACACTATACACTACACACTATACACTACACCCTACACACTATACACTAAACCCTACACACTATACACTACACACTAAACCCTACACACTACACCCTACACACTATACACTACACCCTACACACTAAACCCTACACACTACACCCTACACACTAAACCCTACACACTACACGCTACACACTAAACCCTACACACTATACACTAAACCCTACACACTACACCCTACACACTATACACTACACACTATACCCTACACACTACACCCTACACACTACACCCTACACACTAAACCCTACACACTATACACTAAACCCTACACACTATACACTACACACTAAACCCTACACTCTATACCCTACACCCTACACACTACACACTATACCCTACACACTACACACTATACCCTACACACTATACCCTACACACTACACACTACACACTATACCCTACACACTATACCCTACACACTATACCCTACACACTACACCCTACACACTAAACCCTACACACTATACACTAAACCCTACACACTATACACTACACACTAAACCCTACACACTATACCCTACACACTATACCCTACACACTACACACTACACACTATACCCTACACACTACACCCTACACACTATACACTACACACTAAACCCTACACACTATACACTACACACTAAACCCTACACAATACACACTACACCCTACACACTCTACACAATACACACTACACATTATACACTAAACCCTAAACAATACACTCTACACACTATACACTAAACCCTACACAATACACACTGCACCCTACACACTACACCTTACACACTATGTCCTGCACACTACGCCCTACACCCTACACACTATGCCCTGCACACTATGTCCTGCACACTACGCCCTACACCCTACACACTATGCCCTGCACACTATGTCCTGCACACTACGCCCTACACACTACACCCTACACACTACACCCTATACCCTACACCCTACGGCGACGGAGGAGTGAACATCAGCGCTCCCCGCAGAGCTCACCTCACGCTTCACTCCTGCAGAACTGCGACTCGATCTCGTCACACACAGACTTCAGGATCGTCCTGCGTTCTGACGGACATTTTTCATCCTTCAGGAAACCACTGCACTTTCTTTCATAGCCATGACAAAGACCAGATGCTTTTCTTATTTGTTATATATGAAACAATGTGAATCATTGCAATAACAACAAATGGGCTAAAAAAAAAAAGAACCAGCCGCGCGACTATGTGAGAGAAATTTTACTCGTGTAAAGAATTTTGATAACAAAAAAAAACCTCATGTGGAAATAACCAGACTTTAGTGTACCGTGTAGAGTTGTGCGCAATATACCTGTGTGTGATCTGTAAAGGGAACATCAAAGACATGCATGATTTTGAAAAATAAAGCGATTATTTATTGATGCTCGTAGGTGAAGGTGTGCTAATCTATCTATCTATCTATCCATCTATCTATCCATCTATCTCTATCTGTCTATCCGTCTATCTCTATCTGTCTATCCATCTATCTCTATCTGTCTATCCATCTATCTATCTATCATCTATCTGTCCATCTATCTATCTATCATCTATCTATTTATCTATCTATCTATCTAGCCATCTATCTCTATCTGTCTATCTATCTATCATCTATCTGTCCATCTATCTATCTATCATCTATCTATTTATCTATCCATCTATCTATCCATCTATCTCTATCTGTCTATCTATCATCTATCTGTCCATCTATCTATCTATCATCTATCTATTTATCTATCCATCTATCATCTATATATTTATCTATCATCTATCTATCCATCTATCTATCTATCCATCTATCTCTATCTATCTATCATCTATCTATTTATCTATCCATCTATCATCTATATATTTATCTATCATCTATCTATCCATCTATCTATCTATCCATCTATCTGTCTGTCCATCTATCTATCTATCAATCATCTATCTATTTATCTATCCATCTATCTATCATCTATATATTTATCTATCATCTATCTATCCATCTATCTCTATCTGTCTATCCATCTATCTATCATCTATCTATCATCTATATATTTATCTATCCATCTATCTATCCAGCTATCTATCTATCATCTATATGTCTATTTATCCATCTATCTCTCTATCCATCTATCTGTCTATCTATCCATCCATCCATCTGTCTATCTATCTGTCCATCTATCTGTCTATCCATCTATCTGTCTGTCTATCTATCTGTCCATCTCTCTGTCTATCTGTCTATCTATCTATCCATCTATCTATCATCTATCTATCCATCCATCTATCTATCTATCTATATGTCTATCCATCTATCTGTCTATCTATCCATCTATCTCTATCTGTCTACCTATCCATCTATCTATCCATCTATCTATCCATCTATCTATATATCTATCTATTCATATATCTAAATGTCTATCCATCTATCTATCCATCTATCTGTCTTATCTATCTATTCATCTATCTAAATGTCTATCCATCTATCTATCTGTCTATCATCTATTTATCTGTCTATCTATCTCTATCTATCTATCCATCTATATATCTTTCTATCATCTATCTATCTATCTGTCTATCTATCCATCCATCTATCTATATGTCTATCTATCATCTATCTATCATCATTCTATCTATCTATATGTCTATCTATCATCTATCTGTCCATCTATCATCTATCTATCTATGTCTATCTATCATCTATCTGTCCATCTATCCATCCATCTATCTATATGTCTATCTATCTGTCCATCTATCTATCTATCTATCTATCATCTATCCATCTATCTATCATCTATATATTTATCTATCATCTATCTATCTGTCCATCTATCTATCTATCATCTATCTATTTATCTATCCATCTATCTATCTATCTATCCATCTATCATCTATATATTTATCTATCATCTATCTATTTATCTATCCATCTATCTATCCATCTATCATATATATGTCTATCTATCATCTATCTGTCCATCTATCTGTCTATCCATCTATCATCTATCTATCTGTCTATCCATCCATCTATATTTATCTATCATCTATCTATTTATCTATCCATCTATCTATCCATCTATATGTCTATCTATCATCTATCTGTCCATCTATCTATCTATCATCTATCTATTTATCTATCCATCTATCTATTCATCTATCTATCCATCTATCTATCTGTCTATCCATCTATCATCTATCCATCCATCTATCTATATGTCTATCCATCTATCTGTCTATCCATCTGTCTATCCATCTATCTGTCTCTATCTATCCATCTATTTATCCATCTATCTATCTGTCTATCTATCTATATGTCTATCCGTCTATCTATCTGTCTATCTATCTATATGTCTATCTATCTGTCTATCCATCTATCTGTCTATCCATCCATTAATCTATCCATCTATCTATCCATCTATTTGTCTATCTATCTATCCATCTATTTATCTATCTATCCATCTATCTGTCTATCTATCCATTTATCTGTCTATCTATCCATCCATCAATCTATCTATCTATCCATCTATCTGTCTATCTATCCATCTATATGTTTATCTATCTGTCTAACCATCTATCTATCAATCTTTCTGTCTATCCATCTATATCTATCCATCTATGTCTATTCATCTTTATGTCTATCTTTTTGTTTGTTTGTTTGACTAACTAACTTCTGCTAGTTAACTCATTTGTGTAGGTTTACATGTATTAGAGGCGCTGGATCTCCTTCATGGCAGAATTAAGTTTGCATATACGTTGCTCTCAGCCTTTTTTACCCAAGTTTTCACTCTCAATTCAGTGTTTTGCATGGGCTGTTGGGTAATAAACTGCTGTGAAATCTACAAAGTACATGGCGAAAGCACAACTGAAGACCACAAGACATCCACATCATCAAAGTATTTCAAAAGAGCCCCAAAAATCCTGTTTTCCATGATATGAGCCTTTTAAAATGTTGGCTTTCAAAGCATTCCTCATTGTCTCCAGTGACTGTGAATAAATATGAAAAACTCCTTGTTTATATTCTGAACTGGGAGCGAGTCCAAACAAAGAGCGGATCTGATTCGAGCGACTTTTGTAAAAGCCACTTCCAAACACAATCAGGATTCGCTGGATGTTCTGAGGGGAACAGCTCCTGCAGGATTTGTTTGAATGTCCTGTGAAGACTGTGGCCATAAATAATGTGTTTATGTTCAGAGGGATTGTAGTTTGAGTTGAGCTGAATATTGAGATGTTCTCACCTGGTGCTTCAAAGAAACATAATGGAGGAGTTTTATCTGAACGCAAAGTCCAGACGTGAAAAATGTTTTATATTCAAGATGTGGAAACTATTAATTATTCTGTCTTCCAGCTGCAGAAAATCATCATCTGTCACTCAAACTGTGAAATGAACCACAATGCAGCAGATTGTGTGTCTGTATGATTATCGTGAGCATTATCTTACGTTTCAGAAAGTCTTCAGTTGTTCCTGGAATGATTCGTGTCTGTTCTGCACCGTTAGAAGATCCAGAGGAGATGCAGGAGGAAACTTTCATAAACATCCCGAGACAGTGTGAATGTTTCAGGTGTGATTAGAGGTCAGGGATGATTTCATTCAGCTCTGTTTGTACAGTGAGATGCTTCAGAAACCATTGTTTTTCCATTTTACTTCCATAACATGTCTTGTTTCAGACTAGTGGAAAGAAAACATCCAAAACACATTTAAGTGTTTATTGTGTTGCACTTCATCTATATGCTTTTGTAGATTTGCATTTGGTAATTGTGATTAATTAACTTGTGAAGTATGGTGATATCTATTAGTTAAAGTCCCCCGGTAGTCAATAATTGTATCCCTTAAAACACATCTTTGATCACCCAAATTGCATATTTAAATGTTTTTTAATCGGAAAAAAATTATTCATGCCTTAAAAAGATCTTGAATGTAACTCGACACCCTTGCCTCATTTAGTATGCGCGGTTCTATGAATATGCAAATGAGCCCCGCCTCCACTCACTCACTCAGCTCAGAGATCCACTGGTTGACGATCACTCGTTGATCTGATTGGTTACAAGGTAGTTTGTGACGTCAGAAACACCAGCGATTTCAAAGCGTGTGTTTGAGACTGTCTTTGGTTCACTGCAGTTTTAAGGAGGAAATACTCAGCAATGCTGTCGACTTATGAACTTACACATGGTTTGTCTTAAAGCATATTAAAAACACCACATAGACACATAAACTACATTAAAAGCTGGATTTTCACCACTGGGGGACTTTAACATTTTAACATATTCACCTGTAGTGTCTAGTCTAGACAGATTAATCGTCCTAACTGTGCCTGAGATTGACCTCTGACCTTCGCTGGCCTTCATTAGCCTTTGCACTTAAAGATGATTATATTTTATATATTATATTTAACAGGTTAACCCGCCGTCTGGATGTGTTTCAGGATGATGAAGTGTTTCTCTCCATCTGAAGAGACTCCGAAGCCTCACGATTGCTCTGATTGTCCACTTTATTAAATGGATGAAAGCGAGTGTCTTTCTCCAGGTTTAGATCCGTTTGAGCTTCAGTTCGACTCCGTCAGCGTTTGAGCTTCAGTTCGACTCCGTCAGCGTTTGAGCTTCAGTTCGACTCCGTCAGCGTTTGAGCTTCAGTTCGACTCCGTCAGCGTTTGAGCTTCACTTCGACTCCTTCAGCGTTTGAGCTTCACTTCGACTCCGTCAGCGTTTGAGCTTCAGTTCGACTCCGTCAGCGTTTGAGCTTCACTTCGACTCCGTCAGCGTTTGAGCTTCAGTTCGACAGTTCGACAGTGTTTGAGCTTCACTTCGACTCCGTCAGCGTTTGAGCTTCACTTCGACTCCGTCAGCGTTTGAGCTTCAGTTCGACTCCGTCAGCGTTTGAGCTTCACTTCGACTCCGTCAGCGTTTGAGATTCAGTTTGATTCCGTCAGCGTTTGAGATTCAGTTCGACAGTTCGACAGTGTTTGAGCTTCACTTCGACTCCGTCAGCGTTTGAGCTTCAGTTTGATTCCGTCAGCGTTTGAGATTCAGTCCGTCAGCGTTTGAGCTTCAGTTCGACTCCGTCAGCGTTTGAGCTTCAGTTCGACTCCGTCAGCGTTTGAGCTTCAGTTCGACTCGTCAACGTTTGAGCTTCAGTTCGACTCCGTCAGCGTTTGAGCTTCAGTTCGACTCGTCAACGTTTGAGCTTCACTTCGACTCCTTCAGCGTTTGAGCTTCACTTCGACTCCGTCAGCGTTTGAGCTTCAGTTCGACTCCGTCAGCGTTTGAGCTTCAGTTCGACTCCGTCACCGTTTGAGCTTCAGTTCGACTCCGTCAGCGTTTGAGCTTCAGTTCGACTCGTCAGCGTTTGAGCTTCACTTCGACTCCTTCAGCGTTTGAGCTTCACTTCGACTCTGTCAGCGTTTGAGCTTCAGTTCGACTCCGTCAGCGTTTGAGCTTCACTTCGACTCCGTCAGCGTTTGAGCTTCAGTTCGACAGTTCGACAGTGTTTGAGCTTCACTTCGACTCCGTCAGCGTTTGAGCTTCACTTCGACTCCGTCAGCGTTTGAGCTTCAGTTCGACTCCGTCAGCGTTTGAGCTTCACTTCGACTCCGTCAGCGTTTGAGATTCAGTTCGACAGTTCGACAGTGTTTGAGCTTCACTTCGACTCCGTCAGCGTTTGAGCTTCAGTTTGATTCCGTCAGCGTTTGAGATTCAGTCCGTCAGCGTTTGAGCTTCAGTTCGACTCCGTCAGCGTTTGAGCTTCAGTTCGACTCCGTCAGCGTTTGAGCTTCAGTTCGACTCGTCAACGTTTGAGCTTCAGTTCGACTCCGTCAGCGTTTGAGCTTCAGTTCGACTCGTCAACGTTTGAGCTTCACTTCGACTCCTTCAGCGTTTGAGCTTCACTTCGACTCCGTCAGCGTTTGAGCTTCAGTTCGACTCCGTCAGCGTTTGAGCTTCAGTTCGACTCCGTCACCGTTTGAGCTTCAGTTCGACTCCGTCAGCGTTTGAGCTTCAGTTCGACTCGTCAGCGTTTGAGCTTCACTTCGACTCCTTCAGCGTTTGAGCTTCACTTCGACTCTGTCAGCGTTTGAGCTTCAGTTCGACTCCGTCAGCGTTTGAGCTTCACTTCGACTCCGTCAGCGTTTGAGCTTCAGTTCGACTCCGTCAGCGTTTGAGCTTCAGTTCGACTCGTCAACATTTGAGCTTCAGTCCGTCAGCGTTTGAGCTTCAGTTCGACTCCGTCAGCGTTTGAGCTTCACTTCGACTCCGTCAGCGTTTGAGCTTCAGTTCGACTCGTCAACGTTTGAGCTTCACTTCGACTCCGTCAGCGTTTGAGCTTCACTTCGACTCTGTCAGCGTTTGAGCTTCACTTCGACTCCGTCAGTGTTTGAGCTTCAGTTCGACAGTGTTTGAGCTTCACTTCGACTCCGTCAGCGTTTGAGCTTCAGTTCGACTCCGTCAGCGTTTGAGCTTCACTTCGACTCCGTCAGCGTTTGAGCTTCACTTCGACTCCGTCAGCGTTTGAGCTTCAGTTCGACTCGTCAACGCTTGAGCTTCAGTTCGACTCCGTCAGCGTTTGAGCTTCAGTTCGACAGTGTTTGAGCTTCACTTCGACTCCGTCAGCGTTTGAGCTTCACTTCGACTCCGTCAGCGTTTGAGCTTCAGTTCGACTCCGTCAGCGTTTGAGCTTCAGTTCGACTCGTCAACGTTTGAGCTTCAGTTCGACTCCGTCAGCGTTTGAGCTTCAGTTCGACTCCGTCAGCGTTTGAGCTTCAGTTCGACTCCGTCAGCGTTTGAGCTTCAGTTCGACAGTTCGACAGTGTTTGAGCTTCACTTCGACTCCGTCAGCGTTTGAACTTCAGTTCGACAGTTCGACAGTGTTTGAGCTTCACTTCGACTCCGTCAGCGTTTGAGATTCAGTCCGTCAGCGTTTGAGCTTCAGTTCGACAGTTCGACAGTGTTTGAGCTTCACTTCGACTCCGTCAGCGTTTGAGCTTCAGTTCGACAGTTCGACAGTGTTTGAGCTTCACTTCGACTCCGTCAGCGTTTGAGATTCAGTCCGTCAGCGTTTGAGCTTCAGTTCGACTCCGTCAGCGTTTGAGCTTCAGTTCGACTCCGTCAGCGTTTGAGATTCAGTTCGACTCCGTCAGCGTTTGAGCTTCAGTTCGTCAGTGTTTGAGCTTCACTTCGACTCCGTCAGCGTTTGA
>NC_138745.1:37358205-37365705 GCF_965113295.1 Leuciscus leuciscus | reverse complement strand
CGTTCAGACCCAGAGACTCATGCTCTCGTTCAGACCCAGAGACTCATGCTCTCGTTCAGACCCAGAGACTCATGCCCTCGTTCAGATCCAGTAAATCTGCATCTCGTGTGTTTCACTGTAACTCAGAAACTCTCTCTCGTCCTCATCAGATCATCCTGAGCTTAGCAAGATTTACAAACCTTTAGTAGAAAACTGAAGAGTATAAAATTTGTGTATTTGATGTGCTTTTTTTTACTCAGAAAGAACAACAGTTATTTTATTTGAAAAATATACATAAAAATACATTTTTCACATTTTAATAATGACTTTAAATTATATGTAAATCTTTTGGAACAAACAAAAAAGTGCTGAAACACGTAATGCTTTGAAAGCTCTGGATTTTATGTTATTTTTTCTATATTTAAAAAAAAAAAAAAAAAATCCTGGCAGCTCATGTTAATGTAATAATGTTCAAATGTAATACCTCTTGTTCTCATGGCATTGAATAATGTTTTTTTATCTATTATTTACACACAAAAAATAAATAAAATAAAAAATAAACCTGGACCTCAAAAGAGACTTTAAAATCAAACTCAAATATCCAAATCATTCGACTTCATAATTGTCTGATACGTCTAAAATGCAAAAGACAATCCCACAAATACGACTTTAAAATGAGGGAAAGATCAGATTTTCTTCTGGTGAGTTGATGTGACGGTGTGAACAGGTTTGGTTACAGTAAATGCTTTATAATGCACATCATATCGTAATGTATTCAGTTCCAGTGCCAGATGAAGGTCACAATCACATACTCGTGCTGTAAATCTTTATGAAATAATGGCTGATATCTCTGGTGAGATTTAGACGGGAGAATGATTAGATATTAGACATTCACTGAAGACAAACATTAACTGTAGAATAGCGCCATGAATCATTCTCACGCGAGTCAAGAGAGAAATGGAGATTTCATATGAATTGAAGATGTTTAATTTATCAAACTGAGACGTATATGAAGCGTTCCTCAGAAACACTTTCCCATCACACACACACACACACACACACACACACACACACATGAACGTTTCAGGTCATATTTCCAGCTTCTATATAATAAACAGATTGGAAGCTGTTCATGAACCGGATCACAAGTCATGGAGACTGTAAAATTAGCCCAGTCCTGCAAACCCAGTCCATATTAGGCCGTTTCCTCTGCGCTGAGTCTCACCAGATTAGCGGAGCGTTTGTCCTTGATGAGACTAAATAAGGGTCCGAGCAGAAGCCAGATGAACACACACACACACACACACACACACATCAGACGGGTGAACTGGCACCATCTCTGAGCAAAAACATCCAGCGCTTGATGGCTCTGAAGAATATCGTGGACGCATTAAATCCCAGTGTTGCTGAAGTGATCTGACCTTTGACCTTTCACAGGTGCTTTAGATTCCATCTTATCTCAGTCACTTCAACTCTTAAACACAAGCACTTGGTTACTGTCAAGTTTTGTGTGTTTTCTGATTGACCACAGCTCTGCCCAAACTTGAAAACTGCTTTATCTCTGATGAACGCAAAGGACAACTCAAATCTGTTCACTTTATGATTTTTTATTTTCTTAAAGATGGTTTGATAGATTTTGGATGAAACAGAATAGGTTGATAACCTTTCAGACACACAAACAAAACATGAATTAGTTACAAAATAAATCTCAATAACACTTTCTCAAAGTAATAATACAAAAATGGTACTGAATCCTCAAACCAAACAAAGTAATTTAGATTAACCTAGGATAGTTAATAATTAAAATACCAATCCCATAATTAAACTTATATAATAATATAATATAATAATTAAACAATACACATGATCCCATAATTAAACTTATATACAAAAAGTCATATACTGTAGAAGCATGAACTCAACACATTCAAACACATTCAATCCTACCAGTTGCGTCTTTGGATGATCAGGAGCTGTGGTCACAGTATCTTTCTTCAGGAACAGGTGAGAGAGCCAACAGAGCTCTTACCAAACATTTCAAATGCCATGCCCTCTCTGTGGGTGCGCAGGTAAATATGGTCCCAAGAGCACTTCCTAGAAGTTGGTTCCACCAACTCTGGTTGCATGGTTGCCCCCTGCAGTTTGGGAGTGCTCAGTACAACTTGTAACCATGAATTGACCGGAGGAGTGAATTGACGTAACCATGAATTGACACAACACCTCCCACTTGACCTCCTGGTTCTTCAACCCAAGGAGGTCACACCAGTACTGTGATATGTTAGATTTAGTTACTCCATTTTTGATCCTGTTGTTGCTGCTGCTCTTCAACTGGAAGCAGGACAACTATCCGTCTGACATCCCTGTGAAGAACTGTTGCAGGTATCTTGGTTGAATGTTTTTTCATCTTTTTGGTGGGCTTCACAGTTGCGACTGGGTAGCTGGGGAAGGATCGGAGATATACATCCCTTACAATTCCCTTCCTGTCAGTGTTAACGTCAATGACTCTGGCAAGCCTGAATTGACCTCTCAAGGCGTTCTGGTCAGCCAGCCAGATGACATCTCCAATTGCCACATTCCTGTGAGCTGTGTGCCACTTGGTCCGGACAAACAGGTTTGGTCCGGCTAACTGGCTCCATTTCCTCCAGAACCGGTCAACTTCTGTTTGGATGGTTCTTAATCTCTTGTAAGAGTATCCTTCAAAGTCAAAGGTCCCTGGATCTCCTCTGGGTCCAGTTCTTCCAAGCAGAAGTGAATTTGGGCTAATGTATTCTACACAGTCCTCCCGGCTCTGAGTCCTGGCATCAATAGGTCGTTCATTTGCGAGGTTGGAAGCCATATAAAGGAAAGTTTGAAACTCACCCCATGTGAAGACTCCGTTACCCCCCAGATTGTGCAAAGCCCGCTTCACAGTCCGGACAGCAGCTTCAGCAGCTCCGTTTCTGTGAGGTGAGTCTGCTGGATGGATCTTCCAGCTCCATTCTGTGCCATGCTTGGAGACTTCATCTTCAAGCTTTGATTTCTCCAGTCGGTCCAGAAACATGTAGAGCTCTTCGAGGGCAGGTCTGGCTCCGACAAAGTTCTTTCCAGGATCCGACCACAATTTCTTTGGATGTCCTCTCAGTGCCGTAAATCTTTGGTAGGCTAACAGGAAGCCTTCAGCTGACTGGTCACTGACAAGGTCTGTGTGCATAGCTCTGGACGCCATGCAACAGAAGACAATTCCCCACACTTTGAGTTTCACCTTCTTTCTCACCTCATCCTTCACTTCGTAAGGTCCAAATAAGTCCACTGTCGTGTACTCAAATAGCTGGTGTTATTCGCTCCAATGGAAGGTCACTCATGATCTGTTGGCATCTTCGGGCCTTAAGTCTCCTGGTAAGTGTAGCTTCCTTGACTCTGGACTTGATCTCAAGAGCTGAAGGAATCTCCTTCCTCTTTGGCTTGCTTGTGGTTGAGGTCTTGGTCAGCATTTCTTTCCACTTTGTGGCAGCTCTCCACACCCAGGCAATGACTCTTATCAACCTGGTTAAACTGCTGAACTTATTGATGTTAAGGATTTTCCTCACTGAAGAACCAGAAGGTGGCCTCCGGACTTGGATTTGGTGCCCTTTTCCTCTAGGGCTGCTTTGCAGGTCCTTGTTTTGGTCAGAGGTTGGAGACATTGGCATTGCAGTTGCAGGTGGAGCATGTTGGTTTTTTCCCACCTGTGCTCGGGTCAGTGCTGCTGTAAAACATTTCCTTTGGAGCTTGTTTATACCTTCTTTGGCATCTGCAGCGACATTTTTGGCTGACTTTGTCGGCCACTCCTCCACAGGTCGTTTCAGAAACTCTGGGCCATTTTGCCACACAGAGTTCTCTTTGAGGTCTTCCGGGGTTGCTCCTCTTGTTGTGAGGTCAGCAATGTTCTGCTCACCTGGAATCCATCTCCAGTCTTCAACTGATGTGGACTTCTGGATCTCTCCCACTCTGTTTGCAAAAAAAGTCTGGTACCCATAACTGTCCCTTTGGATTGCACCCAGCACAGTTTGACTGTCCAGCAGATGAAACCACCGTTCGACTTGCATCCACTGTGCTTTTCAATGTATTTCCTGAGTCTTGCAGCAAACACAGCACCACAGACCTCAGCCTTCACTGGTTCTCCCTTTTGGTCAAGTGGTGTGAGCTTGGCTTTAGACTCAACAAGCCGGACCAGGATACCTTGCTCGGTCTCCCACCTGAAGTATGCAACAGCTCCATAGCTCTGGTCGCTCCCATCTGAGAATGTTATTCCCCAGGGTTCTCCAATCCTTTTGACTGGTATGAGGCTTCTATTGAAGGTAATTTGGTTGAGGCGTATGTATTCCTCAAACAGGTGGATGGCTTCTTCTCTAAGTCTTTCAGACAGAGGTGTGTCCCATGTGTCTCGTGTTAGAGTTTTGCCTCCAGCTTCTTGAAATGCTTTTCTGACTAGAATGGCTCCTTTCTGTTTGGCAGGTGTTGCAAGCCCTATTGGGTCATACAAACTAGCTACTTGGCTAAGCAGTTGTCTTCTAGTCAGTGGATTTGGAGTTTTTCCTCTCACCTCTTCTCCGACGAGATTTTGGCTGATTCTCATCTTCTTTTTTCTCTTTGAGAAGTTTATCGAGGTCATGAGGTACAGTTTGTCTGGTTCGACCGGGTAACCAACTCCCAGGGCTTTGTTGTCTCCTTCTCTCATTTGGTTGGGGAGAATGAAGACTTCATCTGATGATGCTGGATGTTCTGATGTAGACGTCTGCCTCCCACTTTGGCCTGATCGGACCCACGGCTTGAGAAAGAATCCACCTGCCTTCAGAATTTCTTCGACTTTTTTGGTGGTTTCGTCTAGCTTTTCCAGGTCATTATGGGATGTCAGGATGTCGTCTACATAGGAATCCTCTTCAAGGACTCTCCGTTCCTCCTCCAGATGAGTGAACATGGGCAGCTTTGCTGTCTCTCTCATGGCCAGTTGTGCGATGCACCCTGCTGGTCGATCGCCAATGTTGACCCTGGTGATAGCATATTCCTCAATTTCTTCATCTTCACTGTTCCTCCAGAGAAATCTATGGAGGTGCATCTCCAGGTCTTCAAGCCACACAGAATTGTACATCTTCTTGATCTCGCCGAGGGCAGCATGGACTCCTCTCCTGAACCTTAGTAGCACTGCTCGGATGGGATTAAGTACATCAGGCCCTTTCAGGAGAAGGTCATTCATGCTGATTCCTCTAAACTTCTGGCTGCTGTTCCATACCAGTCGGACAGGTGTTGTTACAGAGTGTGGGTTTGGCGCCACCAAGTGACTGACGTACCATACTGGTCCTTTCCAGTCAGCAATGGTCTCTCTAGTGAGTTTCTTTGCTGCCTTCCTTTCCACCATCTCATGGACTTGAGTTGTGTATGCTGCACGCCACTCTGGTTCTTTCTTGAGCTGTTTCTCCGTCCTCAGAAACGTGGCTTCCACTGCTCTTCTGTTGTTGGGCAGGGAACTTGGATCTTCAATCCAGGGGTATTTTGTGTCCCAGTGAGGCTCCTGACTATGCGCATCTGACTTCACATATCTGAGGCCTTGCCTGATCATCTCAAGCTCTCTTTCTTCACTCAGAGTCATGTCTTTGCCTCCTGGTTGACAGTTACCACACCGGCATCCTCCACACATGGGTTCACAGGCCGCACCAATGCTGTCCCACTTCCACCAGTCCAAGAACTCTCTGCCAATAACAGTGGTTTTGGTTTCAGCTCTAGATTCTTGCATCTCAGCAATTTCTTGATACTTCACTGCTGTGATTCTCATCGATCGTGCAAAGTGAGTCTCAGAATTGTGCAGGGCCATGTCCACTACTTCACAGAGGTCTGGATGTGCTCCGCCAACGGTCTTTCCTAAAGGGCTTTCCCACAGGACAAGATCTCCTACTACCTTTATTCTCTGTGGAGCAAGTCTTCCTTCACGGTGGCTTATGAGAAGCTCAACATGTTCTGGTCTGTGAAGATCTTCCAGGTTGGTGTCGGGGAAGAACTTCTTGAGTTGCTGTGCTTTGATTACTCTGTGAACTTCTGCAATTTCATCCAACCCATAACAGATCAGCTCATGAGCTCTCTCCGTGCCTCTAGGTGTTTTGACTCTTACCTTGAGTAAGTATCTTTTGGTCTTTACCTTCATGGCCATGCCTCCAACTCCATGGACGACAAGCGTGATCTTTTCACTTTGAAGCTTCAGTCTCCTGGCAGCTATATGAGTGATGTAGTTGGTATCTGATGCTAAGTCAATGAGAGTTCCAATTTTCTGTCCTGCGTTGGTGGTTACTTCGAGAAGCATAAGAATAACTGGTAACTCACGTGTGCTTGAGTCCATCACTCCAGGAAGGCTTCTTCCAGTGCAGTGTGATTTTGCAGCCATGTTGGTGAAGGCTCTCCTGAATTTCTCTGCCATGTCCGGGGTAAGCTCAGATATTAATTTATCTTGCTCCTCTGTGAATGTTTGCCTCCTGGTGCTGGGTTTTCCCACTTTCACAGATTCTTTCCCCTTGAATCCTCCTTTCAGGCAGAGAAAGAAATGGTGATCTGAAGAGCTTCCTCTTCTGCAGTCTCTATTCCTGCACAGGTAAGTGTCCGTACATTCATCATCCTCTGCATGACATCTGAGGCATCTCCTGCATGCTCCCAGCCTTTCGACAGCATTCAGCTTCTCACCAGGCTTCAGTTCTTTGAATTGCTTACAAAAGAAGATCTTCTCACGGTGCTTTTCATCTCCACAGACAACACATCCTCCTTTTCTCGTGGACTTTGTGGAGGCATACCTCTTCTCCAGGTACGTAGCTTTCTTTTCAGGTTTTTCACTTACACCCAGTTGGTCTAGTTTCTCTAGAATGTCCTCTTGTGTCTTTAAGAATGTTAGAAGGATGTCGAAGTGATTGTCAGGTGTGACTCCATTTCTTGGATTGACCATGAATGTCAGCCAGTCCCTCTTTATATTATCTGGCAGCTTGCTCTCTATGGATCTGATCACAAGGGGATTCTTTATGGCTCCAGTGCTTTCGAGCTCCGTGAGGTCATTCAGGGCCTTTTCCACAGCTTGAATTAGGTCAATTACCTTCCTTGGCTGGTGTGACTTTAAAGGAGGGATCCTCTCTAGGTCCTCAATTATTTCCAAGGCAATTGTTGACTTGTTTCCATACCTGTTTTGAAGTACTCTAAATATGTCTTCAGCACTGTTGTATGTTGACAGGCGCAGGTCTCTACATATTCTCTCGTCCACACTGTCAAGGAGCTGGAACTTCTTCACTTCCACTGAACCAGTCGGCTCTCCCTGCTTTTGCAGACTTTCCCAGTCTCTCCTCCATCTATGGAAATTCCTCCTAAACCCAGTGAATTTAGGTAGACTGGTTGGCTTTATTCTTACCACTGGTTGTGGAACTGCTGTTGGTTGAGGCTCTGGACCTCTTCTTTCCTCTTCTGCAATTTTTTGTGCAGTGAGGAATTCTGCTCTTCTGGCCTCGAGGTTGCTGCCGAATGTTTTCAGGTCTTTTA
>NC_138745.1:37343205-37348205 GCF_965113295.1 Leuciscus leuciscus | reverse complement strand
CTCTCAAATCCAATTCACTTCATTTATTGGAATGGCGATATGAGCCGAACCATCGCAATATTGATTTATTTACAGAGTGCAGTGAAATAATATTATGATATTTAATTGATAAGTCAGTTCGATGATGATGTGTGCGAGTGTGTGTGTGAGTGAGTAAGTGTGTGTGTGTGTGTGTGTGAGTGAGTGAGTGAGTGAGTGAGTGAGTGAGTGTGTGTGTGTGTGTGTGTGTGTGTGTGTGTGTGTGTGTGTGAGTGAGTGAGTGAGTGAGTGAGTGAGTGAGTGAGTGAGTGTGTGTGTGTGTGTGTGTGTGTGTGTGTGTGTGTGTGTGTGTGTGTGCGCGAGCGCATGTGTCTCTTCATCAGCACATGTAATAATATTGAGCGAACATGCATCTTCTTTAATGTGACTCTATATAAAGATCTCGCTGTGGTTTCGGAGCCAAAGCCTCTTCAGGTCCAACTGTTAAATCTAATATCTGCTCAGTTCTACAGTCGTGTGTCTCAGCAAATCACATAACGGTTTAGTCATCAGTCCTGCAGTCAGACCCTCTGAACACACACTCTGACCTGAACACACACTCTGACTCCTGAACACACACTTCATCACTGACTGGAGGAAGATGAAGGTGAAGAAGATGGTCTGTTTCTATTGTGTGCCAGAAGAGTTCGGCTGACCCCTGAAATGAATTGTTTTGGGCTTTTTGAACTCATGCTCTCCTGTAGTCTCCTGTAGTTTCCTGTAGTTTCCTGTAGTTTCTTGTAGTCTCCTGTAGTTTCCTGTAGTTTCCTGTTGTTTCTTGTAGTCTCCTGTAGTCTCATATAGTCTCCTGTAGTTTCCTGTAGTCTCCTGTTGTCTCCTGTAGTCTCATGTAGTCTCCTGTAGTTTCCTGTAGTCTCCTGTAGTCTCCTGTAGTCTCCTGTAGTTTCCTGTAGTCTCCTGTAGTTTCCTGTAGTCTCCTGTAGTCTCCTGTAGTCTCATGTAGTCTCCTGTAGTTTCCTGTAGTCTCCTGTAGTCTAATGTAGTCTCCTGTAGTCTCCTGCAGTTTCCTGTAGTCTCATGTAGTTTCCTGTAGTCTCCTGTAGTCTCCTGTAGTTTCCTGTAGTCTCCTGTAGTTTCCTGTAGTCTCCTGTAGTCTCCTGTAGTTTCCTGTTGTTTCCTGTAGTCTCCTGTAGTTTCCTGTAGTCTCCTGTAGTCTCCTGTAGTTTCCTGTTGTTTCCTGTAGTCTCCTGTAGTCTCCTGTAGTCTCATGTAGTTTCCTGTAGTCTCCTGTAGTCTCCTGTAGTTTCCTGTAGTCTCCTGTAGTCTCCTGTAGTCTCCTGCAGTTTCATGCAGTCTCCTGTAGTCTCATGTATTCTCCTGTAGTCTCCTGCAGTTTCCTGTAGTCTCCTGCAGTTTCCTGTAGTCTCATGTAGTTTCCTGTAGTCTCCTGTAGTCTCCTGTAGTCTCCTGTAGTTTCCTGTAGTCTCCTGTAGTTTCCTGTAGTCTCCTGTAGTTTCCTGTTGTTTCCTGTAGTCTCCTGTAGTCTCCTGTAGTCTCATGTAGTTTCCTGTAGTCTCCTGTAGTTTCCTGTAGTCTCCTGTAGTCTCCTGTAGTTTCCTGTTGTTTCCTGTAGTCTCCTGTAGTCTCCTGTAGTTTCCTGTAGTCTCCTGTAGTCTCATGTAGTCTCCTGTAGTCTCCTGTAGTTTCCTGTAGTCTCCTGTAGTCTCCTGTAGTTTCCTGTAGTCTCCTGTAGTTTCCTGTAGTCTCATGTAGTCTCATGTAGTCTCCTGTAGTTTCCTGTAGTCTCCTGTAGTCTCCTGTAGTCTCATGTAGTCTTCTGTAGTCTCCTGCAGTTTCATGCAGTCTCCTGTAGTCTCCTGTAGTCTCCTGTAGTTTCCTGTAGTTTCTTGTAGTTTCCTGTAGTCTCCTGTAGTCTCCTGTAGTCTCCTGCAGTCTCCTGTAGTCTCCTGTAGTCTCCTGTATTCTCCTGTAGTCTCCTGTATTCTCCTGTAGTCGCCTGCAGTCTCCTGCAGTCTCCTGTAGTTTCCTGTAGTCTCCTGTAGTCTCCTGCAGTCTCATGTAGTCTCCTGCAGTCTCCTGTATTCTCCTGTAGTCTCCTGTAGTCTCCTGCAGTTTCCTGCAGTCTCCTGCAGTCTCCTGTAGTCTCCTGTAATCTCCTGTAGTCTCCTGTAGTTTCCTGTAGTCTCCTGTAGTCTCCTGTAGTCTCATGTAGTTTCCTGTAGTCTCCTGCAGGCTCCTGCAGTCTCCTGTAGTCTCCTGCAGTCTCCTGTAGTATCCTGTATTCTCCTGTAGTCTCCTGTAGTCTCCTGCAGTCTCCTGCAGTCTCCTGTAGTCTCCTGCAGTCTCCTGTAATCTCCTGTAGTCTCCTGTAGTCTCCTGTAGTTTCCTGTAGTTTCCTGTAGTCTCCTGTAATCTCCTGTAGTCTCCTGTAGTCTCCTGTAGTTTCCTGTAGTCTCCTGTAGTCTCCTGTAGTTTCCTGTAGTCTCCTGTAGTCTCCTGTAGTCTCCTGTAGTTTCCTGTAGTCTCCTGTAATCTCCTGTAGTCTCCTGTAGTCTCCTGTAGTCTCCTGTAGTTTCCTGTAGTCTCCTGTAATCTCCTGTAGTCTCCTGTAGTCTCCTGTAGTTTCCTGTAGTCTCCTGTAGTTTCCTGTAGTTTCCTGTAGTCTCCTGTAGTCTCCTGTAGTTTCCTGTAGTCTCCTGTAGTCTCCTGTAGTCTCAGCCTCATACTGAGATTCTCATGTTGGTCTATAATTATGACATTAATCCTTCCATTTAATTCTGCCTCTAAATTAATTAATCTCAAACTGTGGTTGGTCGCTATATTTCAATCAGACACAGGTTTATAAGTGTTAACTCAAACTAGAACCAATGAAAAATGTTTGTGTTTACTGAAAATCAAATACAAATACAAAGTAAAATACAGTAAAATATTTAAAAAACGTAATTTTATTTTATTTCATAAAACTGCCACGGAAACGTTCTAATTTTTATTTAGTTTAACTTGAAGTACTAATATAACTGAAACTAAATAAACTACAAATAAATAAAAACTAAATTAATATGACGAAGAATAAAAAAATAAAAAAAACTTTTGCTAAAATTAAAGTGAAAAACAAGTTTCCATAGAAAACAGAATATTTTAAAACTATAATCTAATTAAAAATATGACCAAAAGCACTGGTAGTGTATGATAGAGATCGTGAACAGTTTGCGTCTCGGCTTCACGGATCTGGACGTGTTCCTCCAGTCGTGCCATGACTGATCTGGATGAGAAACGCTGGATCATGTTAATGTAATATTCACCTCGCAGAAAAGACAAAAATAGTGTCTTCACAGTCAGATTGATATTGCCTTGCAGTGAATATAGGATATGATGGGGTTAATAGCATATGATGTTGGATTGACTGGTGTTGCATCGCTGTCAGTTATAATCTCTTGAGTTAAAGTCATGAAAGGGAAGTTGCCCCTGGTCGTTTCTTCTTTATAAAGTCGTATATCGAGTGAAACGCTTCTGGAACAAGAACAAATGTGGGCGGGGCTTGATTGTGTCTGTGTGGAATTGATTGGATGGTTGTGGTTTGCTATTGGCTGATCTCATGTGAGTGACAGGTTGCCCCGCCCTCGTCATCAGAGAAGAGAAGAGATGCTGCAAGAGGAACTTATTCTGATTCAAGATTATTAACACAATAATGAATACTGCAATATTCCATAAAAATATATGTATAGTCAATATTAGACTCTTGTTCCCTCCATCATAAATGAGTGTCTCAGAGCGTCAGATGAAACACAGTAAATACACTGCATGTTTTGCTAACTGTTTTTAATACACTGCATGTTTTGCTAACTGTTTTCACATCTTTCTTTTGCTGATCTGAACTTACAAATGCGCTTCCAGACTTTTCGTTTCAGCCCCTGAAGTTTTCGTTTACGCTCCTGAAGTTTTCGTTTACTCTCCCTGAAGTTTTCGTTTACTCTCCCTGAGTTTTAGTTCGCCATTCTGGCACGTATCTCTCGTGGGGGCGGGGCTAGCAGCAGTGTGTTCTCATTGGCTACTGAGTTTTTGATTGACAGCTTCTTGACCTTGTATTAAAAACAAAGTAAAAAAAATGTTGACTGCGATTTTTTTTATCTTCAGTTTCACAGATATTTTATTCAGTTTCAATTTATATTTGCAGTAGTTTCTTGAAAAGTTACGTTCATTATTATTGGCACAAAGGTAATTCCATAGAATTAAACCAAATCATTCTGATCACACACTTTGACTTTTAGAAACACCAAACCAACATTAGAGATGCTGTGATGCCATTGGTCCACTGGTTACTCCAGTTATCCAATCACCGCTGACGCTGAGGGAAAGTCAGTTGCACATCGAGGGATTTTCCCGGTAAATGTGTTTCCATGTGAATGTCTTGTTATTGGATAAATTGAGTGCCTCAATTGAGCGCATACATTTTTTATTCACATCTTTGGAATTTATGAACATCTTGGCGTTTCCATGCAGCGTTTTTTGTGCAATATCCCAAAACTCATATAAAATCATGATAGAAACGCAGCTATCGTGAGCATCTCGTGTGGTTTTTACACACTCTGGTGTGTGATGTCACACTCTCGGCTGAAGGTCAAAGTTGAACTTCTGATGTGGACAGTCAGTGATCCGTAAAGCTGGACAGGTCAGGATTAATATTTCTCTCTTTCTTTGTGTTGTTCTGTCTCTCTCTCTCTGTCAGATTCACTCACACTGGATTGGGGTAGTTAGTTATAGTCTCTTGAAGAAACATTTAATGAAATCAGTTCATTTTTAAGTGTACAGTAAATTCTGTCATCATTTACTCTCCGTCATGTCGTTCCAAACATGATGATGAGGATCGTGAGGATGATCATATTTGGGGGTCTGTGGATCTAAAGGTTGAAAACATGAACTCTATGGGCCCTATTTTAACGATCTGAAACGCAAGTATCCAGCGCGAAACGCAAGTAACTTTATGGGCGGATCTCCGGCGT
>NC_138745.1:37333205-37340705 GCF_965113295.1 Leuciscus leuciscus | reverse complement strand
CATGTCGTTCAAAAACTGTACGCTGCTGTTTTTCTTCTTCACCAAACACAAAAGAGGAGTTTTTGACATTTTCTCATAGTTTATGGTGTCCAGTGTGCAGCATTTTTGCATTGTGACATTATTTATATATTAAATTCAGTAAAAATATGTATACTTTACAATTGTTGTACTTTAAAAATAATATTTAATTTTATTAGGGATGCACGGTAAAAAAGCTGATGAATAATGTATAATATTCTTTAGCTGAGACACTTCCGCTGTTCCACTCTTCCCCTGTTCTGCTCTTCCGCTGTTCCACTCTTCCCCTGTTCTGCTGTTCCACTGTTCTGCTCTTCCGCTGTTCCACTCTTCCCCTGTTCCACTATTCCCCTGTTCCCCTGTTCCACTGTTCCACTCTTCCCCTGTTCTGCTCTTCCGCTGTTCCACTCTTCCCCTGTTCCGCTGTTCCACTGTTCTGCTCTTCCGCTGTTCCACTCTTCCCCTGTTCTGCTCTTCCGCTGTTCCACTCTTCCCCTGTTCCACTATTCCCCTGTTCCCCTGTTCCACTGTTCCACTCTTCCCCTGTTCCACTGTTCCACTCTTCCCCTGTTCCACTGTTCCCTGCTGGTTCTGTTCCACTGTTCCGCTCTTCCACTGTTCCACTATTCCCCTGTTCCACTGTTCCACTATTCCCCTGTTCCCCTGTTCCACTGTTCCACTCTTCCCCTGTTCCACTGTTCCACTCTTCCCCTGTTCCACTGTTCCACTCTTCCCCTGTTCCACTGTTCCCTGCTGGTTCTGTTCCACTGTTCCGCTCTTCCACTGTTCCACTATTCCCCTGTTCCACTGTTCCACTATTCCCCTGTTCCACTGTTCCCCTGTTCCACTGTTCCCTGCTGGTTCTGTTCCACTGTTCCGCTCTTCCACTGTTCCACTATTCCCCTGTTCCACTGTTCCCTGCTGGTTCTGTTCCACTGTTCCGCTCTTCCACTGTTCCACTATTCCCCTGTTCCACTGTTCCACTATTCCCCTGTTCCACTGTTCCGCTCTTCCACTGTTCCACTGTTCCACTGTTCCACTATTCCCCTGTTCCACTGTTCCGCTCTTCCACTGTTCCACTGTTCCACTGTTCCACTATTCCCCTGTTCCACTGTTCCGCTCTTCCACTGTTCCACTGTTCCACTGTTCCACTATTCCCCTGTTCCACTGTTCCACTGTTCCACTCTTCCACTTTTCCGCTCTTCCAATTCTGTTTGAATTGCTTGAAATATGATTGGAATCACTTCAAAAAAGGAAAATATAGTTCAGTGCAACTGTTAAGTCTGTCATATAAGCAACATAAAATTGTAAGAAGAAAATTATAATTGTGTGTTTGGGACGTGGCTTTTAATGGTAAGACTTTTGTTTTTGTAATCAGGCTCTCAAAAATAATATAAAAATGTGGATTTTGATTTACCTGCCAATAGCGATTATCGGCTTTCAAATATAAAGAATTATCGGTATCGGACAAAATGTTCATATCGGTGCATCCCTAAGTTTTATTTTTGGAATTATAGTCATGAGAATGAGATTTTATGGCATTATCCCAGCTAACAGGGAACGTTCTCTCAAGGTTCTCTCAAAGTTATGAACAAACGTTCTTCCAGTAAAATTAATAGAACGTTTGTGGTCTTTAATAATGTTCTCAAAACATTAGTACAAAAACATTATTTATACTGTACATCATTCATGGAGGTTCATGTTTCAGTTGGACATTTTTAAATGTAACAACTTGTTTCGGAACGTTCAGAGAACATTCAAAATTCCCATAATGTTTGAGGAACGATGGAATGGAATGTCCTGTTAATGTTCACATTAAATAAATAAAAACAACTGGATTTTCAGAGAACATTTAAAAGTAACATCTTTATAACTTAATGGTAATATTAGCAAAGCATTCTTAGAACATATATTTCTAGCTATTGACAATCAGTGGAGGAAAATTAAAGGTATAGTTCATGCAAAACAATGCAAATTCTGTCATCATGTACTCCTGTTACTTCTTCTGTCAAACACAAAAGATATTGTGATAAACGTTTTTTTTTTTTTTTTTCATAAAGTGAAAAAGTCAGTGGGATTCAGTGTTGTTTGGATCTTCTTTTGTGTTTCACTGAAGACAGAAAGTCACACAGGATTGAAACAACATGAGGGTGAAGAGAGATCTTGTCATGAACGTCGAGTAACTATTCAGCAGATCAGGCTTGATTTCCATCATGTGATGAAACATGAGCTGCAGATTTCTCTGTGATTTTGGATCTGGACTCGGTGTCTCTCGGCTGATCTGGATCTTGGCAGCGATCAGATGTTGTGTTCAGTGGCGCGTGTCGTCAGGATATACATTAATTAGCTTTAGCGGAGCTCAGGTCCACTGCGCGGATCTGGATTAGATTATCTGCTGACAGATAAAGCTGCATTACAGAACATGACATGATTTACCCTGAACCGAAGGCCAGAGACCAGCGATATGAGCCGGGGAGAAGCTCGTGTGGGCGTTCGGACAGATTTATCCATTTATAGGGATGTTTGGGAACCGTTCACTCGCCATCACACAGTTTCTCTGAAAAGAAACATGATTATAGGACGTTTTCTAGACTGAAATGGGATTATATGTAACTAGGGTGTTCTGGTCAGTACTGTATAAAGCACTGTCCTGATGTTTAGAACAGCCCATTTGTTGGAGGAGGATGAAAGAGAAGGATCCGTGTTTAACAGATCGATCTGCTCACACCAGGAACAGGTTCAGGGAAATGTTTAGTCAGAACCATCATTTCTCTCAGACTTCACAGGTTTCTGCAGTTTTCACAACGCTTTTGACTTTCTCAGTTTGTGTAAACCAATGGGATTCAGAGGATTTATATTTCCCGCATTAATCTCACACGTCTAGTACAATCATGTGGTTTTGTTTCTTTAATACAGTGTTTACTTTTTTCTTGATTTACCCCGAAAGATTGGAAGTGAAATGTGACAACATGCCTCATAAGTGGGGTTCATTATAACATATGACAGATTAATGTAAAATGTTATCTGATCTAATCAAGAAATATACAAGACAAACTAAAATAGTTTCTCAATAAAGTGTAATTATTTACTTTTTCATATAAAATAATGGCATTTTTTAATAATTAAAATGATAACATTTTTGATCAACAAACAAAACACCGCAAAACACAGCATAGTTCAAAACATAATAATAATTAATAATTTCTGAACATTGACTCTCAATGTTTATTCACCTCTTTCTCGTGGTTTTTCAATAGAATTCATAAAAGCATAGAATAGAATAGTGTAGTCATGGTAACTGCGTGTGACAACATGCCCCAGCCCCGCCTGAGCAACTGGGCTTTAAACCCGGCGAGTGTCTCTGCTGTTAGATCAGCATTAAACAACTATCTCAACTGTTCAATAACAGGTATAAGATTAAAATAATATCAGATTTCTCTCATTTTAAATAAACACAAAAAACAGAGATAAAAAATTAACAAAAGAAATTTATTTTTGCTCTGGTGAAATAAATGTTCAGTGATATCTTCCAAAGATTTCTGAATTTTGGCACATTTTTTCCTCTTTATATAGTGTTGATATGGCAACTAGTAAATACACAAAGATTCATCAAGTGTGTGACAACTAGCCCCTGATTGTCCGTCTTTTACCCAGGATAGTGAGTTTACGGTTCCTGGCGTTCGGCTGATGTAAAGGCCGGTTCGGTTATTCATTCACATTGTCATATTTAGGCCTCGTCTTGAGTTCGCATCCGTCTCTGTCTGCCGGTTCCTGTAGAAATGAAGCGTAACATGAGCAGAAGGGCTTTAGGACGTCAGAGTTTCGGTCGTGGAGTAAACAGTTGGTGGATGTGTAGACGTGGATCATGAGACTCACGACACACTGCAGATCTTGAGTCGAGGCCAGAGCCGTTCATCTGTCCATCGATCGCTGAAGCCAGAGCCTGGCAGATATTACAGATATTAAAGATATTAAACACGACGTGTGTGTGAGAGAACTCTGATGATGTTGTTCACCAAACCATCGAGTAAACGCTTCAGTCATAGTCAATCATGACGGCAGGAAGAATCATCAGGACTTCTTCCACATGCGCTTTACTTTTGTTAATGGAAATGACTTTGAGTTTTACTTTATCTGAACTCGGTTCCTTTGTAAATTCCCCACGCTTTTATTCTCTGCAGGTTCTGCTCGTTTTAACTCTGAAATGTCTGTGATTTAATTAACTGAATGCAGAACAAAGAACCCGGCCCGTATGAAAGAGGGTTTCAGAACGTCTTATCGGCACTTTTCTTGCATTTAATTACTTTCTGCCGGAGTCATTGTTTTCCAAAACACAAATGAAAGAGCTTGAACTCCACGAACACCTGAAATGTAAATGAATCCGCTGATCTTTGGAACAATGATGTAAAGTAGAAATGCACTATATTGCCAAACGTTTTGTTACGTCTGCCTTTACATGCACATGAACTTTAATGACGTCCCATTCCTGATCCGTAGGGTTTCATCCGTAGGGACCCGTTCTTTCCCAGATGTGTAGAAGCGTCTGCATTCTTGATGTTATACAGCTGTGGAAGTGACGGGAACTCCTGAACTCAATGATTTGGAGGGGTGTCCCAAATCCCAATACTGTTTGGCAATATAGTGTTCGTCTTCAGAGGTTTTCGACTTCATTCACTCACATTGATTTCATCTGATATCAAACATATTCTCATTTTCACATTGATTGATACATTGACTGATACATTGATTGATACATTGATTGATACATTGATTCAAACCAAACCATCTGCATTTTCATCTCAAAGATCCACAATTCAACCTCAGAAGAGACTGATGAGATGTTCTCATTACAGAAATCACTAGATTATGCTTCATTCCCATTGATCCTCTTTTCTCATCGGCCCATAAAAATACTTCTGACAAGAGAAAGGATCTCGTTCCACACTGGATAAATGCAAACTTGCTCTCCTGGGAAGATCTCTGGAAAATGAAGATGTTTCCATTTCAAATGTTCACGACGACTCAAACCAACCAACACGGTTTCAGATCAGCAGACTTCACTCCCATTGAGACAAATTAACCAACAGATTCAAATCAATCCAGCTGAAAACATACAGCTTTTACTCTGTCAAGACACAAGCACACATTTAAATCAATGCGTTCGTATTGATCCTGAGCTGCTCTCCAAACTCTTATTTTAAAACATGCAGATTCTGTCCTCATTTACTCTTTCAAGCTCTAACAAGGGGCAAAAAAGCACAACACAAGTTGTCAATACCGAAAGTGTCGAGATCAAACCTGGTGTGTTGCTTTTTGACACCATATTTTAATTGAGTTTAGAAAGCTGCAAACACACTGTAAGCTTTTTGGAGCTTGACAGCCTCCGTTTCTATTAACGTTCTTTGTCCTGTAAGTTCTAGACTTCATCATCTCCTCTGAGGTTGAATTGTGGTTCTTTGACATTATAATGCAGATAAGGGTTCGGCTTTAGGAACTGTAACATAATCCACACGTTTGGAATGAATGTATCAGCGCTGTATCACACGTGCTTCGAAACACTGCTTTAATACGCATTACACAGAAGAGTCCGTTCCCTTCAGACATTCAGATTAACTTCAACCAGCTTTTAAACGCTTTAAAAATGATTTTATACGGATGCTAAAGGAACATTACATTGTATCATTCTTTAAACATTATTGGAATGTTACATTTGAATGTTCTCTGAATGTTGTTACATTTAAAAACCGTTAGAAGAATGTCCAACACACACACTGGTGCTCTTTACGTGTCAATCAAAAATTACAGATTTTTATTAATTTTCTCTATTAAATTAATGTACTATATTTAAGTTTGATGTATTTTATTTAATATTTTGTTTTTTTAGGGGATTTTATGGTACTAACTTATATTTACACTGTATTTATAATCCATTTCTTCTCTTTTTGAGCATAGACCTGACAATTAAATCTCCAACTTAAACTGGTAAATCTTGAACGCTTTAGAGCGACAGACTGAAGTTTGATCTCGTTTTAAAGACGACACTTGGCAGATTATTGCTGAAGTGAAAAAAGTTTAAAAAAGTGAACTTAAAATAAGTTACTGAATTTTACGTGTATTGTTATGAAAAATGCACAAAAATACTGTTTAAAATTTGTATATGAAATATATATTTTCAAAAACACGTTTTTCTCTAAAATTGCAAGAAAATCAAAGCCATAAATCTAAACAAGTTGGGGCACAAATTTGAGCTTAATTTCTGTAAAAATTTGCTTTCATGAGTGTGTTCGGCTGCAGTACCAAACGCTTCCACTAGAGGAAACTCGTCTCACATTCATTTCCATCCATTTTTGACGCGAGAAACACAAGTGTGACTATTTTTTACAAGACCATTTAACCTTTTCAAATCATGTTCGTGATTATCTTGTGTGTTCACACAGCAAGTGCCAAAACCTTTACCAAGTTTCGTACCATTCCGATGAAGAAAACAATGAACGAAGAGCATCAGAGAGTTAAACAAACGCTCCATGAACGATGTATGAGTAACATTCTGAGAACAGTATTAAAGACCAGAACAAACGTTGTATTAACGTTCCTGGAAGAACGTTCCCTGTTCACTGGTCTGGAGTGTTTTTACCTCGTTATCATCGTCTGCACTGAATCAAGCTTGAGGACTAAATGATGTTTGTTGATGGATTGTGTGATTATTAGTATATGTGACATTATGAGTTTGTGTAATGGATCATAATGGCGTCTCTGTGAACGGAAGGGCAGATTCTCTCTGATCTCCATTACACACGCGCGCGTGTGTGTGTGTGTGTGTGTGTGTTAACTGAGAGGACGCTGTTTGTGTTTGTTGTAATTGTCCTGAACTCGTTGTCCGTCATCTAACGACTGACGCATTAATAACGAGCCGCTGTATAAACCCTGTAGACGTCCATTAACTGTTACCAGGGTTTAATCAGTCGACCGTCGCTTCACTGGGTGGAAATCAACAAACCCTGTTATGAATGAGTTTTATTACAGCTCAGAATCAAAATCAAGAAGAAATTACGTTTGATAAAGAAAGAAAGGAATCTCCTGGACGTCTGCGGGCTGGTTTGATGACTCTGGCTTTAATTAGTATAGCCTGTATTAGTGATGTCAGTTCTTTACAGGCTATGCTAATCTATGCCAGAATCATCTATGCAATGGATCTGAGTTTCCTCTGAAGAAACGGCATCATTTCAGTGAAGAACTGAGCTGAGTTTCTCCAGTTTCAGCTCCTAAACAACAACAATTTGATATTTTTGCAGGTTCATTTTTGCATTTGTGTTTTATAATCATCTAACTGTTAAAGTAAACCCATTAAATACCTGTATTTTTATTTATATATCGGTGTCGAATAACAGATTCCTAACGAAAAGTGACCCAATGCTGTGACAACATGCCCCGCTGTTCCGTCACTGTAAGGTTTCAGGTTGGGTAATAAGCTCTGCTGTGACG
>NC_138745.1:37315705-37325705 GCF_965113295.1 Leuciscus leuciscus | reverse complement strand
AAATGAGGCAAGGGTGTCGAGTTACATTCAAGATATTTTAAGACATGAAGATTTTTTTTTCAAGGAAAAAACACTTAAATATGTAATTTTGGTGAGTTTTAAGGGATACAAATATGATTGACTATGGGGGGGGGGGGGTACTTTAAGAATATTTACATATTTGAACTGAAAAAAAGACTACTAAGGAAGAACATATATATATATATATATATTATTTTTTGCAGTGAAGCCATCAAACACGGGTTGTGTGACTTAAAGAAATATTTTCTGCACCCTGTACATAATTATAAACCTTATGAAATGAAAAGTTTTCTTTCCTGTGTTGATGCATTTCCTACTGAAACTAATGGTTGGTACATACAGTATTTAAGGGCTCATTCTTTTTTATATTTACATTTACATGCATTTGGCAGATGCTTTTATCCATTGCATTCAAGCTAGATACATTTACATTCGATCCGTTCTTGCTTTCCCTGGGAATAGAACCCATGACCTTGACCTTGGTGTTGCAAGATCTGCAGGAAAGCTGTAAAACTTCACACGCTTGACTTTCTCACTATTATGAGAAAAAAATTTGAGAAAATAATGTAGATATGCATTTGTGCATATATATTTGTGCAGAATATGTGCATAATGCATTTTCATTTGGACTTAATGAAGCTATTAATAATCCCCGTCACTGATCTGGTTCGTGTGTTTCGGTGGGGTTTAGTTGTGGTGTGATGCTCCATGTTGTGTGATTTTCTACTTTAAGCTCTTGAATTGTTTTACTGCTAAAATGACTTGCTGGGTCTGATGTCATGACTGTTTTTAAATGTGTTTCCAATAATGCTGAATGCATTTGAAGTCAAGTGCACACTGCAAAACTGAAGCACTTGAGTTTGAGAGACTGCGACAGAAAACTCATTTCTAAAGCAAGAACATTTACTGTTAAATGTGGAATCTTTTTATATTCCAAGTATATCTTTGGCTATAGATACTGTTGTAAAACTTTGAGACGGTTCTCCACACTGTAACTTACAATTCCTCTGTGTATTTTCACCCCTGAGAGCAGAAATGAGCCAGTAAAATCACAGAAAGCGCTGTGGGAAGATGGAGCCAAAAACCTGCAGCCCACGGATCCTCAAGCGCCGTCGCATCCCTCACTTTCTCCAGCTTCTCTTATTTTTTCCTGTTCTACACTCTTAAAAATAAAGGTTCTTTATTGGCATCAATGGTTCTGAGAAAAACCTTTAATCTTTACATTCCACATACGTTTTTTTTACTTTAGATTATTAAAAATGTTTCTTAAGAACTGATCTCTGAAGGTTTGCTGGGGAACCAAGAATGGTTCTTCCATGGCATTAAATGCAACAAAAACACAACCTTTATTTTTTAAGAGTGTTTGCAAATCAGTGTTAAAACCTTCTGCATGTTAAGAAGAATAAAGTATGATTGAGAGCTGGGATCGCAGCTTCAGACGGGAGGAGAATGTCCTTGTGTTTTCAGCGAACCAACACCACAGAACACCAAGCTGTGAGTGTTTCTGTCTTGTAGTGTGCACTTCATTGTAGAAAAATACAATATTGTTGAAATTAGCTATCACAACCTAGACTAACTTTCCTGGATTTGACTTAATAATATCCAAGTTGTCACATAAAGGGGCTGTATTTAAGAATTTTCATTTATTAATTGCTTTTTTTTTATTACCAATATGTTTTTATTACCAACGGCTTGTAGATAAACTTAAAGAACGAGACCTGTTTCGACTTAAAAAGCTTATAGACCTATAGAGAAACGAGGGCGCCGCCATCTTTAGAATATTGTCTTTGAACTTCCATGTTTGCGGTCGCTATGTATATCTCTGGCGCTGCTGTCCAGGAGTAATTAGCTTTTTAAGTGGATTTACTTAATGAAAAGTTAACGAAAGTTATCATGAGGGCTGTAATGTTTAAAGCAGATGACAAATGTCAGTCGACCGGGAAGATTTTAAAACGAGCCGTTCTTTAATAAACACGCAAAATCGCTGTGAAAATACAGACCGGAAGTCAAAAGACAACGAGCGCAGCGCTGAAAAGGGGCGGGGCTACATAAGGTCTGACGGGTCGTTTTTGCCGCGAAAATCAAAAGTATTACGGTTACGCAGCGCGCGCTCCCGAGAGCCTCTCTTCCGTAAACAATGTTCAGGATAATGAGCCATTCTGTACTGTACTGTCAATTGTCATGCAAAGAAAAAGGATTCATTCAAACTCAGTGGCGACTTAAGCTAAAACATTTTTTGAGGGGCGCAAACAACTGAATTATTAATACAGGACTGAATGTTGGCTATAGTTGTTGAGTCCCAGCTTAGGACCCCAGTAATATGCCTGATCTAAAGCTGTTCTCGCGATTCTTATTGTAATCAATCCTATAGTTAAAGTGAAAGAAATTGCATTTTTAGTTATGTTTTGCGACATTATTAATTGTTATTAAGCAATACGCATAATATCTATTTTTTTTATTACAAGCATGTAATGTCATAATTCATTCTTAGTTTAATTCAAGTTTTTATCGGAAAATATCAGATGGTGAAAAAAACGTTATCTTTCATCATTTCGGATAGCTGTATGCTATGCTACTATCTAAGCTAACTACAAAAACACTAAGAAACGAGAAATGTTTAATTTCATAATCTATAGCTTTGGTTACTAGTATATGAAACATAAAGACATGAATGGTCGTTATAACGTAGTTCAAGCGACTTTTATAATAAAGTGATATCTCATTTATAACCAGGCACTAAAGCGATTACCCATAAAATGTGCTTTGAGCCAATCGGATTGCTTGGATCCTAAACAGGGACTCATCTCTTCACCGCATAGGCACTGCAATGCATTCTGGGTTCCGGTGTGGTGAAGTGATGAGTCCCAGCGAAGTGATTGGTGGAAACAAATATACCTCTATTAATAATATTTAAGCTGAAGTGACTTCCAATAATTTCCTCGTATGATGACGACAGCACGTTAGTGCGAGCCCTCCCGAAGCCCATAGGGAATGCATTGCAACACACGGAGTCTGGGCGATTGGCCAAAAGGGGCGGAGCTCCACAGAACGAGACTTGACTCTGATTGGACTGTATATCCAGAGGCAGAACAACAATGACGGATGCAAATGTGATTGAAAAAGTCTCTTTCGCCCTAATGAAGAAACCGCCTATCAAACTATAATCTCACATATCTATAGAGTCTCAAAATATAGCCTAGTCCTACTTTATATGATCAAACTATCATAATTACCTCACCTGTCTCAGATCTGCTGCAAACATCCACATCTCTATGATCAGACGCTTTCTGAACTGCTGTTTATATCATTTTTGTGGTGTGTTTATTTGGTTATTGAGAGGAAGCACATATTCTGTCGCTCTCAAATGTATTTCTTTTTACTTCTAAGTGAAGAACGAATCGCGTTGAATCGCGTTCAGTCTCTCGTGCGTCACGTGTTCACGAGCACGAGCAGGAAGTGCTGCTGCAGTTCCACTAACGGTCACCGGTGTCGCTAATAACCATAACACGGGTATCTCAATTCTACATAAAGCCCCTTTAAAACTACTTAATATTTCAAGTTGACTAAACTTAAATATTTAAGGCTTTTTAAAATTATCTTTAAACAACTTTGAGTGTTGAATTGTGAGGTTCAGCAGTTTTTTAACCTCTTCCTCTTAAAAACTCTTTACATTAGTGCAAAAACAACTTAAAGCAGGGGCAGGATCTGCCGCAAAACACTAGACATGTAAAATTATCCTGTAACGAATTCCTCTTTTTAATTGTGAAATGTTACATTTCATTATTGTGTCTGTGCATATCTCTGGTTATGAGTGTCAGATGAATGGGAGTTTAGTGCCTGTGTCTGTCAGATTGTGTAGTTTAGCCAACATGGAGCCGTGTTCGATTACAAATAAATAGGCTACATGGTGTTTTTTATATGGTTGGTTATAAAACAATGCCCTCGTGAACATGTATATGTCTCTGAAAATAAACTATGACGGGGATTTCCTCTAAAAGTGGATTTCTCACAGTGATTGGAACATGTGATCTGTTTTTCAGCATGTTTGGGGACAAAGATCCCTTGATCACTAATAATGTTGTATACAGTGTGTGTAGTTATTAATGTCGAGAGATGCAGTATTTTTAATACAAGACCTCAAAAAATCACATGTAGAGCGACACTGCCCTCTAGTGGGCGGAGGACGAACACACTCGGAAAAAGCAGAATATACATTTTAATTCACTTTGGTTCACTGTTTCTTTATCCAGGATGATTGGTGATCTTTATATTGATTACTGTAGCACCGGGAGTGATCATTTATAAAACGTATGTACAAAATGTTATGAGTTTTGTCTATACTGAGATGTTTGATCAATAAAACCAACTGTTTCTTTTGTGGTTATATTTTGTATGAGGTACTAAATATTTTTTCTTTGAACTGTTTTTCACAGAAGTATTTACACACACACACACACACACACACACACACACACACACACACTCTGTCTCAAACACACTCATTGTCTCACTCACTCTCTCTCTCTCTCTCTCACACACACACACACACACACACACACACACACACACACACACACACACACTGTCTCACACACACTCACTCACTCTCTCTCTCTCTCTCACACACACACACACACACACACACACACACACACACACACACACACACACACACTAACAATAACAATTTAAATATAAACAGTAAATGGAGTGTTATGTGACAAAATGATTCTAGAAAAGTGCATTTTAAGTAATTTAACATTTACTTTGACATTTATTTTGAATGAACACAAAATATCGCTGATGAAAGTCGCTGATTCTGTTTGCCTGTTCCGCGCATAATCTGTGGAAGGAAGATGTAAACTCGTGTAAATATTTCCCCCTGACTCAGATCAAGTTTGACTTTTCTTTCTTTCTGTAAAATGTTGATTGCACTGGTTGATTGAGTCGCACTGATGTTCAAACCTCGCCGAGCCTCAGCCGGTTCTGCGTGTAATGACTGTCACCGGCCGCTGGGTGTCGCTGTCGCAGCAGGAATCACGCGCGCGCGCGGCGCAGGTGACGCGCATTACAACAGCCGGCGGGAAAGAAGAACACACACACAAACACACACGGTGTGTTTAAACAAGCAGCACAGACTCATGAGTGAGTATAACACGAGACAACCCCACAAACACGGTGTTTTACACAGAAGGCCAGAGTTACAGGCAGTTCCTCGCCGTTCAAGCGCGTTTTCATCAAGTTCGACACGAGTTACGGCATAAATAGGTTTGTCACATTGGTTTTCGTCGATTGGTTTTACAATTCAGAATCCGACCTAAAGCTGTTTAGTGTTTTTGACCTGAAGACTGAAGACTGGAGAGATCTTAATGTCCAGTTTGAGGTCAGACTCGCATGAGTTGAGCTGGTGTTCTTTGAGTAGGTTCGAGTCATTGTCAGTCACTAAAGTCCTTGATTTCGCGTTATAACAATCAACTATCTTTTTGAGTTAACAATTTGAAACGAAAATAAGACGGGAGGAACAAGAGCATGAGGGTAAGAGATTAATTTACCAACCAAATTAAGAGTTATAATCACTGCAAACGGCTGACTGAAGCGCGCGTCACCATGTGCGTTCACTGTAGCCGATGAGTCGTTGCGCGCGTTCACTGTAGCCGATGAGTCGTTGCGCGCGTTCACTGTAGCCGATGAGTCGTTGCGCGCGTTCACTGTAGCCGATGAGTCGTTGCGCGCGTTCACTGTAGCCGATGAGTCGTTGCGCGCGTGCACGGTTGACTCAGCTGAAACTACTGTAAATGTGAAATAAGCAAATATTATTTTTACATTGTTAATGTGGGCTAATGGTTTCTGATTGCAGTAGAACTGAAGCATGCTAATTTATCAGTTGAAAATGAATAACTGAAGTACCACAGTGTCGTTATCTGAACATACTTATACATACTAATGATATAAAGTTTTTAGTTCACACATTATTTTCAGTTTCATTTCTGAATGTTTTGATTCTGCTGCCAATCCTATACCAACATGTATCTTTCACTAAATGACTGAGCTGAAGTGAGTTTAAAGGTTTCTCACAACTGGAGCGTGTTTAATTTAGCGGAATAATAGGGGTTATGTGGAACGCCTAACGTTCGAACCGGAAAACAGGTATAAGCATTTCCGGTTTGCACTTCCATACGCATCTGCAGCGGTAGGTGATCTCTGAGGTAACTTATTTTTCGCTTTTTTACAATACAATTCTCATTTCTGTTTTAATTAAAACGTCACGAATGCTTAAGTATCAAAAAAAAAAATTTTAATAAAAAAATAAAATGCAGTCTTCATTTGATTTTGTTTTAATCGTGTTCAAGCAAATATAAAAGGTTAATCTACTGATAGCATACAATTCTAAACTAACTTACTGATAGTTAGCTAACTCTACATCGGGTGCCATTAGCAAAAGCTACATATACTAACTTACATACCTTCATAATCATGAATAAATGAGGAGGCGTAAAACTTAAATCCTTTATCTAGCGGAGTACTCGGGGCTGGAAGTCCGTTTGGCAATACGATGTACATCTGAAATGGATAGAATGGGTAGCTCCTGTAAACTAGAGCCCGACCGACCTATATATATATATATATATATATATATATATATATACAGAAACGCGTAACAAAACATGAACAGATTTCCCTAACATTAGGTATTTGTCGTTATTTAAAAGTCCTCAGCCTTACTAAAATAATATAATGCAGTTTAAAAATAAACTTGTTTGTTTTATTGTCAGAACAGAACAGAATATATTAAATTAAAGTTCTGATAAATATAATGTATAAAAATACAAACTTAAGATATGAAACTTAAAGTCCTTTGAACAAAAAAGTCAACTATTATTAATATTGACAGTAATAAATCATGTAATAATGTGTGTGTGTGAAGAACTGATAAGATTGTAAATGTGTACCTTGAAATGCAATGTAAGTCGCTTTTGATAAAAGCGTCTGCCAAATGTCAATGTTATAAGCTTCCTTATAATTACAATGTCAACTTGCTTATCCCTTTACCTGCACTCTTTTAATTCTATCCATCTATTCCATCAAGCTACAACAAACCATTTTCAATCATCATTTGCTGCCTGCCTTCTAAAATCTACTACTTAGTGATGCACTAAATACATTATGTGACTCGTTAATGCTGCGGCTAAACGAAGTCAGCAACGCACACTTGGATTTCACACACGTGTAAAAGAAAAGCTCACTTTTATGCACAGGCTTTGTTTGATACTTTTTCTCTTTATCTAAATGTTCACTCCTCACGTGCCTAACTTACATTTTACAATGCAGAGACTGGAACTACAGATATGCTAGTTATAAATACAGTAATCATTACTTTATTTAGGCAGAATAAGTTCGTTGTGATTTCCGAGCTCATTAGCCGCGTTTCCACTGTCGGGCCAGAAGCTCCACATCGCTTCACTAAAACACACCCGTAACACGCCTCTCTGGAACAACGTCACACTAATCCATCATTTCACCAACAAATGGAAGTTTTATCAGAAATCACTGGAAACAGCGTTGAAAACAAACATGATAAAAGCGGCCGTTTGCTGTCATTTTTGTTGTTTACTTGAATATTTAAAACCCAAGCATCGATGTTTTACCACAGGTTTACAATTAAAAGTGATACATTGATCATAATGAATTAATTTGTCAAAATTGCACATTAGTCACTCAGAAATAAATGACCGTTAGGTCTATTTCACAAAAGAAAGAGGACACACTTACTACTTCAGTCGCGTGTGTTACTGTTTATCTGGTAGTTAAAGGACATATTTACATCACATTTAGAAAGAATGATCATTTCTACAAATATATGCCACCATAAATACGACCTGAGGAGCTTTAGCACTCTCTCGACTCCCATACAGATATATTCAGTCAGAGAAACAGAGGAAGCTCCCGAAAAAAAAGTTGCTTTATTTTATGATAGTCCGGTATAAAGAGACGAGACGTAGGCTACTGACAGATACAATAAAAACATGACTGTGATAGCCTTTATGATTGGTCTGATTTCTTCAAGCGTTCACTGTTTACTATGGTAATGGTTAGCGCGCATAGTCTTTTGCATCACAAACACAAGGCATTCAAACATGAACGCGAGTTAAATTATTTTAAAAGTCTTTAATGCTGACAGAATCATCCGGCGCTGCCGTCTCCCGACTCAGGTGAACTCTGGACTCTGTTTGTAACCACTCCTCTAGCCCGAGCGATCTTCCTTGTAGAGTGCCCTCTGGTGGACAAACTATGCAGCGCCAACACTCATAACATGGTTGAAGGGTGTTTCGTCCGCTTATTTTATTTTTTAAATATTCATTTATCGGCCATTATAAATGCCTATACCGATAGTTTGAAAAATGCCTAATATCGGCCGATAATATCGGCCCGCCGATATATCGGTCGGGCTCTACTGTAAACACCTTTATATATTGTCTATGGTAAACACCGGCTATAAAAGGTCTCCATTCCTACGCTGTGTTTACCTCAGTAGCTGACGACCGGAAGTAGTTATATCTGTTTTGTAGAACCCGGAAGTATGTTGCGCATAACCCCTATTGATAGTCATTATTGCAACATTATTATGCAAGTATGTTTGTCACATTTATTTCTACAGCGCTTTATACAGTACAGATCCTCTCAAAGCAGCTTCACAGCGACAAACAGGAGAATAACAGAATCAATGATGCAAAATGTATCAAATAATATGAGATTAAAATCCAACAAAATAGTATTAAAGACAATAGTGCGTTAAATCACTGCTCTGTCGAGTTTTACAGTAAAAAAAACACTTAAAATGAGACTAATGTATCTGATGAGCAAACAGTAGACAAGTCTAACTATATATATATATATATATATATATATATATATATGATATTATATTGTTTAAGTTTAACTGGGAAAAACTGCCTCTGCCACATGAGAAATTGTGAATTCTAATTACTATATGAATAATTAATGAATAATGTTTAAAACGGCTTCAGTCCTCTTTTCACTTAATCAGGTGAAATGAGTTTAAATGCATGTTTACTTTAGCGGTGTGAAATTTTTAAAGCTTAAGTGAAAAAAAATGTATATTCAAATTATTTTAAAAATAGATTTATTTGTATTTATTAACTATTAACCTGGCAAGGTTAAGCGTGGAAATAAGCTCAGCCACAGGGGAAACTGTGAGAAGTATTTTCTAGCTTTATTTTCCTACTCTTTAAATATGCTAAAGTCCTATAAAACATTTTTCTTCTCCTTTCACTAAATGACTGAGTTGACATTAGTTGTAATGTTTCAGTAAGAGGAAGCGTTTAAGCTTAAGTGGAAAACCCCCCACAAATTTATTTTCTTAACATTTTCTAAAAAATAAAAAAAATATATATATGGCTGCGTTTATTTGATCAAAAATACAGATAAAAAACAGTTTTATTGTGAAATATTGTTACAACTTAAAATAATAGTTTTCTATTTGAATAGCCTATACTTAAAAAATTTATTTATTCCTGTGATGCAAAGCTGAATTTTCAGGATCATTACTCCAGTCTATCACATGATCCTTTAGAAATCATTCTAATATTCTGATTTATTATGAGTGTTGGACACAGTTCTGCTGCTTAATATATTTGATTAATAAAAGGTTAAAAAGAACTGCATTTATTCAAAATAAAAAAATATTTTCTAATAAAATAAATTTTCTTTATCACTTTTTATCAATGTAACACATCCTTGCTGAATAAAAGTATTGATTTATTTCAAAAAAAGCAAGAAAAAAAATGACTGACCAGTAGTGTATATTGCTGTTACAAAAGATTTCTATTTTTAAAACATTTGCTGCTTTTTTGCTTTTTTTATTCATCAAAGTATCCTAAAAAAGTATCACAGGTTATGAAATAATATTAAGCAGCAGAACTGTTTCCAACTTTGATAATGAATCATCATATTAGAATGA
>NC_138745.1:37228205-37310705 GCF_965113295.1 Leuciscus leuciscus | reverse complement strand
AGGATAATTAAGTAAAAGATCATGTTCAATGAAGATATTTTGTATGAGGTATAAATCTCAATTTCAAAATATTTACCCATGTGACTGATTTTGTGGTCCAGGATCAAATATGATAAACGATGATGCATGGATAAACTTCTCATCTGGCAAAACACCGGTGTATCATTATTCACTCCCAGTTTTACTCTGAGATTTTTCCCATGTTGACTGTGTCAAATGTGTCTGAATCACACACTGCAAAACATGCCTTTCTTACTCTGTATTTGTGTCTTGTTTCCAGTCCAAATATCTAAAGATTCTTACATTTAAGGTGGATTTACTAGAGGAGTGAAATGCCATTAGATATTATGTCTTGTTTTCTGGGGGAAAATCTAAATGAAGTGAGTTGTTGCTTAAAAAAAGCAAAATGATCTGGTTTCTGTTTGAATTAACATTATTTTCCTGACCTCTTTGGCAGATCATTTTGCTTGTTTTAAGCAACAACTCACTTTTCCCCCCCCCAGAAAACAAGACATTATATCTAATGGCATTTTACTTATCTAGTAAATCCACCTTAATTTAAGAATCTTTATTTGACTGGAAACAAGACGAGCATATTTTGTTTTGTTTAGTGTGTTTTTCCCCTGAGATTTCCCCCATGTTGGTCACACTGTGTGTGTGTGTGTCGTTCTGTCGTTAGCGAGACGCAGATCCCGGCTGTGAATGGAGTGAATGGAGACTCGGATGTGGGCCTTTGTGCCGCCGTCACAAAAGCCCCCGACTCCCCCATTCCCGATCCCACGGTTTCCGTGACGACCAGCTTCCCGGACCTCAGCGCCTCTTTCGAGAGCGCGGTTGAAGCCGAGGAGGACTCGGCTCCGAGCACGGACACGCTCTCGGCGGGATCGGTGGAGTGTGTGAGCACTGACGAGCGCCGGCGTAAGACTAGCGTGACGTTCCTGTCGCACACCGAAAGCCCTTTAGCCACGCGGCTCCTGAAGTCCTCGGTCAAACCGTATCCACCAATCAGCACGTCGTACATCAAGACCACGACGCGTCAGCTGAGCTCTCCCTTGTGTTCGCCGGCGCCGTCCCCGACACACAGTCCCCGGGTCCCTCGGCCCGACCGGAGACGGGTCAAACGCCAGCGCTCGCACAGCATCACCGGACCCATCAGCCGGTCCGCAGACTGGACCGAGGAGATCCGGGCTCCTAAAGCCGTCGGGTCAGCTGACTACCTGCAGTACGGTGGCTCGGAGGGAACGCTGAGGACGGGCCGCACACAGAGACCGTCTGCATCTCAGGCTTCGGCATGCGGCTTTCAGGAGGTCTTCACAGGTGAGGCTCGGGATACCGGGAAGAGTTTGCCATGACATCTCGCTTGTTTACAGTTGCTAATGCTAATAGTGCTAATAGCTAATAATGAACATGAGCAATGCATTCATTTATTAACTTTTTATGTTAGTTCACAGTGCATGAACTAATGAGGAGCATTGAGAATCAAAAACTACTTATAGTGCCTAGAACAAATGGCCTGTATAAAGGTGACCGGGCCTTTCCGGTTAGGGTTAGGGTTAAGGTTAGGTTAGGGTTTGCAGTAATAGGGTTAGGGTTAAGGTTAGGTTGGGGTTTGCAGTAATAGGGTTAGGGTTAAGGTTAGGTTAGGGTTTGCAGTAATAGGGTTAGGGTTAAGGTTAGGTTGGGGTTTGCAGTAGTAGGGTCGAGACAGTGGATGAGCTGCCAAATCGCTGTCAATGTTTGTTGAAACCTAATGTTGGTAGTGTATAATGGTCCTCCTATACAGAACGTACATGCTCCTAGTCTCTGTCCTGAAGCGAGGCATTATGGGATGGCAGTGGAGATGTTGTCTAAGGCAGAGCTCTGTGTGTTAGTGAATGGATGAGACTCGTCGTGCAAAAAAAGATGTTCTTCCTCAGTATTTTTGTCTTGTTTGATTGAAATCATTCAGTGCATTTACTGGAGAAGCAACACTCAAATAATCATCTCAATGAAGTGAGTTTGTGTTTTAAAACAAGAACAAGTGTGTGCCAGAAAAATATTCTTGTTTTTTGCCTTATCTGACACATTTTTGTTCGTTTAAACATAAACTCACTTCATTTTGACCAGTTTCTTCAGAATAAATGTAATGCACATGTAAACACATTATGTGAATCAGGTTTCAGAGTTTAGGCATCATATAAACACAACTTTCTGAATCTGAAGTCGCACTAATTCGTCAATCCGAATGAATTGAGTCTGTAAACATGCCGAGTGATACACACACGTGACGTCGGTGTGACTCGAGATCAGTGTGTCAATCATAAACGACTCTTAAACACTCTCAGCTTTAACACTCAGTGCTGGAGATTTAGTCCGATCACGAACGCTAACTGTGAGCACTAGCATCAGTCCTGTGGTGTGTGTTCAAGATCAGTCTAAATGAGCTTTATTTAACAGTATCAATAATAACAGAATCAATGACGCAAATATGAGAAATTCAGATTCAATCTCTAAAAAGACTTGAAGAATCAGTGATTCAGTTCAATGTTGATTCATTTCAGTGATTCATTTCAGTGATTCAGTTCAGTGATTCAGTTCAGTGATTCAATTCAATGATTCAATTCATTTCACTACAATTCAGTGATGGGACACACACACACACACACACACACGAGAGCAGATGGCATCGTGCTGATCAGACCCTGAGGACTCTTGTCCATTAGTGACATCACTCGCTTGCTCTCAGCCAATCAGATCGCGAGATGATGCAGAAGCTCAAAGCACACGTTAGACTCTATTGATCGATGGGAACCGGCAGCGGATAAACGTTAGAGACCGTCATGTGACTCTGCTATTGTCATTCTACACTTTTTTTTTTTTTTACCTTTTCCACTGTAAAGCACTTTAATGGTTCTGTGGATGTTAAAGGTTCTTCATGGAACCATCGATGCCAATAAAGTACATTTTATATTTAAGAGTGAAGCTAATCAGCAGAGCAACTACTTTAATATCTGACATATATGATACATTAGCAGACTCTCTGATCGACTCCACCAAAGAACCACTTAGACAGAATCAACACACATCATCCTCAGTGTTTCTGTCTCGTTCTCCAGCACTAATATCCAAACATTCTTAAATCAAGATGCATTTACTGGAGAAGCAGCGTGATGAAGATATTAACTTTTGTTTTTTGAGAAATATATCAAAGTTAAGTGACAATTTTGTGAAATTATTGTTTTTCTTTTAAATAAAGTCTTTTTCTGACCCCAATGGCAGTTTTTTCCCCTTTTTTTAAGCATAGTCACTTTTATTTTGATGCATTTTTTCAGAAAACAAGACTTTATATTAGTAATTTAGCTTCTCCAGTAAATGCATCTTGAGTTAAAACTTGTTTTCCTTCACAAATGAGGAAGAAAGCCTCTGTTTGTGTGCAGTGAAGGTGTTTCTTCTGCTGTAGATTCAGCCGGAGCTCAGATCACTTTCCTCCAGTGTTAGACTCGCTCTGCTTCTCTTGTGTTCTCTTCTCATGGTCCATCGGGTTAAACACACCATGTCAAATCTCTCTAAACGCTTGCCAGTCGCCCGTGTGTGTGTGTGTGTGTGTGTGTGTGTGTGTGTGTGTGTCTGGTTCCCGTTGCTCCAGGCTAATGTTTCTGTCTTTTCTCCAATATCTACCTAATCAGCTCAATGTTGTTTGCTCACTGATATCAGTCATCCCTAGAGACAGGAGAGTGTGCTGATTGATGTCTTCAATAGGCAGAACTACATCTCCCATGATGCACCTTGCTGTGTCTTGGCTCTCTGACAGTGTTCTTTGTTCTCATTGACGTGCTAATGAAGGTAATGAGCTGTAAACTCAAGAGTCTCCCTGACAACAGTCACAGACTCTGGAAACTTGTTTCTGCCATGGAATAAAAAATAAGAAATTAGTAGATTTCTAGCAATTCTGACTTTAGCCATGTTTCATCCCCCTATTGTGATGTGCATTCTGGGATATTGCATAAAATAACGTCTGGATGGAATCGCCAAGATGTGCAAAACATTCAGAAGTTCTGAGCTCAGTGGTGGAGGATTATTATAATTTTTTTATTTTTTTATACGAAAAGAAAACATGCGCATAAACTAATGTTAAAGAATTGCTTTATTGCAATTGAGTTTATATTTGACAATTCTGCCTTTTTTCTAAGAATTGTGAAAAATATAGGAGTTTTTTTCTCTCACAATTGTGACTTTTTTTGTTTCTTGCCGTTTCAAATTTATATCTAACAATTGTGACTTTATTGCAATTCCATGTTTATATCTTGCAATTCTGACTTAAGTATTGTGAAATATTAAATATAGATTTTTTTTCTATAGACTTTATTTCCTGGAAATGCAAGTTTATATCACACAATTTGGACTGGACAATCAGGTCTGGATTATAGTGAAGGTTCAGGCCGGATCTGATTGATTTGTTGTGGTTTGATGCGGGAGCGCGCAGTGATCATGTGACTCCGTTTGTGTTTCTGTGTGTGTGTGTGTGTGTGTGTGAGAGAGAGCTGAAGCACTGCAGCAGTGACTCATTCACAACAATCTGTGTGTGCACTGCAGGAATTACAGCGCCGACACACTCCATGATCCTCAGTTACTGATGAACTAAACTTGCTGTTTCAAAGCTGAATGTTGTTTAGGTTTAGAAATGCATCTTGTGTTTGAAATAAAACATGAGAATCTCCCTTAAAGTCCCCCTGTGGTGACAATCCAGCTTTTAATGTTGTTTATGTGTCTATATGGTGTTATTAATACGCTTTAAGACAAAGCATGTGTAAGTTCATAAGTCGACAGCATTGCTGAGTATTTCCTCCTTAAAACTGCAGTGAACCAAAGACAGTCTCGAACACACGCTTTGAAATCGCTGGTGTTTCTGACGTCACAAACTACCTTGTAACCAATCAGATCAACGTGTGATCGTCAACCAGTGGATCTCTGAGCTGAGTGAGTGGAGGCGGGGCTCATTTACATATTCATAGAACCACACATACTAAATGAGGCGAGGGTGTCGAGTTACATTCAAGATATTTTAAGCAATCAAGAATTATTCAAGGAACACCATTTAAATATGTAATTTTGTTGATTAAGGAGGAGTTTAAAGGGATAATATGACGGACTACAGGGAGACTTAAAGAAATGGATCTGGTTCTGAATTCGAGCCGGTTTTCAGCCTGACTAATATTACATTGGCTCTTTTTAATGCATAAAAATGCAAAAAGTATCTGTTATTTCGTAGTGCAATCAAGCATCCTTCGCATATTAAACGTATGCATGAGAGCGTGTAATTCTGAACAGAATATGCTAACATTAGTGTGATTTATGTGTTCACACATGATGTGTGTGTGTGTGCGCAGGCCGGACACTGCTGGAGAGGTTCTTCCGTCAGCAGGATCACAGCGAGCCGGAGGAGGTGGAGAAGATCTGCTCCCGGATCCTGGCTCTGGGTCTCCTCCTGCCCTTCAGCGACTGCTTCAGGGAGCCGTGCGGCAGCAGCGCACACATCGCTCACAAGTTTGACGTGAGTCCCGCTAGACCTCACACTCGCTGTGTTAAAGTGCCCCGTTACAGGTCTGGGCGTTACACCGGTTCATACCGAATACCTCTGTTTATTTTTGTTATGATGGGAATTGTTAATACACCGCAGTACCGGTGTTTGCTGCTTTAATGATCGGAACGTCACTCCTCAGAAATCTCAGAAAACAGCGTCTTCTCCACATGAACAACACGAACTCTTCCAGTCTCAGATACACTACAGTGTTTGAGGGCGGAGCTAAGAGATGCTGATCAGCCAATCAAGACCAGAGGCGGGCATTATGCAAATGAGTTACAAGCCTACGCAGGATCAGCAGGAAGTGAGACTGAATTACTGACGACTCGTTTCAGTTCAGAATCAATTCTTTATTTTAGGAAACAATAACTCTCTGATCTTTGAAAGTTTGCAGAGCTTTTACATTCACAAACCGCTTTATTACACACTGTATGAAAGAGAATATCCCAAAGAGTAGAATAGAGGCGCTTTAATATATCATTAAAAGATGAATCTGCTAATCCTGCATTTTCTGAGGGAGATCTCCGTGGTTTGTGGCTTTGCTCCTCTGGGGTCTCTTGTGTTCTGTCCGATGATTTTAAGAATCGACACACAGTTTCTCAGTCCTTGAGCCAATAATTCAGCCTGAACTGAGTTTGAGTTTAAATCTTTGGATTGGAGGTTTAGAATATAAACACACTGTGATGAATGACCTCTCTTATTGGCTCTGGTTGGCATCATGTGATCTGCCTTTTGTTTGTGATTGGCTCTTACCAGAAATAGCTCTGCATCATCATCTTATTCCCTAGAAGCTGAAAACAGTGCGAGAGTGTTCAGCACTTTTGTTACTTATTTACAGTACTGGCACGGCTCATGTAAATCGGAGCTCTCTGATTGGCTCATCTACAGTGTAAGACGTCACTCAGTGAATAATGTTGTTCTCAGCACGCAAACCCTCCACTGCATCTCTCTCTCTCTCTCTCTGTCTCTCTCTCTGTCTGTCTCTCTCTGTCTCTCTCTCTCTGTCTCTCTCTCTCTGTCTCTCTCTCTCTCTGTCTCTCTCTCTCTCTCTCTCTCTCTCTCTCTCTCTCTCTCTCTCTCTCTCTCTCTCTCTCTCTCTCTCTCTCTGTCTCTCTCTCTCTCTCATCTCTCTCTCTCTGTCTCTCTCTCTCTCTCTCTCTCTGTCTCTCTCTCTCTCTGTCTCTGTCTCTCTCTCTCTCTCTCTCTCTCTCTGTCTCTCTCTCTCTCTCTCTCTCTCTCTGTCTCTCTCTCTCTCTCTCTCTCTCTCTCTCCTCTCTCTCTCTCTCTCTCTCTCTCTCTCTCTCGTTATGAAGTAACCTGATCTCACTGCAGGATCGTCAGCGGTTCAGAAGCGTGTTGTTATCTGGTGACGCGGGACTGATCCCGGACCATCAGTGTGTGTGTGTTTCTGCTGAGTCACACATCTGAGGTTTAACATGGAGACCGAAAGCACCTGCGACTGAAGTGCATGCGTGTGTGTTCACTGCACGTGTGCTTGTTGCCATGGCGATGGGCAGCAGTGCAGGATGAGAGGATGCAGGTCATGTGATCGGAGGTCATGAAGAGGTGCGCGTCATGTGATCGGAGGTCATGTGATCAGGTGTCATGAAGAGGACAGAGGAACACGACTGGACCCGGTCCGGCTCGATCTCCCACAGCGCCAGCAGGCCAGAACTCCTGCAGGTCTGAACTCTGACCTCTGAGTTCATGATCGGGTCATAAATCCCTGATCAGCGTCTGAGAGTTTGTCTGATGTCGGTTTGTTTGGTCCTAGGGTTCATGTGGACTACAGTGTCATTAATATGGTTTATTCATATTTTGAAGGAGTTTTTAATTGTATATTCCGTTTTCAATTTAGTATGAATAATTTTGTTGTGTTTTTGTCGGTTTTATCATTTTGTTTTTTTAATGTCTTTTCTTTTTTTTTCAGTTTTAGTAATTTTAGTACTTCAGTTTAAATGAAGAAAATATTTGACATGTTGTAGTTACAGAAAACATTTTTTTTTTTTACTCTAACTCTATTAAAATTAAAAAAACATTTATTTGAAATAAAATAAATGGTGATTTTTTAAAAAAAACATTTTCAATAAATTTTTTTAATATTGTTGTGATTTGATTTTGTTCTTTTTTTTAAATGGATAATTTACTTTTTTTATTACTTTCGTTTTAGTTGCAGTAATTTTACAGTAAATTGTTGCCGTAAAACTAACCAAAAATTACTAATTTCTTAAATGCTTGTTAATTGTAAGTTGAGTTAGATGCTAGTAACTACTTTAATTTAATTATTAAAATAAAAAAGCCTAAATTTGCAAATTGATCATGTAAAATTAATTTTATTTGCAAATGTTGACTTTATAATTCATTTTAGATTTACATTTGTGTCGTTGATGAAGAATGTTAAACCTGTGATTTAGAAGGTTTCTGAAGTGACGGGTTTATGCAGCGCTGCATTTCCCAGCATTCTCAGTTCCGCACCTGAAGTGTGTCCTCATCCTGGCCTGTTGGAGGCGCTGTTTATTCTCATGTGTGATCTGATCTGATCTGTGACGTTACTGCAAGAAACTGCCGGTTTACATCAGTTTTTGTTTGAGTATATAACCTCACGCATGTCACTGTATTCACTAACATCCACTTGTACCTTATCTTAAAGTGCCTCTTGTTCTAGTCAGGTCACTTTAATGTCCTCATGATCTCCTCTGCAGCGTCAGTTCTTTCCTCTCAGTGTCTGAAACACTTCCATCAAGGATTCAGTCTCTCTAAGCCCCGCCTCTCTGAGAGCTGCTCTGCTCTGATTGGTCAGAAACCAAAGGCTCATTAGCATATCTGAATCTCAGCTCTCGATACACAGGCACTTTGAGGGACTGGTTATATGACACCGTTTTCAACTAAAAACGTAAAACTTCATGCGTTTTGGCCGTCCGTTTACACGACAACGGCGTTTTGACAAACAGGTTTCAAAGGTTTCTGTGTAAACAACAAAAACACAAATCTCTGAAGACGATGACGTCATGCACATGTGTATTACGTGTTCAGGCTATAGTGTTTCATCGCCATCTACTGGCCTGGCAGCAGAATACAGCGTTTTTAGTCGTTTTCGTTTTCACTCTCTCTCTCTCTCTCACTCTCACACTCACACTCACATCTAAACATGTGAATGTCTCTCTCTCTCCAGCATGATCAGCTGTACACATGGGCGGCAGTGAGCCAGCCTCCTCCATCACTGGAGCGTTTGCCTGGACACCTGAAGAGCCTGTGGCACCCGACCCGACCCGGAGACGAGCGGCCCGAGCCCAAATACACGGAGGACGGTAGGAACACACTCTATAAACCATAGACTGTAAAAACATGTGCGTAGTGTGTGTGACGTCACCCGTAGTGTTTCTGAAGAGCGTTTTTGAAGCCCAAAGTGGGCGGAGCCGGCCGTCGCCATCTTGTTAGTGCATCACTCCCGGATAAACGACAATGTGCAGCGAGGCGGATTAGCTGACGTGACGTGACGCTAACAGACAGCAGACAAACGGCTAGTAGTGACATCAGCAGCAATCCACCTGTCACTCAAGTGGCCACGCCCTTAATTATACAGAACTTTAAGGCTTAATATACTTTAAATGGATGAGTTAAAAAAAAAATTCAAAATTAGCTATATAGACCAAAACCACTTTTAGCACCAGACTGTAAACATGTGTTTTTCTGCTGTAAAGTTGGGGATTTTAACATGGGTGTTTATGGGTAATGACCCTCTTCTGCAGTCGGCCTCTAGTGGCCAGTGGATGAACTGCAGTTTAAGCAGGGATTAAAGTTCTCCGTCGCTAGGACGGATTTCCGTTAATTTCAGCGAGTCTGATGGATTTCCGTCAATTGCTGGGTTCTCGTCTGTCCTTAATGTCTTAAATTCACTTTTCATAATTTTAAGGCCGTAAATAGGCTTTCATTTCTCAAATAGTGTAATGTCTTAATTTTAGTTTGAATAGGTCTTAAATTAAGGAAAGACGAGGTGTATTCACCCTGCTGAGGGGGATGTGATCAAAGCCTGGAGTGGAGCAAAAGCACGTTCCTCTCTCCACTCTAAGCACTCTGTAATCACTTCGCTCATGGTCCACTCCGGGTTTTCAATTACCGCTCATGGAAAAACTGCTCCGTGTTCACCGCATACGCACTGCACACGGGAGTATGTGTGAAACGGGCGTTAGTTTTGGAGAAGTGCATGTCAGGCTACAGCTGAGCACTGAGGTAGAACTATATCTCAGTTACCATGGACACACTTATAATGCAGGAAGGCTCCGATGTATCGGAGATCGATAAAAGTGTAAAAAATAAATGGAAATGAGCTTGGCTTAGTGAAATGGGGGAGAATGGCAAGCCTTTTAGTTCGTGGGCTAAAAAAATCAAACAGCCAGGTAACGTTACGTGTCTTTGCACAGTATGTCACAGGAGACTTCAATATGGCAAAACAGTGCTAGCTCGCCATCAGTCAGAAGCTAGTCACAATGCTGCCGTTCGTGCTCTACTGTACACATGCTCCCTGCCTGGTTTTCATAGATTAAAATAGCTTTTAAAATACGCAAACTGGCAATATTAAAGCGGTTTAAAACGTCTCCCCTTAAAACGCTATTGGTATCTACTATTTAAAAAGTTAAAGGAATATGACTTGGCCTAAAAAAAAAATTCAGTCAGAAGAATTTTTTTCGCTTAAATCCCTGAGTTTAAGTCTCTTCAGTGTTGGATTCGAGAGAGAGAGGGGAAGGTTACCGCTTGCTATAAACCTAGCATGGGTTTGTCCCTCTTCAAATCATGCCTAAAGTTTTGACATCCAGGAAGTGACATCATTTGGGCAAGATGGCGGGAAGATCTCTCCATTCTCTCACCTTTAGTTCTGACCCGGGTTGGGGAGTAACGGAATACATGTAACGGCGTTATGTAATCAGGATACAAAAATCCAGTAACTGTTACCTCAAAAAACGTAGTAATCAGATTATAGTTACATTTTTAAAAAAGGGGGAATACTTTCAGGATTACAATGGTTTAATTTAAAACTTAATAAATCAGTATTTTGGCATAATAACACTATATTAAGCGCTGCTTGATTATACAGTAGTTCCTGGTTCTGTTGACAGTAATGACCCGCTGGTGCATGCGCTAATAACAGCCTACGATCTCCTCAGACGATGAGTGAATCACTGCTGCCAGTAGAAACGTTTCCCGCGGGACAAAAACGCTTTCAATTCATGGAAATTCCGCTGACATTTTGTTTTCAAAGAAGAAAATGCAAACAACATGGTTGTACCAATATGTCCTTTCTTAATCTCTTCTCACTTAACGGGATGTTCGCTGCCTAGGTAACGTAGGGGAACTCCCACTGCCAACGCCCCAAGTTCAGTCAGGCAAATTAAGAAAGATCACGGCTTTAGTCAACATGTAGCCTAGGCCTATTTTAAAATAAACTAATATTTAGATTGTGTAGAAATTTAAAATGTTTTTTTGTTTTGTTTTTTCCTTGTACATGTTAGTTAAAAATAAAACAAAAATAATCTGTAATACCTTACAGTAGCCACTAGATGTCTGTATAGCTCTTTACATAAATATTCAGGGCTGTGTGTTCCCAAGTTGTGGAAATGAGACATGATTGCTTAGTTTTAATAGGTTTTTAGCTACAACATAGTTACTTACAGCTATATGACATTTTCTTAAGTAGTTTATATTGTGCAAAAATTTTACACCGGACCAAATTCTTATTAAAGGTGAACTAAGTAACTTTTTTTACCTTAACTGAACAGCTTCGGAGTCATTGGAATGGTTATATTACTTATTTCGGGTTGAATGGTGGTCGTTTCGCACCCCCCTGGTGCCCGTGAGCGGAAAATACGCACTTGCAACTTTGAGCCGGCGGGCCGCCGCGTCAGGAAGTCTCGCGTGATATCAGGTCTCGCGATGTAAACAATTGCTTTACGGCCAAAAGAAATCTGCTAAAATGCTGTCATTATTGCGCTCCCTCACGCTGTCCGAACCCGAATGAAGAAAGACGTTTTAAAGAACGTCCCATCTGCTTTGATGTCGTTGATCTATAGCCTCTGGTGTCTGAGAATCAACAACGAGTTTTTACGACAGTGTTGTCAAATATCTATTCCGAAGCTGTGGGGGGAGCTCTAGAGAGAAACCTGCCAGCAAAAAGCGAGAATACAGCGAAGAAGTCCCGAAGCTACTGAGTGCTGCTTTAAAATAAAAGGTTTTCAAAAAAAATTATATTTCTTCTTGCTTGACTTTATTTATATATGTGACCTTGAAGTAATCCAAAAGTAATCAGATTACATTACTTTCATATTGTGGTACTTGGATTACGTTACTGAATTCATTTTTCATGAAGTAATTTGTAACTGTAACTGAATACATTTTTAAAGTAACCCTCCCAAGCCTGACCATGACGGCATTCGTCAAACTGAAGCATTCAGACAGTTATTCATCTTTATGTAATACATGTTGTTTATTGTTAGGAAACGGTTAAATCGCGCACGTCAGGGTTTTGAATCACTCAAATGTTGGTATCACAAACCTCCTATAAAACCTATTAAACTGATTCATATAATATTTACTGTATGTGTAAGAATTAAGTGCTCATTTGACCCTGTGTGAGACAATGATTATTATTAATGTTGGGGAAAAAAAACAGGTCCTATTTTTGTGGAAACTGATGCATTTTATTTTTCAGGATTCTTCGATGAATAGAAAAGTTCAAAAGAACAGCATTTTATTTGAAATATGATCTTTTGTAACATTGTAAATGTCTTTACTGTCACTTTTGATCAATTTAGTGCGAAAAGCATTAATCACTTTTTTAAATTTGCAATTTCACTATTTTTGATCAAATAAAGACAGAAGAGACTTCTGTGAAAACACAAATAAAATCTTAATAATTACAAGGTTCGTCTCTCAGATTCAGAAACCCTATTGCACAGACACTGTTCAGGCGTCTGATGTCTAAACTAGGTTATTTCTCTCACTCTGGGTGTGCAGCGGTCGAGGAGCAGGAGGGTGAGTAGCTCAGTCACTTCTGTGTCTCATTAACATCCTCATCAGAGGCAGATTACATCATTACTTCAGAGAAACTAAAACATTTTAGCTCATTTAAGGCTCTTTTCCTCACGTGCTGCTGTTTGTTTACAAATGTTGCCTAGCAACAGGCTTCAGTCTCGCTCCATCCACATCTGTCCTCATCACCATAATGATCAAACTTAATAACTGACTGCTTATTGAAGTATGATCGCGTCTGTTGTGTGTTTACTGAGATTTCTCACGTACAGTCACAACTATATTCATATTTACTGTCCTGTAGATATTGAGTTAATGTGTGTGTGTGTGTGTGTGTGTTTTAGAGCATCAGGCTGTCGTCTCAGAAATTACGAAACAAAAGGAAGAAGAAATTCGGCAGATTCAGGTGCGTCTTCTCTCACATTAACATCTGTATGAACATTTATTCTCATGACTTCACATCTGCAGGTACTTCAGTATTAAAGTTAAGGCTCATTGTCCCCATGATGTGCAGAAAGTGTGTTTTCAGCTCTTCTGTCTGTCTGGGGTTAAGTGATTGTATGCGTGAGAAGCTCGTCTCATGAAAGGCATCTGATTCTGAATCATGTTTCACTGATGCGGTTATTTGTGTGATTGTGTTGTTTGTTTCGATTGCTCTGCCGCCGCTGGATGTTAGTTCCCAGAGTTTGTTTGATCTCAGAAATAGAAAATCAACATCTGTCATGAGCTGAACAGCAGGAGTGCATCAGTGTGAGTGACCAGCAGAGGGCAGCATTACTGTACACACACGCTCACACACACACTGGCACACACACAGCAGGAGTGCATCAGTGTGAGTGACCAGCAGGGGGCAGCATTACTGTACACACACACACACACACACACACACACACACACACACACACACACACACACAGCAGGAGTGCATCAGTGAGTGACCAGCAGAGGGCAGCATTACTGTACACACACGCTCACACACACACACTGGCACACACACAGCAGGAGTGCATCAGTGTGAGTGACCAGCAGAGGGCAGCATTACTGTACACACACACACACACACACACACACACACACACACACACACACACACACACACACACACACACAGCAGGAGTGCATCAGTGAGTGACCAGCAGAGGGCAGCATTACTGTACTCTCACTCACTCCATACACACACACTAAACACACACAGCAGGAGTGCATCAGTGTGAGTGACCAGCAGAGGGCAGCATTACTGTAGACGTCAGTGCTTTACCAGAGGATTATAGACCACTAGCAGACTGTTGAAACTGTTTGTGTGTATATGTGTAGTATATGTGTATATATATATATATATCTCACACACACACACACACACACACACACACACTCACTCGCACACTCACTCACACACACTAAGATGCACTCTCCTGTTAGAGGAGGAGGTAAAGGAGTACCACTTACTCCTGGTAGAGAGGAGGAGGAGGTGCTCATCAGTTCTGTCCACACTTCAGCAGGAAACATTTGCTGTGGCCTGAACACCAGTGACTTCAGTGGAAGAGAAACACAGATTTATATCTGTTTCTGTCTGTTGTGTTTATCTGCTTCTCATCCCCCCCCCCCTCTCTCTCTCTCTCTCTCTCTCTGCAGGAGGAGTCTGTGCTGAAGACGGTGAGTCTGAAGCAGGAGCACGTCTGCGTGATCGAGCAGCTGGAGCAGACGATCGAGGCCCTGCGCAGTAAGATCGCGGAGCTGGAGAAACAGCACCCCCTGCTGGAGCGGGAGGTCATCACGCAGGACCAGGAGTGTGGGGGGGAGGAGGGTCTCGTGCCCGAAGTCTGCCATGTGGACCTGCAGACAGAAAACTCTGCGCTGTTGCCGCTGGAGGCCAAATCGGTGCAAACGTCTCCTGTGGACGAGAGCTTTAGGTTTAAAGTGCCTCCTGTGGAGGCGCAGGCGCCCGGAGGGAGTGACTCCTGCTCTCAGTCTCAGGCTGGTTCTCAAGCGTTTGTGTGCGTCTGCCAGCAGCAGCCGGGTGCTTCGGTGCCTCCTCTTCCTCCACCACCTCCTTTACCAGGAGTAAGTGCACCCCCTCCTCCACCCCCTTTACCAGGAGTAAGTGCACCTCCTCCTCCACCTCCTTTACCAGGAATGAGTGCACCACCTCCTCCACCTCCTTTACCAGGAATGAGTGCACCACCTCCTTTACCAGGAGCACCTCCTCCTCCACCTCCTTTACCAGGAATGAGTGCACCTCCTCCTCCACCTCCTTTACCAGGTGCGCCTCCTCCTCCACCTCCTTTACCAGGAATGACTGCACCTCCTCCGCCACCTCCTTTACCAGGAATGAGTGTACCTCCTCCTCCACCTCCTTTACCAGGTGCGCCTCCTCCTCCACCTCCTTTACCAGGAGTAAGTGCACCTCCTCCACCACCTCCTTTACCAGGAATGAGTGCTGCTCCTCCTCCACCTCCTCTACCAGGCCTGTCTGCACCTCCTCCTCCACCACCACCTCCTCCATCTATGGCTCCCGGAGCCTCTGCGCCTCCTCTGACCTTTGGTATGGGCTCTTTGCCGCCTCCGCTGCCGCTGGGTCTGTTCGCATTAGGAGCGACGCATGAGAAACCGCCTCGCAAGAGCCTTGTGGAGCCGCCGAGACCCATGAAACCGCTGTACTGGACACGCATTCAGCTGAACACCAAAAAGTACTTATGCTTTACAACCATTTCCTCATTTTGATCTGTTCTGCTTACAAGAATCACCATGCTAATAACCAAAATACTATAGTCACTGTAGTTTAAACAGTTGCAATCGAAACTAGATGCGAAAGTTCGTCGAGACAAACTTTAAGTTGGCTTGAGAAAGTTTGGACCAGAAAGTTTTTTGCTAGGCGGTTGCTAGGATGTTATGGGTGGTTGCTATGGTGTTGCTAGGGTATTTTGGGAGGTTGCTAGGGTGTTCTGGGTGGTTGCTAGGTGGTTGCTAGGGTGTCCTGGGTGGTTGCTAGGGTCTTTTGGGTGGTTGCTAGGGTATTCTGGGTGGTTGCTAGGCGGTTGCTAGGATATTTTGGTTGGTTGCTAGGGCCTTTTGGGTGGTTGCTAGGCGGTTGCTAGGGTGTTCTGGGTGGTTGCTAGGGTATTCTGGGTGGTTGCTATGCGGTTGCTAGGATATTTAGGGTGGTTGCTAGGGTCTTTTGGGTGGTTGCTAGGCGGTTGCTAGGGTATTTTGGGTGGTTGCTAGGGTATTCTGGGTGGTTGCTAGGGTATTTTGGGTGGTTGCTAGGCTATTTTGGGTGGTTGCTAGGGTGTTTTGGGTGGTTGCTAGGGTATTCTGGGTGGTTGCTAGGCGGTTGCTAGGATATTTTGGGTGGTTGCTATGGTGTTTTGGGTGGTTGCTAGGGTGTTCTGGGTGGTTGCTAGGCGGTTGCTAGCGTGTTATGGGTGGTTACTAGGATGTTTTGTGTGGTTGCTATGGTGTTGCTAGGGTATTTTGGGTGGTTGCTAGGGTGTTTTGGGTGGTCGCTAGGGTGTTCTGGGTGGTTGCTATGGTATTCAGAGCGGTTGATATGGTGTTACTAGGTTGGTTGGTAGTTGTCACAGATGGTTACTATGGAGTTTTTATAGAGTTCTTACTTAACTAATCGCTATTAGCATGTAGCTATTCACTGCTAGCATGTTGAAAGTGCTGTTTGCTAGCATGAGTCAAAAGAGCCAAACCTCATCTCTATACGATGTTCTGATACAGAGATATAGGTCTTGCAAAACGGTTGCTAGGGTACTCAAGTTTGGTTGCTATGGTGTTGCTTTGGAGCTGGTATATTTAAATTAAGAAGTTTAAAGTGGTTTGAAGTTTAAAGTGGTTTGAAGTTTAAAGTAGTTTAAAGTAGTTTGAAGTTTATGATTGATAGATAGATAGATAGATAGATAGATAGATAAGTTAGATTGATAGACAGACAGACACACACACACTAACTCGCTCACTCAGACACACACACACACTCAGAGTTTATGAGTTTAGAGTTTATAAGTATAAATTGAGTTTATAAGTGTACGAGTTTTTGAGTTTAGAGATTATAAGTTTAAATGAGTTTACAGTTTATAAGTTTGAGTTTAAGAGTTCAGAGTTTATACATTTATGAGTTTAAGAGTTCATAAGTCTATGAATTCATGAGTTTATAAGTTAATTAGTTTATAAGTGTATGAGTTTAGAGTTTATAAGTTTAAATGAAGTCAATTTAGTAGTTTGAAGTTTAATTTAGTTTGAAGTTTAATTTAGTTTGAAGTAGATAGATGAGTTTATTAGTTTAAATGAAGTAAATTTAGTAGTTTGAAGTTTAAATTAGTTTAAAGTTTAAATTAGTTTGAAGTTTGAAGTTTAAATTAGTTTGAAGTTTAAATTAGTTTGAAGTTTAAATTAGTTTGAAGTTTAAATTAGTTTGAAGTTTAAATTAGTTTGAAGTTTAAATTAGTTTGAAGTTTAATTTAGTTTGAAGTTTAATTTAGTTTGAAGTTTAATTTAGTTTGAAGTAGATAGATAGATGAGTTTATTAGTTTAAATGAGTCTCAATGGCTCATATAGTATATAGAACGGCAGTTTGGTTTAGTCTTCAAGGGATTTAGATTTGAATTTTTGTCGGTTGGTCAGTTTGAAAAAGTCAATGGGGAGTTTTTCCGAGTTTTGATCGTCATTTTTAGGAAAACCGTAAGTCCGATCAGTTAGAAAAGATATAGCATACCGAGTCAGAATAGTCTGAAGGTCTGAGCCGAGTTTGGAGTATGTAGAGTTAAAGCTCTAGGCTGTATTAAAGTTATATTTTTTTTGTCTCAGAAGAAGAATAATAATATTAAGTTTAAGTACAATATCAGTAAGTTGGCTCTCTCAAGCCAACTTAATTATCCAACCCTCATTGCAAATCAGGTTTAATTGCAACATTTACAGACTGAATGAGCAAAGCAAACAAAAGTACTTGAAATAGCTCAACACAACGAGTGGTTTCCCCAAATTTAACTGAAAATGCAACTTTATTGACTTCTGCAGTTTCAGAATGATTCACCTCCTTCATGGCAAGCATGTTTAGCACTGAGTAGAACAGCCTCTTGCTGTAATGAGCTTCTGTAAATGAGATGTATAAGCAGACAGCAGCTTCTGTGTCTGAGGAATCTGAGCCCGTTCCTCATGAGCAATGACCTCCGGTTCAGGGATGTTCTTGGCCTTCAAATCCCACCAGAGATGTTCTCTGGAGTTCAGGTCAGGTGACTGTGATGCCACTGTATCTCCCAGGACTTCTTCTGCAGCCAAGCCTGGGTGGACTCTGAGGAATGCTTGGGATCATTGTCCTGTTGAAGGTCCTAGCTTCATCTTCCTCTCTGATGGCATGACGTTTTCTCCTTGGATCTCCTGATACTTCAGTGACTCCATCTCTCCTTCTCCACGCTGCAGGTTTCCAGAGCCGGAGGATATACATCAGCCGAGAGCATCACGAGCTCCACATGCTGAACTGTAGACCGAGTTCTTCACAGCTGATGCTTCATTCTTCCTCCTCCAGACACACCGCTAATCCAGAGGGAGGAACAGCTCCAGTTTAGTTTCATCGCTCCACAAAACAGAATCTCAAAACTTCTGTGGTTTATTTACATGATTCTGAGCACTTCTTGTGCTGTTGTGTCAGTAGTGGTGTAGTGCTGGAGTTCTGTCACGCGTACGAGCTGAACCCTCAGAGTCTGTGGACACCAGGTCTCGCTGCAGGTCTGCAGTCGCTCAAGGGTTTTCCTGAAATGTTGATATCTTCCCTATTCTGCCCGTCCTGATAGAGTAACCACTGTTCCTTTAACTCTGAGCTTGTGAACTATGCTTCCAACTGTGTCTCTAAGAACATTTAGTGTCTCCGTGATCTTTTTGTCTCCTGTTCCTTGATTTGTGAAGGGCGATGAAATCTTCTACTCACTTTTTGAAACATTCTTGACTTGTTTCTAACATGCAGTCAAACGTGATGCTCATCAAACCTCACCAGTTCAGATATTTCATGTGTTCTAGCTCAAGCACACCTGATGCAACTAATGAAGCCCTTGATTAGTGAGAGAACTCCTGTTCTGCAGATCTGTGCTGTTCTGAGGGATTATATTCAGGGGGTGAATCATTTTGAAACTTCAAAAGTCATTAAAAGTTGCATTTTCAGTTAAATTTGGGGAAACCACTCGTTGTGTTGAGCTATTTCAAGTACTTTTGTTTGATTTGTTTGTTGCAAACAGTTGAAAGGGGTACAATAATTTAGATTGCAACTGTTTATGTATTTACCAGACGCTTTTATCCAAAGCGACTTACAAAAGCAATTCGACAGATTTTTGTAATATACAATGCCATGTATTTATGCAATAATATTAGGAGGAAAGCTGGAGAAGAGCAGACATGCAGGTCATTTTATAGTGGCATTTAATGAGGCAATCATCACCATTTCTCACTAGCGCTCATAGTTAGTGATTTGAGTTAATTTACTTCACTTAAGGCTGGATTACACTATGCGACTTTTGCACAGACGAGTTGATTTTGCTCAGTCGGAGTTGATGGATTTCACAGTAAATCATGTGGTGTATGATGATTTAGCTTCAGACTGTAATTCCAGTCTCCATCCATTTATAAAAGCTGTATTCCAGTCTTAAAGGAGGGTTTCCGCGGGGTCTTAAAGTCTAAAATTCTGAACTTTAAATTGAAGGCTTTAAAAAGTAAAAAAAACTGCCAGATTTTCGTCCTAGGTCTTAAATTTTATTTAGTCAGGTCTAAAAAAGTGTTTACCCTCCAGAAACACTGGCCGCAGAAAGTTATTACAAAGTAGCAAAAAAGTATGGAGTTGTAGCCTACGAAGCGGAGCCCTAGAGCAGGGTCTCCAACACGCCGCTCGCGTGCTCCAGTAGCTCATGGCTTGATATGAGCTAGCTCGCCAGAGGCCGTTCACATGTGGCTTGATATGAGCTAGCTCGCCAGAGGCCGTTCACATGTGGCTTGATATGAGCTAGCTCGCCAGAGGCCGTTCACATGTGGCTTGATATGAGCTAGCTCGCCAGAGGCCGTTCACATGTGGCTTGATATGAGCTAGCTCGCCAGAGGCCGTTCACATGTGGCTTGATATGAGCTAGCTCGCCAGAGGCCGTTCACATGTGGCTTGATATGAGCTAGCTCGCCAGAGGCCGTTCACATGTGGCTTGATATGAGCTAGCTCGCCAGAGGCCGTTCACATGTGGCTTGATATGAGCTAGCTCGCCAGAGGCCGTTCACATGTGGCTTTATATGAGCTAGCTCGCCAGAGGCCGTTCACATGTGGCTTGATATGAGCTAGCTCGCCAGAGGCCGTTCACATGTCGCCTCTTTTGCGCGCTCAAGTTTGTTCAAATGTAGGCGCACGGCAAGCGCACTCATAATTGAAGCGACGCGCACATTTTTTTACCAAACGCAACGAGATGAGAAAAATCTAAACTTTTCAGAATGCCACAAACGCACCGCAGGTCATGTGACAGGAACCAGCCAATCACCCCTTTCCATAACAACATTGAAAGCTCAGTCAACATGAAGGATGGGGGTGCACCCAAACACTACTAATAAATATAAGCTAATGTGTAAATGTTACTAATTGATCTTTTTTGACGCATTCTTTTTATAAGAAATTATTTAAAGGCTGAAATATGAGGTTTATCTTTTTATAAAACCTTTTTTGTCAAAACTTTATTAGAACTTGTACATGTTAGTAGATAACATGTTGCAAGACACTCATAAAATCTGGCCATCATTTTTAATGGTATTTTAATGTTTACGTAAACAAGTGCATATTGATGCTAATCAATTTGTTATTTGCTGTTTTTCGACATAAAACTTGTTGAATTGACTATTATTAGTACTTTTTGAACAGGATTCTGTGATAACGTGATAATTGTGGTCACTTTAATCATCTCATCATTTCCTCTCTAGTTATGATCAACTATGATCAACTAAAATCAACAATAATTGTGTTTTTACAGTATAATATGCAAAAGTACAATTTTCTATAAAAAAAATCTACCCCTCTCTCACACACACACACACACACACACACACACACACACACACACACACACACACACACACACACACACATCAGATAATCCTAGATAGATAGATAGATAGATAATCTAATGATCCCGAGGTAACTATCTATTAATGCGTCGTGTAGGTCTTAAATTTCAATCTTTATGGTCTTAAAAGGTCTTAAAAGGTCTTTAATTTGACTTACTGAAACCTGCAGAAACCCTGTAAAGGGACAGTTCACCCTAATATTCTCCTTTTGTGGCCCGGAAAAGAAAGAAAGGTGCATGCCATTAGAACAACACCAGGGTGAATAAATAATGAAATGAAAAACTTTTTACTAAAAACATATTTATTTTAGGGTGAACTAAGAACCTTTTCAGTAATCAGACACATGGCTTTCACCCACTGAACCATAAAACAGCAGGAAAAACCCCACAGACACTGAAGGAGAAACTTGTGCTGCATCTACAGACCAGAAACACACTAGCAACTCCCTAGCAACCAGGATGCAATGCCCTAGCAACACCCTGTTAACCGCCCACAACTGCATGTCATACAGTCAATGTTGATTAGAGTGTAAATGATTTATTCTGTGATCAGAGAGAGTTGTGATACGAGATGCATCGAACTAGAACTACGTTTAATTTAGTTGTATGTTCATCTGCAAGAGTGCTTGTCTAAACGTCTGTTTTTCCTCCGCAGGGACTTGAGTTCTCTCGTATGGGAGACGATCGAAGAGCCATCCGTGGATTTTGAGGAGTTTGTCGAACTTTTCTCCAAAACGGCAGTGAAGGAGAAGAAGAAGCCTCTCTCGGACACCATCAGCAGGTCAAAGACCAAGCAGGTGAGCGGAGATCCGGTGTTGTGTCTGCGGCTCGGGGTCAAGCTCACGTCCAGGGAAACTATTTCCATGACTTAGTTGTGACGTGTGTGTGTGTGTGTACAGACCCCGGCTCCTCTGCCGACAGCTGTGAGTAAATGTCGGGCTCTTGGCACCGGTGGAGAATTCCAGATCCCAGTTCTTGGGAGGAAATTTGCTGATTGGAAAAATGAGCGAAAGATCCCGTAAAAAGCGTGTTCCAGCTCATACATATCCCTGTTGTTTAATCATATTTCTATAACGGCTCGTATGTTTCTTTATATTTTCTGCACCTGTACAGATTTCTGTTTAAACGCATCAACATAAACATACTTCAACTTTTGTTGTGTCATATAGTGCTTTATACAGTACAGATCGTCTCCAAGCAGATTTACAGTAATAAACAGAAATGCAAACTTCATGAGACCAATTCATGACATTATTCAGCTCAATTCAGTTCGATATTCACTGTCCCAAAGACAAGAAATCATAACAGTGCTGTATACCAGGATCTAGACAACAAAAATACTAAATAATGACTCAAACTATTCATCTTTAACACGTTGAATGCATTTTATTATGCATATATTTCAAATTGATTTTTTTATTCTATTGTATTTATTTATTTATTGTTGTATCATTTATTTAAATGCATGCAAATAAATAAATATTAATTATTTTATGTAAATAAATGCATTAATAATATATGTACTTTATTTAATTAAAATACATAAATATAAATGTTTAATTATGTATTTTGTTTAAATACATTAACACTATTTATGCATTTCATTTAAGTAAATGCATTAATAAATATATGTATTTTTATTTACATTCATAAATATAAATATTTAATCATGCATAAATAAATCTTTAATCATTTATTTTATTTAAATACGTTAATGAATATGTAATTATATTTTATTAAAATAAATCCAAATACATTATATTGTATTAGTTTATTTCTGTTATGCATTTTAAAATATAAATTCAACAATGAACTTTTTGAATTTTTTGTAAACCATTTTCTTTATTTAAAACAGTTTTTGCATTGTTAGAAACTTTTAATTGTCATTAAAACTGACACAATGCAGCTCATTAATTCTCTGACTGAAATGTACTCTTCTGATTTCAGAGTGAATTATGATCTGTTTTACTCCAGATTCACTGTCTCAGTTCTGTTGATCTTTAAACATGTTCTGCATATGTGACCCCCCCCCCACACACACGTCTCAAATCACATGACGTTCAAACCACACTCGCCTGTGAACAGACCTGAGGTTAACCACACTAATGCTCGTCCTGCTCAATGTTTGCATGTTTACAACTCATCCATTAACATAACATGTTCCTGTGGAGCCGGCCCGTTTACACAGAGCCTATCGATTCCCATCTGTCCATCAGCGCTTCGAGGGCTGAACGAATGTGGCATCAGTGTGTCTGTTTAGGAGGGTTTCTGGGACAGAACGTTTGAGCCGCGCCGTATTTTGAGGTGTTTGGCGTCTGTGGCTTTCTTTGTTTAGCACTTTGTCTGAACGCTGACGGACACGCGATTATACGACTGTCGCCGTGTCTCATTTATTCACAGACTCGCTCATGCTTTTCACTCGAAGCACCACGAGTGGAATAAGAAATGGGAGAATTTGGGACCTTATAATCTTGAAGGAATGTTGTTTTTTTTTGTTTGGTTTTTTGCCTCTTAATTTTTTTTTCCGCTTATTTAACATGTTAGCTGCCCCCCCCCTCTCAAACGTAGACGTGAAAATGAACTATCCGAACTTAGATGGCTGTAGTTCATTCATTCATTCATTAATTATTCACTTCAAATTGTAGAAAAGTTATTTACATTTACTGTGAAGCAAATGTACTGTACTAACATACAAAATATACTTTTCAAATACATTTTTACTCTAAAATAAATTAAATCAAAGCCATATGTCTAACCAAGTTATGTTCCAAATTTGAAGTTGATATCACAAAAATTGAGGTTCCTGTGAGATTTGTTTAGGCACTGTACCAAAAACAGCCACCAGGCGACACACACTCATTTGACGCGTCTTCTGGCACAGTTTGAAACATGACACTGCCCACGAGTGGGAGGAGCCTGCTAAGTTAGCGATAATCCACAGCTAGCTGTGCATTAAACTATTTTAATTCACGATGTGGAGGCGAAGAACCGGCTGAAGCGGAGTTCATACTCTATGAATATGCAAATGAGCCCCGCCTCCACTCACTCACTCAGCTCAGAGATCCACTGGTTGACGATCACACGTTGATCTGATTGGTTACAAGGTAGTTTGTGACGTCAGAAACACCAGCGATTTCAAAGCATGTCTTTGGTTCATGGTTGCATAGCAACGACAGACGCCAAGGGAAAATTGGACCGAATTTTACTATTAATAATAAAAGATAAGCTAAAGTGCAGTGTAAATGTCAGTAATTTATCTTTCTTGCCTCATTCTTATAAAAATGATTTAAAGGCTGAAATATGCGAGGTTTATCTTTTTATAAAACCTTTTTTGTCAACTTTATTTGAACTTGTACATGTTAGTAGATGCAAGACACTCCTTTAAAATCTGGCCATTTTTAATGTTATTATTTTAATGTTTATGTAAACAAAAAGTGCATATTGATGCAAATTTTATTTTTTATTTGCTAGTTTTCGCCATAAAACTTGGTGAATTGATTTTATTGTGTAGTATTAGTCATTTTTAAACAGGATTCTGTGATAACTGTGATCATTTTGGTCACTATAATCATGAAATGAAATTTTCATGCCATTTCATCTCTAGTTATGATGCACTATAGAAATCAACAATAATTGTGTTTTTAGAGTACACAATACTTTTTTTATTTTTTTATCTCTGACATTTAAGGGTGACATTATTTATATATATATATATATATATATATATATATATATATATATATATATATATATATATATAGGCCTACAAATACTCTTAGGTCTAAAACGGTTTGGATAGTTGTAATATGAGAGTTATGAGACATTTATTTAAGAGATTTAAGTATTGTATTGTATGAGTAGCTCTCGGCCACTTTCATTTTTAAATAATAGCTCTCAAATGAAGAAAGGTTGGAGACCCCTGTCTTAAAGCATAATATAAACAACATTAAAAGCTTTTTGTTTCACCACAGGGCGACTTTAAGATGCGTTTCCCATGAAGTAACGGTGCCTAATCTCACAACTGATTTTTCAGTTTAACCTTTCAAATGATTCCTAATTTATGATGATTGCTAAAATATGTGATGTCAATAAAGTGCAGTGAGCGTCCCGCTGACAGTGAACCGGTGGAAGGTTCTGCGTTTGATATGGTAATCCGGCAGAGCTGAGTCCTGTGCTGATGTGCTCGTGGTGTTTGATGGGTCTGGAGGTAATTTGTCCCGCCGAAGGGCCGTTTGACCTGAAAAACATCCACATCTCCTGTTTAATGCAGAAGAACTGGCCTTTTTCTTCACTCATGTTTTAAACATGATCTCAGAGGGAAATAATTGGAGACTCGTTTCCGTATCTGTCAAAAGTTGCCCGGCAACAATTTCTTTTGATAAAGTAACGTGTTTTGTTTGGTGTAATTGCCTGCAGTCGATAATTGTGGCGTTTTGCCCTGTAATGCAGTTGCTGACCTTTTTCTGCGGCGATTGCTTGCGTTGTTTTGCTTGAGGAATGGTTGAAGGTTTGAGGGTTGATTAAAGCGTAGAGAGAGTGTGCTTCTGCTTCTGTCTAGTTTGTGTTTAATGTGTTTTTGGCTGCGGGACGACAGAGCGAAATCAACAACCGGGAAAAAAGCCATCAAGCGTCTTTTAAAGCTCATTTCTTTGCAACTTTGAGTTTTCTTTTTTAATCTTTTTTAATTTTTTATTGTGCAAACAAAGATACTATTTACAGGTGACATACAGGAGAAACAAGGCAACAAAACACACAACAGCCAACATGGTTTGTGTAAGTGTGTGTGCGTGCGTAAGTGTGTGTGCGTGCGTAAGTGTGTGTGCGTGCGTAAGTGTGTGTGCGTGCGTAAGTGTGTGTGCGTGCGTGCGCATGTGTGCGTGCGTAAGTGTGTGTGCGTGCGTAAGTGTGTGTGCGTGCGTGCGCATGTGTGTGCGTGCGCAAGTGTGTGTGTGTGCGTGCGCAAGTGTGTGTGTGCGTGCGCGAGTGTGTGTGCGTGCGCAAGTTTTAAGTGTGCGTGCGCAAGTGTGCGTGCGCAAGTGTGCGTGCGCAGCGTGCGCAAGTGTGCGTGCGCAAGTGTGCGTGCGCGTGTGCGTGCGTCAGTGTGCGTGCGTCAGTGTGCGTGCGTCAGTGTGCGTGCGTCAGTGTGCCTGCGTCAGTGTGCCTGCGTAAGTGCCTGCGTAAGTGTGCGTAAGTGTGCGTGCGTAAGTGTGCGTGCGTAAGTGTGCGTGCGTAAGTGTGCGTGCGTAAGTGTGCGTGCGTAAGTGTGCCTGCGTAAGTGTGCCTGCGTAAGTGTGCGTAAGTGTGCGTGCGTAAGTGTGCGTGCGTAAGTGTGCGTGCGTAAGTGTGCGTGCGTAAGTGTGCGTGCGTAAGTGTGCGTGCGTAAGTGTGCGTGCGTAAGTGTGCGTGCGTAAGTGTGCGTGCGTAAGTGTGCGTGCGTAAGTGTGCGTGCGTAAGTGTGCGTGCGTAAGTGTGCGTGCGTAAGTGTGCGTGCGTAAGTGTGCGTGCGTAAGTGTGCCTGCGTAAGTGTGCCTGCGTAAGTGTGCCTGCGTAAGTGTGCCTGCGTAAGTGTGCGTGCGTAAGTGTGCGTGCGTAAGTGTGCGTGCGTAAGTGTGCGTGCGTAAGTGTGCGTGCGTAAGTGTGCGTGCGTAAGTGTGCGTGCGTAAGTGTGCCTGCGTAAGTGTGCCTGCGTAAGTGTGCCTGCGTAAGTGTGCCTGCGTAAGTGTGCCTGCGTAAGTGTGCGTGCGTAAGTGTGCGTGCGTAAGTGTGCGTGCGTAAGTGTGCCTGCGTAAGTGTGCGTGCGTAAGTGTGCGTGCGTAAGTGTGCCTGCGTAAGTGTGCCTGCGTAAGTGTGCCTGCGTAAGTGTGCGTGCGTAAGTGTGCGTGCGTAAGTGTGCGTGCGTAAGTGTGCGTGCGTAAGTGTGCGTGCGTAAGTGTGCGTGCGTAAGTGTGCCTGCGTAAGTGTGCCTGCGTAAGTGTGCGTGCGTAAGTGTGCGTGCGTAAGTGTGCGTGCGTAAGTGTGCCTGCGTAAGTGTGCGTGCGTAAGTGTGCCTGCGTAAGTGTGCCTGCGTAAGTGTGCGTGCGTAAGTGTGCGTGCGTAAGTGTGCCTGCGTAAGTGTGCGTGCGTAAGTGTGCCTGCGTAAGTGTGCGTGCGTAAGTGTGCCTGCGTAAGTGTGCCTGCGTAAGTGTGCGTGCGTAAGTGTGCGTGCGTAAGTGTGCGTGCGTAAGTGTGCCTGCGTAAGTGTGCGTGCGTAAGTGTGCGTGCGTAAGTGTGCCTGCGTAAGTGTGCCTGCGTAAGTGTGCGTGCGTAAGTGTGCGTGCGTAAGTGTGCGTGCGTAAGTGTGCGTGCGTAAGTGTGCGTGCGTAAGTGTGCGTGCGTAAGTGTGCGTGCGTAAGTGTGCGTGCGTAAGTGTGCGTGCGTAAGTGTGCCTGCGTAAGTGTGCGTGCGTAAGTGTGCGTGCGTAAGTGTGCCTGCGTAAGTGTGCGTGCGTAAGTGTGCGTGCGTAAGTGTGCGTGCGTAAGTGTGCGTGCGTAAGTGTGCGTGCGTAAGTGTGCGTGCGTAAGTGTGCGTGCGTAAGTGTGCGTGCGTAAGTGTGCGTGCGTAAGTGTGCGTGCGTAAGTGTGCGTGCGTAAGTGTGCGTGCGTAAGTGTGCGTGCGTAAGTGTGCGTGCGTAAGTGTGCCTGCGTAAGTGTGCGTGCGTAAGTGTGCCTGCGTAAGTGTGCGTGCGTAAGTGTGCGTGCGTAAGTGTGCGTGCGTAAGTGTGCCTGCGTAAGTGTGCCTGCGTAAGTGTGCCTGCGTAAGTGTGCGTGCGTAAGTGTGCGTGCGTAAGTGTGCCTGCGTAAGTGTGCGTGCGTAAGTGTGCGTGCGTAAGTGTGCGTGCGTAAGTGTGCGTGCGTAAGTGTGCGTGCGTAAGTGTGCGTGCGTAAGTGTGCGTGCGTAAGTGTGCCTGCGTAAGTGTGCCTGCGTAAGTGTGCCTGCGTAAGTGTGCCTGCGTAAGTGTGCCTGCGTAAGTGTGCCTGCGTAAGTGTGCCTGCGTAAGTGTGCCTGCGTAAGTGTGCCTGCGTAAGTGTGCCTGCGTAAGTGTGCGTGTGAGCGGCTGCATATAAACAAAGGAACATCTAGAGATGTATAACAAACATAAGGGTAAAAAACACAGATGACAATAATAATGATGATAATAGTAAAAATAACTGGAGGATGAGGAAGATGATGTAATAATATAGTATTATATAAAATATAATAGTAATATTAGTAGTAATAATAACAATAATAATGAACTGATTTCATCAGGTTGGAAGATGACAAATATTAGTATTAGTAGTACAAATAACAACAATAAACTCATTTCATCAGGAATGAGGGGGAGGTTGGAAGATGAGAAAGATGACAAATAGTAGTAGTAGTGGTGATGATGATGATGATGATAATAAGGCTATTAATATGGTGTTAAAAGGCTGCCTCTGATCCCTCCGTGTCTACGGTTTCAGTCCAAGTAAATGAAGCATTTGTCATGTGGTCTCGGCTTGTTTGTTCACAGGAATCGTCCTCATCTACAGAAACTTCCCGTCGAGCCGCTGAAGCTGTGTGTTCTTCATTCAATTGTGCTTTCAGGTCCAGATCAGTTTGTGTGAGAGGTGTATTGTGTTCTGGTTCCTCTCTGACGTCAAGCCTGTGATCGATCTGAAGTCTCACACACACACACACACACACACACACACACACACACACACACACAGCGAACGCCATGTTCCTGTCGGACGGGGTTATGATCACGTGATCATGTTTGCATGCGCAGACGGACCTTCATTGTCCTCATGATTGATAAAGATCAGCGCTGAATGAATTGGGTTTTGTTCTTGAAGTCGAGCCGAAACCACTTTTCTTTTAAAACAAGCACATAATGACCAAATAGATGCAATTACAGACGTACAGACGCTGAGTCAGTGTTCTTCTGTCGTGATCTGACGTTACATAATGTTTGTTTCATTAAATAGGAGTTGCAATATTTAGTTATTTGGAAGGAATTAAGGACTGAAGTTTTCAAACTTGTCGATCGTTTGCAAAAACAGGGACTTAATTTGTTACAATGTTGCATTTTCGTCTTGGTTTGGTTCGCAAGACATTTTAAAGCTGTGCCGAAATGAGTTTATGCAAGTCATATGTGAGTAAAACTGTCCTCTTATTGGTCAGTTTCCTCTGCGTCATCCATCAAGATGATTGACAAGTTCACTAAGATTGTGGCTTAATCTGTAGCTGTGGAGACATGCAAATACTTTTGATCATGATGCCCTTGAAGTGCTCATTTATCTTTATTATGTGAAAAAAAAAATTAAGCAGTAAGGCACTTGAGCTCATGTTATATTGTGTATATCTACATTGTAATTATTTGTTCAATTTACTCTGAATTTCTGACTGAAAATGCTTTAAAAGTAAATTCTACACCAAGTATTTTCAAAGAAACTGCAAGTAACACATTGAATTGAGTCAAAATTTGAAGTGGAAAGACTGAAATAGTATTTTCTTGTGAAACGAACTCGCATAATGTTGTATTCACAACTTAAAAAAAATATTTTTTTAGCATCTTTTGTGAAAATGAGCAGGTTTAATGATTCCTAAAGGAATGTGCTTAATTTGTATGCTTATTTACATTATGTGCAAAATGTGCAAAAGCACTTGAGCTCATGTTATATTGTGTGTATTGCATAATTGCACTGTAATTTTCTAAGTAATTATTTACCAACAATTATTTCAGAGTGAAAATTGTATCAAAGAACACATGAAACATGAAAAAGCATGACAGCTTGAAGTACGAAGACTTTACAGTGTTCATCTAACAGCTTCTGTTCAGGAAATCCTCTTCAAGAGGGAGACTCTTAGATACGTTTTATTAAATAATTTGTATGCTTTAAGGTCTTTAAAAGCACTTGAGGTCGTGTTATATTAATATCGGTGTACATCTGTGATGTCTTTATCCGTCTGGGTAACACTCTTCAAGCTCAAGTGCTTAATATGGATGCTTATATTGTGTGCAAAAGGTTTTTAAATAGCGGTAAGGCACTCGAGGCTGTAAAACAAGTAAATGCAGTCAGAGTGTGTGTGTGTGTGTGTTTCAGGTGGTGAAGCTGCTGAACACCAAGCGCTCGCAGGCGGTGGGGATTCTGATGTCCAGTTTACATCTCGACATGAAGGACATTCAGCACGGTGAGCACATCTTCAGCCGTTATTATGCTCATCATGCTCTGCCTTTTCATTCTTTTGCCGTTGAGAATCTGGGATCCAGTCGTGCATCACTGGCAAATCTGATGTCAAACCGCCCCGAAGTTCTGCTGGACGGGCGGTCACGTGTTGGGCGGTCACGATTCCCCGATTTAAGTCCAGTACTTGATTTTATAAAATCCTCAATTGCAATTTACCCGTGTCGAGTAACCGGCAAAACACCGGAAGTGGCTCGTTCCACAGACGAGAATCAGTGAACCGCATTATTACTCCGCTTTCTAAGATTACGCGCTTTATTAAAACCATTTAAAATCATAATATAGCATAGTGCTATTGTGAATCTCACAGGCTGCGATTCAGTTAAATAAATATATGCTTTTGTTTTTCTTCACAGAAGCACAACGCTTTATTTACATGCGTGCAGATTACATGTTTAAATGACCTCAGCTTCGTTCACAGTAAACGCTCCACACACACACTCACACAACACCAATCTCTGCATGTGATGTGTGTTTAGGTTTGCAATAACGTGCATCTGGGAGCACAGTGTGCGCCATTTCTCAAGATTTGTAACGCAACTCATTTGTTCATCTACGCCAACACAGGAGAATACATAAATATGTTTCTAAAAATGCACATTTTTGTTCATCGCAATTTCAAAATAAAAGTTTAACCCTTGCCCTGAGTTTGCATGTTTTGATCTTGATATGCACATATTCTTGTTCAATAAATTACAGCTCCTGTTACATTTCTATCGGACAGAAGTGACCAAATATTAAAGATTAAGACATTTTAATGAAATGTTGTTTGGCCAATATTAAACAAGGATTTGATAATGCCGTTGTGTAACAACCATCCCCAGGCCGTCAGCGCCTCTGCAGGCATCTGTTATAATACCTAATGTACAGAAGTTATTTTTAATCAGTGTTCAATAAAGCCCATATGAGTACTTTGATACTTTATTTGAACCAATTATTACTGCTTATATATGTCATTTTAAAAGCTGTTGTTCACTTGGATCTATTTTTACCTAAATTTTTATCCGATTAATCGATGGAATAATCGGAAGGATACTTGATTACTAAAATAATCAATAGCTGCAGCCCTACTTTGGTTCACTGCAGTTTTAAGGAGAAAATACTCAGTAATGGTGTCGACTTATGAATTTGTATGTGGTTTGTCTTGGACGGGTGGTCACGTGACTTCTGCGCACCGTTGGACTGGTGGTCACATGACTTCTGTGCACTTGTTGGACTGGTGGTCACATGACTTCTGGTCAGGTTTGAGTCGGGCGGATCGCTTGCGGTCACCAGTGGGTCGAGGTGAACGTAAAGCTGGAGGTTTTGTTCATGTGTTTCCTGTTTTCCTCTGGCTCCTTCATTTGAATGCTCGTCTGGGCATTGACGTGTGTGAGTCTCGAAGGCATTGACGTGTGTGAGTCTCGAAGGCATTCTCTGTGTGGCAGCGAGTGTTTCCTGATCTCCTGATTGCCTGCAGGTCCATAACGTATCAGATGGACCCTGAACATGAACCTCCTCTGAACAAACTCAAGCTCTGAAATAACTAATTGAGTCATGCATCCTGCAGGACAACACACACACACACACACACACACTCAACTTTAACTAGTGTTAGTGACGTGATTGGAATTCTATCACTAAATGTAAATTTTTATTGTTATTATTTTACATTTTATTTATAGGCGCCTTTCATGGCACTCAAGGACACCTTATAAAATCCATAAAAGCAACGACATTAAACAATAAAGCCAGTGCAGAAACAAACATTAAATCACATAAAAGACTGCCTAAACGTAAGTGTTAAGACGAGATTTAAAGACCGAAAGACTAGAACTGTTGCGAACTTCTACAGGAAGTGAGTTCCATACATGGGGAGCCGCATATCCAAAAGCTCGTGACCCCATGAAAGTTGTCCGAGTGTAAGTGCAGAAGCCGATCTTAAAATGCGGGAAGGAGTATCTAGAACAAGATCTGGAAGATATGAAGGAGCCAAGTTAAAAGTTAAGTTAGAATGTACACAGAGTTTAACTGGGAGCCAATGCAAATTTAGTAAAACAGGAGAAATATGTTCAGATATTTGGTAATGACTCGAGCTGCGGCATTCTGTCCCTACTGTAATTTATGAAGAGGTTTTGAAGGAATCCCATAAAACAAAGCATTACAATAGTCGGTTCGTGATGTGACAAGGGCATGCTCAAGCGTAGCAGTGCTCTCGAGTGAACGGACACGACCCAGACGCTTTATATTCCTAATATGAAGAATGCAGAACCGGTGACACTGTTAACATGAGCTTCAATACACAGAGTTCTGTCAAGAATGACACCTGAACCTTAAACCTGATTAGAGGAATAGAGCAATTATCTATTACCACAGAAGAAATATGTGACTTAGATATTGTAGTTTTTGAACCAACGAGAAAAAATTCTGTTTTACTACTATTCAATTTGAGAATTACTTTTATTCACTTAAGCACTCACCAAGAGCAGAAGGGGAGACTTAAGACAGATAAAGGTTAAAAAGATAAATGATAAATAAGAGGTCCCAAAACAGAGCCCTGGGGAACACCAGTGACAACATAATTGGGTTTTGATTTAAACTGTAAGATGAACAGATTGAATGCGGTCCGTGAGAGAGGAATGAAACCAGCGTAAAGTCACACCAGTAACTCCAGTAGATTCCAGTCGGCTTAAGAGTATAGAATGTGGAATGGTATAAAATGCTGCACAAAGATCAAGTATTGATCAAACTTGACACCCACTTAACTTTTTTTGTAAGTCGCCAGCAATTTTGATTATAACAAAATGTATTATTCTAGCTTCATGCATAATTTTTTTTAATCAACATTTAAAGTGAGTAAGTTTAATAAAAAAACAACATTTTAAACAAAAAAGCTGAGAAAATCCCGTTTGTGTCGAAGATGTGTGGCATTCGGAGCGATGATCGAAGTAGATCGAGTCCATCAACATCTCAAAGCATCACAGTCCTAGAGATAGTCCTGGGTCCACGTTTCATTCTGTAACATTCAGTAAAGTTTGATTTATATGCTGTTGAATGTGTGGTTTTTACATGTAGGATGATGATGATTTCTGTCTGTGTTTGTGTCTCTAGCGATCCTGAATCTGGACAATACTGTGGTCGATCTGGAGACGTTACAGGCCCTCTATGAGAACGTAAGCAGAGAACATAGAGCTCTCTCTTACACACACACACACTCACATTCTTGGGTTCTCTCTCGCTTTCTCTCAAATGAGCTTTATTAGCATGACTGTAGCACAATGTTGCTAAAGCATCATATATGCAGTATATAGATCATGTCATAAGTAGCATAAATAAATATATCAAGTCCATCTGAATAAATGAAGCTGGTCTCTCTAACATTGTAAATGGATACAACCAGGGTTCGAAATGAGGGGGGTCTGGGGGGGTCCCGGACCCTCCATAAGTCATTAGGGACCCCCCATAAGAATTTATTTTTGGATTTTGGGAGGTCCCCGACAAATATATTTTAACATTAAAAATGATTGTGAAAATTATAGGTCTTTAGTGACGTTTTATATTTATAACAGTAATTAATGTATTTCCTAGCGCGAGGCAGCATTCAGGGCAGCTATTAGCCGAGTGAGTTCCAGCATCAGATTGTTGTTGTGGAGCTCCCGCAGACACGCACTGTAGCCTACAGCTGAACGCAGCAAAACCAAACCTCACAAAGAGTGAAATCCTGAATGAAAATCCTGTAAGTGCTTCGATTATGTTTATCTCCATAATTGCTTATAGTAAAATATTAGGAGTTCGAGTTCTTATATCAAAAGTTGCATTAACTAGATACCCAGTGTAATGATTAGAAGAGTAGCCTACGTTTGTCAACGTTTCTTGCTAGCTGTATGTGCATGAAGTCAAATTATCTGCCAGATAACAGCAGACTATGGAAGCTTGTTTCCGCCACAGAGTGAAAAATAAAAAAGGTATCACGTAATATCTCAGAATTACGTGATATAAAGTCGCAATTGCAGGTTATAAAGTCGCAATTGCGTGTTATAAAGTCAGAATTGTGATATAGCCTATAAACTATTCTGAGGTAAAAAAAAAAAAAAGTCAGTCTTTTTTTCCTTAGAATTGGACGTTATATCTCACAATTCTGAGAAAAGATGTCAGAATTGTGAGATAAAAAGTCGCAATTATCTTTTAAAATGTTTTATTCTGTGGCGGAAACAAGCTTCCATAACTAGGCTACAATACTGGGCCTAGCCCAAACCATGAAAAACATCCCAAGACCCAGGCGCGGAGTTTGCATTTTGCATTGTTTAAAAAAAAAAGATATTTATAAATATTTTAAATAACACAAAACAACTAAATGGTGGTAGGTAATACATTTCATATAGGCCTACTGCTTTAGTAAAAAAAAAAAATCGGGGCTCTGGGTCATGTGACTTCACATCGAAAGCGACATTACGGCCAAGCTCTCACCCCTATGCTCTCACCTGAGACCATTATCGACGCATATGCAGGACGCAAAAAATGAAAATTACTGTTGCACTAGTCTGGACAATGTCTAGGTTATAAAGTCAGAATTCGGACTTTTTTTTCTCGCAATTGCGACTTTATATCACGCAATTCTGACTTTATAACACGCAATTGTGACTTTATTTCACGCAATTCTGACTTTATATCTCTGAGAAATAAAGTCAGAATTGCGAGATGTCGCAATTGTGAGATAAAAAGTCCAATAAAAAGACGGACTTTTTTTAATTAATTTTTTTACCTCAGAATAGTTTATATCTCACAATTCTGACTTTAAAACATGCAATTGCGACTTTATATCGCGCAATTCTGACTATATCTCCCATTTTGCGACTTTATAGGGGTCGCAATTATTATTATTTATTTATTATTCAGTGGCGGAAACAAGCTTCTATAGGTCCCAGCTTCTACAATGATTTGTATTTATTTTTTGCCCCCCCCGGCTCGAATGTCAAACTCCGCCTATGCCAAGACCATTATCCCACCTTCAACATTGGTCTATATAATTTTGTCTACAGTATATAGTGTAGCAAGGCAGTCTTCAGAATTTTTAATAATTTAATTTTAGGGGACCCCCCAAGAGTCCTAAGTCATTTCGAACCCTGGATACAACACATATGGTAAAACTTTAGTTTAGGGTCCAATTCTCCCTATAAAACTAGTTGCTTATCATGCATATTACTAGATTATTGGCTGTTTATTAGTGCTTATAAAGCACATATTAATGCATTATTCTTCATGACCATATTCTACATCCCTTAACCCTACAATACCTAAACTTAACTACCTTACTAACCATTAATAAGCAGTAAAGTCATAGTTAATAGTGAGAATCGGACCCTAATCTAAAGTGTGTCATCAAGTATGAAGGACGTTTTCTCAGTTCAGTGAATGATGGAATCAGAGTTTCAGATCTGGGGAGAAATGTTTCTCTTACGTCATGATGTTCAGTACACACGAGTAGAAAGAGTTTGCTGGAGATCACAGTCTGTCCTTGTTTGTTTGTTTGTCTTCCTCTCTCTATTTCTAGATCATGTCACTTAATCTGTATTTGGAGAGGATTTGTCTTTCTTTAAATTGCTAGTATAATAGATAATTGGCCAATTTAGTGGTTCTATTCAGGGTCGAATAACATTGGAGTTTATTTTGAAGGTCAGAATGTGTTTTTAGTGAAGCCTAGTTCACCCTGCAGGCGTCGCTGGACGAGCTTCTGAACCCCGAAACTGTGTTTGGACATTTTATCCCAATTTTTAAAATGTACTAATCCTCAGATTTCACATCCATATAAATTAATTGGTTTTATTATCGAATTCTATCATTTTATCCAAGTTTAATGGGTAGTTTTAATTGACAACATCGTGACTACTACTGATGCTTTTCTGCATTCTGATGTTTGTCATTGTTGGAGTTTGTGTTGAATGTGTGTCTGCAGTGATCATGTGACTCAAACACACAGAAATCACACATTTCTAGTCTAGATCAATGTGAAGAAATGTTCCTCAGAACAACAGTTCTGGAAGCAAACACAATGTCTGAAAATCTTCACATGCACAATCCCAAAATATATCCGGGATTGTGCAAAACAAATTCCCCAAAAAAGCACTTGTGGAGAGAATCACCCCATTTGAGCAGAGCGTTCTGACACATGCTTTGATTAAAGTAGGAAAAGTGCAGCTTTTGTTTTTAGTATGAGCTGCTTTTGCGTAAATATCATGTATTTATTTTAAAGCATCACGTGCCAAACTCATTGAACTGTCGTAAGATTCGATCCCGATAGTCTTCAGATTGATCATCCGTCTGTCGAGGAGGAAACATTAAGATGTTTTCGTCTGGCTCGCTCCGTAATTATGAAATCCAGACCTCTTCCAACGGCACAAAAAAAGAAAAACATAGTCTTTTGCAGTCAGACTCCAGTAATGCACCTAATGATCGCACTAATGTGTTTTTCCCCCTCGTTTTATGAGTGCTAGTTTCCAGTCTGGCACGTATACAGATGTCAGACGCGTATATACATCAAGCCTCCGATCCTCTCGCAGTCGTATCTGTATATTGTCTTTGAGTTTGCGTTTGAAGGCGCTCGTGGCCGAGCCTTGGCGAAGCTGCTTCATATTAAAAGTATTTACACTTAAAACAGCGTAAATGGGAGGCAGCGCTGGTGTAATCACCACGTTTGAAGTGCGTGTGTATATATATAGATCTCGTGATGATGCTTAATGGAGCCGAGAACTTTTCCCAGAGTTTATATTCACGCCTGAGCCGTACACAAGTCGCTCTCCTGAACCGAAGTGTTTGTCTTAGCCTCATTTCTCCTGTGCTTCTCTCTCGTGTCTGAGAGCGAGAGCAGTGTTCTCTCTTTGATCACCTTCCTGATGCCCCAAACCACTCGGCTGTGTGCGTCTCTGTGCCGTTTGATGTCGGCGGGTTTGTTTATGAAGGTATTTATTCTGCAGTTCTGCTCCGAGGGAAACTCTGCGTCTGTGTGGCGAAGGCTGATTCTCCTGCACACCTAGTAAACCACGAGGAGACGGGGAAACTTGCGTTTTAAAGATCCGCTCAAAACACTTGATATGGATTTTTTTTTATTCCATTTTGAGCATTATTTTGACACGATTGGTCCGAATATTGTCTGATTAGATGTGCATATATAAGTGATGCAAATTGCATCTATTTGGATGTGCATATACGTGATGATGCAAATTCCATCTAATTGGATATGCATATACATAATGCAAATTTTAATCTAATTGGATATGCATATACGTGATGATGCAAATTTCATCTAATTGGATATGCATATCCATTTAGATGAAATTTGCATTACGTATTTGCACATCCAATTAGATGAAATTTGCATCATCACGTATATGCATACGTAATAATGCAAATTTCATCTAAATGGATATGCATATATGTGATGCAAATTTCATCTAATTGGATATGCATATACGTGATGATGCAAATTCCATCTAATTGGAGATGCATATACGTAATGCAAATTTCATCTAAATGGATATGCATATATGCAATGATGTACAGGCAATCTGATTTGGGCTTCACAGCTGGGTTATTTAAACATTATTAGCTGATCAGTAAAAATCCATGGTGACAATTTTTCAAACCAAATTGGGTTGGTTTATTCATTTTCTAATTAAATATGCACTCATTTTCATACATTTCCAGACCAGAAATCTTAACATTTGCATAAAGCCAGTTTCAAAATTCTTGTTTGATTTTTATTGGCATATTAGTGTTAAATTTTTGGATTCTGGAAATCTCTTTTTATCACTCATAAATCAGAAAATACTGTCAACGGCTAGAAAACAGAGTAAAATATTGTACAAATCAGGTGAATGATGTATAAACAAACCTTCAGAATATATATATGGACGTGTGTGTGTGTGTAAAACTGCTGAAGATTTCAGACTTTAAAGATATAGATTGAGATTGAAATCTACAGACACAAATAGATGAAATGCAACAAACACTTTTGTATGTTTTCGTTTCGCTAATCTGAAGGAAGACGAGTTATGTTAGTGAACTGAGCAGTGCATGAACACAATGTGTTTGCCTGTTGTGTGGCGCATTGGTTCAGATGCGTTTTCTTCATCAGCGACTGGAAGTTCCTGAGGTTGAGGTCTTAATCTCTCTGTTCTCTTTATGATGTGCTGTCGTTGGCTAGTGCGCATCTGTCTCTGTCTTTACTGTGTCAATCGCGTCTGGCTGTTTGATGTACTTTCACAATACCACATTTTCCATAATTTGTGGCACCAAACTCTGTTTCTGTTGTTCTTTCGCTCGGAGAGAGAAGGAAACTCATGAGACGGTGCAGCTTTTATTGGACTCTGGCTTCCTAACGACTCTGATTACGCTCTGTTCTCCTTCCAAACGAACCCAAGTAATAATGCGGCTAAACGCAAGAACACCACTGTGCATATTTGTGTAAAGTACAGTGGATGCTGTGAAAGCTGAACTGATTACACTGAGATTTTTGACCATCATAAATAAATGTTAGATGTTAGTGTTATTCTTTCAGCTTATTGTCCAGAAGCTTTACTGGTGTTTTTGAGTTGTGAAATCATAGTTTGCTTGTGTTGAAATGCTGTGTTGTGTTTTCAGAGAGCCCAGCAAGATGAGCTGGACAAAATCGAGAAACACTTCAAATCCTCAAAAGACAAAGAAGGAACCAAACCTCTGGACAAACCCGAGCAGTGAGGATCAAAACACACACTTACACACACACACACAGAGACACAGTTAATAACTTTCAAAGTTAACAGGGAACGTTCTTTCAGGGTTCTCTCAAAGAACCAGTAATGTTGATCTAGCTTAAACGTTTGTTCAATTAGCTGGTATTTAATAATGTTTTCTTGCCCTTGAACGGACACACACATACACACAATTATGTAAAAATACCCGTCTCGGCAAGTGTTCTCTCGGTTCAGTCAAGAGTTGAGAAAGAAACTGGATGTTTGTCAGTTTATTTGCTCAAAATGCTTTATACCATTTGATTTTGTTTTTTGCTCACAGGTTTCTCCATCAGCTCTCCCAGATTCCTGATTTCTCCGGGCGAGTCTTCTGCATTCTCTTTCAGTCGACCTTCTCCGAATGCATCTCGTCTGTTCAGCGCAAACTCCAGATTCTGCAGAGAGTCTGCAAGGTACTGCAAACAAACAATCAGCACAACAACAAACCACTGGATTAGTGGGATTCTGTCCAATTCTTAATCAAGCCTCGTGCCTCGTGATTCATGGTAATGAATCATATGAACCAGTTGGTGAATCAAATACTGGAATCATTGGTCTGAATCAGGCAGACAACTCACTTGCTCACTGAATTGTCAGATGACTCACTTGATCACTGAATCGACTCAGATGACTCGCTTGCTCACTGAATTGACTTAGATGACTCACTTGCTCACTGAATTGACTCAGATGACTCGCTTGCTCACTGAATCGACTCAGATGACTCGCTTGCTCACTGAATCGACTCAGATGACTCACTTTCTCACTGAATCGACTCAGATGACTCACTTTCTCACTGAATCGACTCAGATGACTCACTTGCTCATTGAATCCACTCGGACAACTCACTGAATCGACTCAGATAACACACTGAATTGACTCAGATGACTCACTTGCTCACTGAATCGACTCTAGATGGCTCGATTGCTCACTGAATCGACTCAGATGGCTCGATTGCTCACTGAATCGACTCTAGATGGCTCGATTGCTCACTGAATCGACTCAGATGGCTCGATTGCTCACTGAATCGACTCTAGATGGCTCGATTGCTCACTGAATCGACTCAGATGGCTCGATTGCTCACTGAATCGACTCAGATGGCTCGATTGCTCACTGAATCTGCTTTAAGCTTTTTGTTAATGCTATTTGAGCATAACCGCATTTATGGGACAGTTCATGACAGATTTTTTTGCTGATTTGAAATATGTTATTTAATAGTGAGTTTGGTAAGCCGTCACCGAATCTATTCAGATGATTCGCTCTGCTCTGAACTGCATGTTGTTTTGTATGATATAGTTTCAGGGCTGGTTTCAGTTGGTGCTCACTTATGAAAAACACAATCAAGTCAAGCCACATTTACCCTGGAGGTCTGATGTTTCTGAAAGAGTCTCTTCTGCTCACCCGCATTTATTTGATCAAAACTACAGTAAAACAGAGAAATATTATTCCAGTGTAAATCATCTGTTTTCTATGTGAATATATAGTAAAGTGTAATTTATTCCTGTGATCAAAGCTGAATTTCAGCATCATTACTCCAGTCTTCAGTGTCACATGATCCTTCTGAAATCATTCTGATATGATGATAGTCGGTATTAATACTTGTCTTTTAAACCCCAGTCCTCGAGTAAACACTGACTCTGTCTTCCATGGGTAACAGACACTCGTTCAGACGTCTCACACACACACACACACACACACACACACACACAGACGGTCCAGTTTTGTTCTGAATCCGTGTTTCTGTGCTTCTCCTCCAGGCTGTTCAGAGCGGATCTGGAGTTCTGAAGATTCTCGGTTTAGTTTTGGCGTTTGGTAATTTCATGAATGGAGGGAATCGAACAAGAGGTCAAGCAGACGGTTTTTCCCTGGACATTCTGCCCAAACTCAAGGATGTCAAGAGCAGCGTAAGACTCACACTCACTCACTCACTCACTCACTCACTCACTCACTCACTCACTCACTCACTCACTCACTCACTCACTCACTCACTCACTCACTCACTCACTCACTCACTCACTCACTCACTCACTCACTCACTCACTCACTCACTCACTCACTCACTCACTCACACTTTTTAACTGGTTTCGATCAGCTGATTATTCTCCTCTGGTTTTCAGGACAACAGTAAAAGTCTGCTGGCGTACATCGTGTCGTACTACCTGAGACACTTTGATGAGGTGAGGTTCATATATGATGCTCTCACAGAACAGCATAATCTTTACTAGTCTTCAGTGTGTGTGTGTGTGTGTGTTTCAGGACGCGGGCAGGGAGACGTGTGTGTTTCCGCTCCCAGAACCTCAAGACCTGTTCCAGGCCTCTCAGATGAAGTTTGAGGACTTGACTAAAGATCTGCTGAGACTCCGGAAAGATCTGCGAGGTACAGTTAACCGTGCGTGTGTGTGTGTGTGTGTGTGTGTGTGTGTGTGACTCGATGTACAGAACCTGATCCAGATGCCCTCGTGTTCAACACGCTAAAAAGGATCTTTCTTCTGCTAAAGATCTTCTAGTGTTTTTGTAGTTTAAAGTGATTCTCTTCTAACTGGAAAGAAAGTAGATTGACGAGCTTTGGCTGAAAGTTGGGAAAAGGCCTTGAAGTCTGAAGGTTATTGATTGTAGTTTGAATTATGATTGTTGCTACAGTGTCAGATCAACATAAGAGCTTTGGATCAGGAATAACTGAAAATGGTTCCTTGCACATGTGTAGCAGTGAGTGTTAGCGTTAGCGTTGTGATCCGTCTCTGTTAAAACACACAGTGGTGTGCGAAGGTCAGCTGCTAATGGGCTGGAAGTCGTTAACACTTTTGAAATGGTTAGCAGGCCTTAACGTTGCATTATTTCTCTCTGTGCATTTTATTGTTCCACTTTAACGCAGTTCCTCCGTTTTTTTAGTTTGCGTCTCTGGTACGGCCTCGATCAATCTCTCTCTCTCTCACACACACACACACACACACACACACACACACACACACACACGCGCTCGCTGCAGGGAACAGAGCCTGTAATCGCTCCGGCTGACTTCACTCTGATTGGCTGTTTTCATTTCTTCATGGTTACAGAGCTGACCATCAGCACAGACAAGCTTCATCAGAGCCTCATGTAGAGATCAGAGTATGACTGACACACAGCGTCGAACTCTGTGTTGTCAAACACCGCTGGAAATGGAAAGAAACAAACTGATAACTTTGTAAATCAATTTCAATTCACATTTATTTGAATACCATTTTTCATCGTTTCAAATCAGCTTTACTGAAATTGCATGAGTCCACATTAGTTTACAGTGATCTGTTATCAGAGATGACTAAGTTATGTATTTCAGAAATGTACATATACAAAATCACAGTTAGCTAAAAATGTATTAATTTAAACTATGTAATGATTAAATTACGAAACGATGAACTCATTGAAGTAATAAATACATGTTTGTTAACAAATGATTGACATGTAGAAAAATAACAGTACTGAACACACATCTCTGGATAAAACTGACTTAAATTATCCGTTTCTCTGGATTCACTATTTATAGATGTGTTTGAGAAAGAAAGAAAAACATTTATTCTATAAACTACTGATAACATTTCTTCCCATTTTCAAATAAAAAGTCATATTTGCAGAAATTGTCAAACCAAAAAAATGCAATGTTTTTATTCTTGAATAATGCCAAGAAAACAAGTTCATATTCATTTTAAACATCATACTTTAACTTAAGAAGAATTAGGAGATCAATATTTGGTGGAGTAACACTGATTTTCAGTAGCAAAATGTTCAAAATAATGTACATTAATCGCATCCAAAATAAAACTTTGTTTGCTTAATATGTGTGTAATTTATAATATCTATAAATATAAATATTTTATATATAAATAACACTTTTTTCTTAAATATGTTCGTGTGTGTGTATATATATATATATATATATATATATATATATATATATATATATGTATGTGTGTGTAATTATACACCGTACACACACATATATTATGTAAACAAACTTTTATTTTGGATATGTTTTAATCGTTGGCCAGCTCTAATATATCTATATTAATATATTAATGTGGTCTGGAATGGGCAAAATATGCCTGGAAAAAAAACATAAATACACAATAATTCTTCACACTGTATATATATATATATATATATATATATATATATATATATATATATATATATAATGCATGTATTGGCAACCATTTTTAACAGATACAAATTCTACAATAGATTCAGATTTTAAACCCTTATATATTTTTTAAACTTTATTAAAACCCAGTCGAGGGTCGTTTCCCTCAGCCGGAGGAATGTCTGGTTCTGGAGTCGTGAGGGAGAGCTCTTGGTAATGGTCCTCTGCTCAGACCTCTGGGTAATGGTCCTCTGCTCAGACCTCTGGGTAATGGTCCTCTGCTCAGACCTCTGGGTAATGGTCCTCTGCTCAGACCTCTGGGTAATGGTCCTCTGCTCAGGCTGTTTGCCCTGACCCTAATTGCAGTAATTGCTGCATGTTTTAGCTGAGGATGAGCGATGGTTTCTGGGAAGGAAGTGAGGATTTCCCCTCGCTCTTCCTCTAATCTCTGAGGTTCACAGGTTAACGCGTCTAATCCCGGGTTTATCCACACACTCTGCTCGCTTCGGTCTTTGAACAGCGTGACACTTCTGTCTCTTCTGTCTGTGTGTGTTTAAGAGCGCAGGTTCACACGGTTCACATTAAAGAGGACCGGAGAGCCTTTTTGATGCGTTAAAGTTCGTGTGTGTAGTTTGTGTCGAGTTAATCTCAGGACCGTCCTGATGATGTTTGCAGATGTGTTCAGGTCGGTCTCTGACCCTTCTGGAGGTCAAAGGTCAGGAGAATCCTTCCCTGTGCTCTTGAGATGTGGAAACTGCATTAGTAATAAAATAATTAGATATTAATGATCGTTTGACAGTCTTGAATCATCAAGCAGAATTGAGTGTGCTTGCATTATTTACAGTTTTTATTATATTTCAGTTAACATTTTATTTTAGGTAACATGTGTATTTATGGTATAATAACCCTTATTTACTTTATTTTATTTTTTATTTCATAAATGCCATTTTGAATGTACATACTGTATATGAAGGGCTTCGTTCATGAAACATGAGCAGATATAGATCATAAACATCCGTTAACATCCCGTTAGTTAACGTTAATGCTTTTAACAGCATTTGTTACAGTATTTATTAATGTTTGTTAGTTAAAAATAAACTGTTCATTGTTAGTGTTAGCTCATTAAATATTAACAGATACAACTTTTAAATTGAAGAATGCATTAAATTAATAAATGCTTTAGGAGTGTTTTCATTGTTAGTTCATAATTCGTTCCGTTTATATGATCATCATTTTTGCGCCTGTTTCTGACTGTGGTCCTGTTTCCCAGCATGCACTGCTCAGGTGGAGAAGGTTTGCTCGGTCTCGACGGAGGAGCATCTGCAGCCCTTTAAAGACCAGATGGAGACGTTCGTCAGCGAAGGTGAGCGAACCTGGGGATCTTTCGGCTCGGTTTATTCCCGATGACTGGTGTCGATTAAACGGGAATTCCTGGGATGTTTCCCGTCAGTGGGACAGAATTCCTCTTCTCTCCGGAGGATCCTCTTAATCAATGACTTAATCCGGTTTCTCCTGCCGTGGGTGAAAATTAGAGGCCAGGTTTGCTAATGAGTGTCCTCCAGAGCCACACACGCACAGGCACACGCACAGGCACACGCACAGGCACACGCACAGGCACACGCACAGGCACACGCACAGGCACACACAGACACACGCACAGGCACACGCACAGGCACACACAGACACACGCACAGGCACACACAGACACAGACACGCACACACAGACACAGGCACGCACGCACACACAGGCACGCACACGCACACGCAGACACGCACACGCAGACACGCACACGCAGACACGCACACGCAGACACGCAGACACGCACACGCGCACACGCAGACACGCGCACACGCAGACGCGCACACGCAGACACGCACACGCACACGCAGACACGCACACGCAGACACGCACATGCAGACACGCACACGCAGACACGCACACGCAGACACGCGCACACACAGACACAGACACGCGCACACACAGACACAGACACGCACAGACACAGACACGCGCACACACAGACACAGACACGCGCACACACAGACACAGACACGCGCACACACAGACACAGACACGCGCACACACAGACACAGACACGCGCACACACAGACACGCGCACACACAGACACAGACACGCGCACACACAGACACAGACACGCGCACACACAGACACAGACACGCGCACACACAGACACAGACACGCGCACACACAGACACAGACACGCGCACACACAGACACAGACACGCGCACACACAGACACGCACACACACTCTCATACACTCACTCTCTAATTCACACTCACTCACTCACACACACTCACTCTCTCTCACTCACTCTATAATACACACACGCTCACTCTCTCACACTCTCACACACTCACTCTATAATACACACACGCTCCCTCTCTCACTCACTCTATAATTCACACACACACACACACACACACACACTCACTCTATAATGCACACACGCTCACTCTCTCACTCACTCACTCTATAATACACACACGCTCACTCACTCACTCTATAATACACACACGCTCACTCTCACACACTCACTCTATAATTCACACACGCTCACTCTATAATGCACACACGCTCACTCTAATGCACACACGCTCACTTTCCCTCACTCACTCTATAATACACACACGCTCACTCTCACACACGCTCACTCTATAATGCACACACGCTCACTCTCTCACTCACTCTATAATACACACACACTCACTCACTCTATAATACACACACGCTCACTCTCTCACTCACTCACTATAATTCACACACACTCACTATAATACACACATGCTCACTCTCTCACTCACTCTATAATACACACACGCTCACTCTCTCACTCACTCTATAATACACACACGCTCACTCTCTCACTATAATTCACACACACTCACTATAATACACACATGCTCACTCTCTCACTCACTCTATAATACACACACGCTCACTCTCTCACACACTCTATAATTCACACACACTCACTCTATAATACACACACACACTCACTCACTCTATAATACACACACGCTCGCTCTCTCACTCACTCTATAATTCACACACACTCACTCTATAATACACACACACACGCTCACTCACTCACTCTATAATACACACACACACACTCACTCACTCTATAATACACACACGCTCGCTCTCTCACACACTCTATAATTCACACACACTCACTCTATAATACACACACACACACACACTCACTCACTCTATAATACACACACGCTCGCTCTCTCACTCACTCTATAATTCACACACACTCACTCTATAATGCACACACGCTCACTCTCTCTCACTCACTCACTCACTCTATAATACACACACGCTCACTCTCTCACTCACTCACTCACTCTATAATTCACTCACTCTATAATACACACAAACACTCACTCACTCTATAATACACACACTCACTCACTCACTCTATAATACACACACGCTCACTCTCTCTCACTCACTCACTCTATAATACACACGCTCCCTCTCACTCACTCTATAATTCACACACACTCACTCTATAATGCACACACGCTCACTCTATAATACACACACGCTCACTCTCTCTCTCCCTCACTCACTCTATAATACACACACGCTCCCTCTCACTCACTCTATAATTCACACACACTCACTCTATAATGCACACACGCTCACTCTCTCACTCACTCACTCTATAATACACACGCTCCCTCTCACTCACTCTATAATTCACACACTCACTCTATAATGCACACACGCTCACTCTCTCACTCACTCAATAATACACACACGCTCACTCTCACACACTCACTCTATAATACACACACGCTCACTCTCTCACTCACTCTATAATACACACACGCTCACTCTCTCACTCTTCACTCTATAATACACACGCTCACTCGCTCACTCTATAATACACACACGCTCACTCTCACCCACTCACTCACTCAATAATACACATGCTCACTCACTCTATAATACACACACGCTCACTCACACACACTCACTCTATAATACACACACGCTCACTCTATAATACACACACGCTCACTCTCACCCGCTCACTCTCACCCACTCACTCACTCTATAATACACTCACTCTCTCACTCACTCACTCTATAATACACACGCTCACTCTCACTCGCTCACTCTATAATACACACGCTCACTCTCACCCACTCACTCAATAATACACACGCTCACTCACTCTATAATACACACGCTCACTCACTCACTCACTCTATAATACACGCTCACTCACTCACTCTATAATACACACACGCTCGCTCACTCACTCACTCTATAATACACACTCACGCTCGCTCACTCACTCACTCTATAATACACACTCACAATCGCTCACTCTATAATACACACTCACGCTCGCTCACTCACTCACTCACTCTATAATACACACTCTCACTCGCTCACTCTATAATACACACGCTCACTCTCACCCACTCACTCACTCAATTCACACGCTCACTCACTCTATAATACACACACGCTCACTCTATAATACACACACGCTCACTCTCTCACCCACTCACTCACTCACTCTATAATACACACGCTCACTCACTCACTCTATAATACACACACGCTCACTCTCTCTCACTCACTCTATAATACACACTCACTCACACTCACTCACACTCTCTCTCTATAATACACACTCCTACTCACACACACACACACACACTCACTCACTCACTCACTCACTCTCACACACTCACTCACACTCTCTCTCTCACTCACACACTTATACACTCACTCACTCTCTAATACACACGCTCACTCTCTTACTCACACTCTCTCTCACTCACTCACTGACACTCGCTCTCTCACACACTCACTCACACACACACATGCTCACTCTCTCACACACACACACACACACACACACACACACACACACACACACACACGTGACAGACATACGGGTGATTTGTGTCTCATGGCGTTGAACACTTTACCACTAGCCTCAATTTGTTAGCGCACCTTGAACGATGACCCCTGATGGCCTCTGAGCTTCTAAGGAAGCGTTTCTCTCTCTCTCTCCCGAAAGAAGCCAGAAGACCAAATTTATACAGATATTATTTATACGTAATATGTATACGTGTGTGTGTTCTGTTCGCTTCTCGGTAAATCCATCAGACCCTTCAGTGAATGTTTACAGGAGAAGTTGAGCTGAAAACACACACTGATCTTTTGCTCGTCCTCCTGATCAGCAACGAGACGTCACTGACTTTCACACACACTACTTGAATGCGTTCTGCTGAAGCTCGTTTCTCATGTGTGCGGCAGTGAATGACTTTGGTTTGGAGCTGAACTCTTCTTTCTGTTTCCTGGTAAAGTTTGTTTCATCTCACACACACACACACACACACTTATGGTCTGATCTCACCTTTACACACACACTTATGGTCTGATCTCACCTTTACACACACACTTATGGTCTGATCTCACCTTTACACACACACTCACTCACTCTCTTACGGTCTGATCTCACCTTTACACACGCACACACTATCTTACACGCGGCACAATGCAGCGCCAAGCACGACGCAAGTGTTTTTTGCTAGTTTCAGTCTGACGCAGTTTTCATTTTCACGTCCTGCGCCATGTTTAAATAGCAAATGCATTTGCGCCCCTTTGTGCGCCCATGAGCTGCTGGTCTGAGAACTAGAGGTGTGTTCTGGCGCATTGTTGGACCGTTGCTATTTTGAGGTAACAGAAATAGACTGCGTTGACCAACTGAAACCTGCTCTAAAGTCAATTTTTTTAATATGTGGCGGCTCCACAACGCGCGTACACTCTGCTTATTAAACACACAGGGACGTGCAGCAGCACACACACACATGCCAAATATTTAAAATAAAAGGATTACAATGTAAAATATTATTTTTGTGTACTTAAAGATATGGTGAATCCGGCTTGTCCCGTAGATGTTCTGCTTGCGCACTTTTACCTCGCGCACGAGCAGATCCGTTTGCGCTCTGGAGAAGCATCCGCCATGGCGCGAGCACAACTGGCATTTAAAGGGAATGGGAGATGAGACTCTGATTAGTTTAACGCACGTAAATCCCAAAACACACCCATTACTCATTAGGAGAAATAGAGACGACCCTTTTAGACCATGCGCCGACCATTTTTCCCGTCGTAAAACTAGCAAAAGTGGATTCAGACGCCCTAAGTGAACTTGCGCCCTGCGCTTTAGACCATGAGCTTAGATCGTTAAAATAGGGCCCATGGTCTGATCTCACCTTTACACACACACACACACTCTCTTACGGTCTGATGTCAGATGATTTAACGGCTGCTGCTTCTTTGGCTTCAATTACACAACGTGATTCCCTGTTCCCAGACTCTGTTTCTGTCTCTTCTGGGAAAACTGGGAATGATGCAGCGATGCACGTTTTAACACTCTCTGACTGTCGTCTGTACAGAAAAACTGTCATTTTTCAGTTTATTTCTGTGAATCTGCCGTCAGACAGTCTGTTCTGTCCACAGCGCTGTAGAAGTGAGCTGTTGTATACCCGTAAGCTCACATGGACATGTTTTGAACCCACTAAAGATTAAAAACATGTATTTTCTTCTTTTTACAGCAAAAACTGAGCTGGAATGTCAAGAGAAGCAACTCAGTGAAACACACAAAATGTAAGAAGTCATTTTTGCCATTACACGTATTTTTTTAAGCTGTTACTTTTTTCTATTAAAAAAAAGGACAGAATTAGCAAAGACAAGATGTTAACGTTTCCTGTAAAGCAAATCTACTGAACGAACCATTTTTATTTTATATAAAATATGTATTTCACAATTATTTTTTGTTATCTAACGTCTAACCGTGTTGTTCCAAATTTAAAATTGATATCACAAAAATTGAGCCGCTAAAAGAATTTAAAGTAGCGTTTTCATGGTAACGCAGTTTCTGATAAAAAAAATTTTTTACGCAGGATGAATTTTGAATGTTTACATTTTCAGTGATACCCATTTTATGATGATTACTAAAATATGTGGTGGGGGGGAGGCAATAACCCAGAAAACTGACCGTTAACAGACATCACTAAATCATTTTTTATTCCCAAAAGCATTTAAGAATGTTCGTGTTTTTTTGTTATAAAGACAAAACAAAATATGATGACACTTTTTTTCCAGTAATTACACCGAGGAACATTTTACGAACTAAGAATTTATCTTCAAAAATTCTTATAAAAAAAAAAGATTTTCATGAATCCGTTTCCCCCCAGATTTTTTGTAGGAAAACTAACCTAGAACACTCTAGCAACCACGTTTAGCACAGGCACACAGTTTGTATTTCCTTCAGAAAAAGAAAAACCCCAGTTTTTTTTTTATTTTTTTTTTTTATTATGGTGTTTCCACTTGGAATTAGCGGGAGACGTTCTGTTCAATCCGTGAGGAATTCTTGTGTCCTGATTTCCATTATCTTGAGTTACTCTCGCATCTCTCTGAAAGGGTTGTGTTTGTCACAGGTTCCTGGATCTGTGCGTGTTCTTCTCGGTCAAGGCCAAAGGCGGAGAGAAAGAGGTTTCTCCAAACACCTTCTTCTCCGTGTGGCACGAGTTCTCCAGCGACTTTAAAGACACCTGGAAGAAGGAGAACAAGGTCATCCTGCAGGAGAGGTACGTGTGTGTGTGTGTGTGTGTGTGTGTCAACAAACACCTTTTCCCTCCGTGGCCTCAGTGTTTAGTCCCAGATCACTGTGGCGTAATGGAGAATAAAGAAGCTCAGGCTGATTTATGAAGTCTCTTCTGTCGAGTCTTCGCTCTTTAAGTGTTGCGGGAACATCTTCCGAGGCCGAGGTGTGTTTTAGGAACGCCTGCTGTCCAGCTGCGTGATTTAATGTGGGATTAATGCAAATACCTGAGCACGCCGTCCACAGGTGCATCATGGGAAGGGCTGAAATATGCTCTCTCAGAGGGAACGTACAGCAGTATAGTGTTGGTTACACTTTTCATCTGTGATTGAGGAAAGCTTTGTTCTGACACGGAAAAGTGTGTGGATCAGCATTCCTGGAATTAGACGCTCCTGAATCTTCCAAAAGAAACGTGTGTGTGTGTGCGTGTTCTGGACTGAATGTGTGTGTGTGTGTTCGTTCTCTGGACTGAACGTGTGTGTGTGTGTTCTGGACTGAACATGTGTGTGTGTGTTCTGGACTGAACATGTGTGTGTGTGTTCTGGACTGAACGCGTGTGTGTGTGTGTGTGTGTTCTGGACTGAACGCGTGTGTGTGTGTGTGTTCTGGACTGAACGTGTGTGTGTGTGTGTTCTCTGGACTGAACGTGTGTGTGTGTGTGTTCGTTCTCTGGACTGAACGTGTGTGTGTGTTCTGGACTGAACATGTGTGTGTGTTCTGGACTGAACGCGTGTGTGTGTGTTCTGGACTGAACGCGTGTGTGTGTGTTCTGGACTGAACGCGTGTGTGTGTGTTCTGGACTGAACGCGTGTGTGTGTGTTCTGGACTGAACGTGTGTGTGTGTGTTCTGGACTGAACGTGTGTGTGTGTGTTCTGGACTGAACGTGTGTGTGTGTGTGTGTGTGTGTGTTCTGGACTGAACGTGTGTGTGTGTGTTCATTCTCTGGACTGAACGTGTGTGTTCTGGACTGAACGTGTGTGTGTGTGTTCTGGACTGAACGTGTGTGTGTGTGTGTTCTGGACTGAACGTGTGTGTGTGTTCATTCTCTGGACTGAACGTGTGTGTGTGTTCTGGACTGAACGCGTGTGTGTGTGTGTTCTCTGGACTGAACGTGTGTGTGTGTTCTGGACTGAACGTGTGTGTGTGTGTGTGTGTGTTCTGGACTGAACGTGTGTGTGTGTGTTCTGGACTGAACGCGTGTGTGTGTGTGTGTTCTCTGGACTGAACGTGTGTGTGTTCGTTCTCTGGACTGAACGTGTGTGTGTGTTCTGGACTGAACGTGTGTGTGTGTGTGTTCTGGACTGAACGTGTGTGTGTGTGTGTTCTGGACTGAACGTGTGTGTGTGTGTGTGTGTGTTCTGGACTGAACGTGTGTGTGTGTGTGTGTGTTCTCTGGACTGAAAGTGTGTGTGTGTGTGTTCTCTGGACTGAACGTGTGTGTGTGTGTGTGTTCTCTGGACTGAACGTGTGTGTGTTCTGGACTGAACGCGTGTGTGTGTGTGTGTTCTCTGGACTGAATGTGTGTGTGTTCTGGACTGAACGCGTGTGTGTGTTCTCTGGACTGAACGTGTGTGTGTTCTGGACTGAACGCGTGTGTGTGTGTGTGTTCTCTGGACTGAATGTGTGTGAAGATCAAAGATGAGTCTGACGGTTTGATCCTGCGGAAAAACTCATGTTCTTCGTCACTATTTCTCTGTTGTTTTCCAGCCCAAATATCATAGATCTGTAGATCTGCCCTGGACTGGAGATTCTTCTAGTCGACTAGTTGTTCATGTAAGCCATTAGTCGACTAATCCTGCGTTTATTTTAATAAGCCATAAATCATAATGCGCCTTTAATTGCCTATATAAAATACATATAGCCTAATCAGCGCTCAACTTCAAGCATAAAGCCACGGCGCGCCGGCAAACGTCATGATGATGAATGTGTCGTTGAGAAAACTGAATGCGACTCTAAACATTTAAATTTATTTTATTGGTGGGGGGGGGGGGTATGTGTTTTATCTGCATGTTCTTGAGTGTCACGAAAGGCGCCTATAAATAAAATGTATTATTATTATTAAGTCAGTGATGCTGACTCGTCATCTCCGCCTATATGCTCGTTTCATACGGATTACATAATCTGAGAATATTTATTTTCCATTGAATCTGTTCATTCAAATGTAGACATGTCAAGCTTTCTATAGATATATTTCTCATGTCTGAGTTTCGGTTCATTTGTGACGCGCTCGAGTTCAAGACCGAATCGACAGAAAGCAACATTGTTTTACAAAAGCACAACGTTTTGTTTGTTATTGTGAGTTTTCAGAAATAAAAGTGGACCCTTTACAGTTTGCATTACTCTTATCGTATGACCAAAACCGACTGAGTATTTTGAGTGAAATGCAGTGATGTGTGTGTGTGTCATGCAGTAACACACTCTCTCCACACAAACACTTATGTGTCTAATAACACACATTTATCTGTTAGCATTAGAGTGACGTGTAAAGTGTTGCTACTTGCATGTTTCAAGTGATATCCGCCATATTTGAGGTTGATGAATGATAGACGAAGGTTTGTTAACGATCTGTCCGTCACAGACTGCAGGATTACGACACTTTCAAGTTTTTTTCTCTGCGTCTGAACGACTAATAACAGTTCGGTCGACTACACCTCTTCTAGCTGATTGGTCGACTAAGCCTCTTCTAGCTGATTGGTCGACTACACCTCTTCTAGCTGATTGGTCGACTACACCTCTTCTAGCTGATTCGTCGACTAAGCCTCTTCTAGCTGATTGGTCGACTAAGCCTCTTCTAGCTGATTGGTCGACTAAGCCTCTTCTAGCTGATTGGTCGACTACACCTCTTCTAGCTGATTGGTCGACTAAGCCTCTTCTAGCTGATTGGTCGACTACGCCTCTTCTAGCTGATTCGTCGACTAAGCCTCTTCTAGCTGATTGGTCGACTAAGCCTCTTCTAGCTGATTGGTCGACTAAGCCTCTTCTAGTTGATTAACGGTTAGTCCATTTCTTGAGGTTTACAGTGTCACAAGATTTCTCTGAGAAATGCCTCAAACTAAAGTGAGATGGCGTTCGGGCGATCGGTTGCTCTCCATGACCTGTGCCATGTGTTTAATATTAGGGTTGCTCTGAGAGCGAGAGTGCATCGATGAACCCTGTGTGTTTGTGTAACCCTGCTAATGAAAAGAGGACCGGCGCGGTACGCTAGCTTCCAGTGGAGCGATGGAGCGGTGCGATAGCAGACACAGACGAGCCCTTCAGCTCTACATTATTCATGAGGACCTCTATCTCTCTCTCTACATCTGTCCTCACACACTCACGCTTTCACTCACTCGCTTTATCTCTCTTAATTGTTATTCTCTTTATTTTCCTACGTTTTTTATGTTTTTTTATTTTTCCTTTTGAATTTTTGTTCATTTTATTTTTCTCTTTCTTTCTCTTTATAATTTTTTTTGCTTGCTTGCTTTGCTCTCACTTTCTTTATTTATTAATTAATTTTTTGTCTTAATTGTCATTCTCTATTTTTCTTTTTATGTTTTTCTTTTTTGTTGTCTTTTTTTTCTCTATTTATTCTTTTTTTTGCCTGCTTTGCTCTTTTCCTTTATTTCTATAAAATTTTGTCTTAATTGTCATTCTCTATTTTCTTTTTATTCTTTTACTTTTAATTGTTTAATTTTTCTCTTTCTTTTTTCTTCCATTTATGCATTTTTCTTTTTGCTTTTCACTTTTTCTTTCTTTTTTTTCTTTTTTGTCTTAATTGTCATTTATATTTTTCTTTCCGTATATTTGTTTTTTCTTTTTTGTTCTTTTTTGTTCTTTTTTGCCTTTTTCATTTAATTTTGTTCATTTAATTTTATAATTTTTTTTATTATTTTATTTAATTTTTATTTTGTATTGTATCTTTATCTTATTTTTCTTGTATTTCCCTTTTCTTTTTATTTAAATTTTTTCTATTTTTCTTAATTTTGTTCATCTTTTTCATGTAATCGGTTTGGTTTGTTCTTTTGTTTTTCCTTTTTATTTAATTATTTTAATGTCTTTTTCTAATTTGTTGTTTTGTTTTATTCGTCTAATAATATAGTTTTTGTTTGGTTATTTTTCTGTTTTTGTTTCTATTTATCTTTGTTTAGCTTTTTTGTTCATTTATTTCTCTTTCCTTTTCTTTCTACACATTTATGTACATATTCTGCTTTATATACGTTTCTCCCCCTTCCTTTAATATGAATATGAAAGCATAGAGGTTGTTGTGCTGCAGTTAGTGTTGCGTCTCTAACCTGTGTGTTTCCCACATCACATCTCGATCGCTGCTTCTGACTGATTCCCGATCACCGTGACCTCTGACCTCTGACCTGTGCAGCGCTGAGGTTAGCGCTTAGCTCTCGTCTGCCAGGGCCTGAAACTCAATCTGTGGCGTATAATCCGAAACACGATCGTGGAGATGTACAAAAGAGCTGGGCTGGTGTTTCACTGGTTCCTGCAGTGATAAGAAGTGCTTTATTCGACACAGAGCGTCTTTATCTCACCGAAGCGACACGTCTGACTCTGATAGACGAGTTCCCAGAGAGTGTTGCGTTTCCTTTGACATTGGCTGGCCTGTTAATCACTCGATCTGCTGCTAAAGTGTTTGCTTTTCTCCGCCAGCGCCACCTAAAACCCCACAGAGTTTCTGTCTCTCGGCCCCAATTTGTCCTGAAAGCTTGTGGTTTGTGTGAGTCTCGTCTTCTGGAGCCGAGAGAGACTGATCTGTCTGACACTGAGAGCTCTCAGCGGAGACGTGTGTGTGTGTGTGTTTCTTTAACCCCGGCGGGTCTGAAGGCTGCAACCAAACATTTCACTGCGCTTTTACTGCTAACCAACTCTTACAACACAGCAACAAATATATATATTTTCTGTCTCTTGAATTAAAGAGTTTTTGTAGTGTATTTTTGTCTGGTTTTTGTCCGGTTGAGATGGTCTGAAGTGTTGGGAGTGTTTTGAGCAGCACTGGTTACACAGGACGTCTTTATACGCTTCAGTTTAACATAAGTTAAATGAATAAGTTTGATTGATTCACCAGAATGATTGACAATTAGGAGGACCAATAGTATAGGTGATCGTTTGTGATATTAGATCATAAAGTCAGTCTGTGTGTCGAACACCTCTGACACTCACTAGTAGAACCTCGTAAAAGATCATCAGCGTCTCGAACACATGAGCCTTCATGCCTGCCGTCCTTATTTATAGTTTTATAAAATAAAAATTATATTTTTATATTAGTTTAGTTTTCTTTTCTTTTTGTTTTCTTGATTTCATTTCATTTATTTGTTTTTTTTTTCTTTTCATTTCTTTTTTTTTTATATTTCTTTTTTAATTTAATTATTTTATATTGATCTTTTCTCTTTGGCCTTTTTTCTTTTTCTTTATTTAGATTTTTTTATATCCCTTTCTTTTATTTCTTTTGTTTATTTCTTTTAATTTTATTTCTTTATTGATAGTTTCATTTTTCTTTTCTTTTAGATTTATCTTTATCTTAATTTGTTCTGTCTTGTTTCATGTGGGTTTTTTTCTTTTTATTGATTTTTTTCTTTTACTTTGTTTCTCTTATTTTATTGTTTTTCTTACATACTTTTTTTCTATCATTAGTTTTATTTATTGGCTTGATTTTGTTTACATTTTTTCTTTCTTTTTCTTTTTTCTTTTCTGATTTAATTTAATGTAGTTTTCTTCTTCCCTTCTTCATTCCTTCCTTCCTCCTGTCCTGTGAATCTGTGGAGCTGCCGTGTTCCTGCTGTTACTCTCCTGAACAGTTGAACTGTGTGTTGATGTGTTCATCAGGCCCGGCAGGAAGTGATGCGGATCGTGACCCGAGTCGCTGAAACACCATGTTTGGTCTGGTCTCGTGTCTCGTGTCCCGGTCCGGCACATGGATCTGTTCCGGGATGTTTTTACGGTGTTTAAAGAAGCAGCTCCTGATGTGCAGGAAGAATATCTCTCTGCCTTTTACCCATAATTCTCCCTCCTGTAAACATGTCAAGCTCTTAGCAGCCAAATACATCACAACACTCGAAGTGTTTGCTTTACACTTCTGCTGCACTTCAGCGCCCGAGTCTCGCCTCTGAATCCCTCTCGCTTTATGAGCTTCGGCTCTTTACTGTCGGATCTGAGGGAGAAATCCCTCATAATGATGATTATCAGATTTAATAATGCAATAAATGCATCCTTCTCATCCATTTAGAAGATAATAACTTTATTAATTTAAAATGAAAATGTAGATGTTACAGCAGCATAAACAGGACAAGAACAGACATTACACTTAAGAAGACAAAAATCATTACAACTGTGTTCCTTCTCAAACTCCAGATCGAGCCACACATTCATTCTCTCTATTAATGTAATGAGTGTTTCCCTGGAGCGTCAGGATTGGTGTGTGACTGAACATGGCCTATTATGGAGCTCGGGCTTCAGTCACTGGCTGGAGGTCATGAAACGCTCACATGACCTGTGTGTGTGTGTGTGTGTGTGTGTGTGTGTGTGTGTGTGTGTGTGTGTGAAGGATCCGCTCCTGCGCTGCTCAATCATCTGTGTTCAGACGGTCAGATCTTAATAACTTCCGAACAGCGGACAGATCCATCATGACTCAGTTAAACAGAGACGAAAGAGAGTGTGTGTGTGAGCAGATCCATCAAGACTTGTTACAGTTAAACAGACAATCCTCCTCTGTTTGTCCTGCATTTCACAACACTCATTTCAACGCTGCTTTACAGAAAATCCTGATGTGTGTGTGTGTTGATTCGTTAGACCTGCTGCTTCAGTGTCTGTTGTTTCCTCAGTGTGTGTGTGTTGACTCGTTTGTCTCTCTGCCGTCTCCTCAGTCTGTGTGTGTGTGTTGACTCGTTTGTCTCTCTGCCGTCTCCTCAGTCTGTGTGTGTGTGTTGACTCGTTTGTCTCTCTGCCGTCTCCTCAGTGACTACGTTTACATGCAGCCAATATCCGGGTTATGGTCGGGTTAGGGTCACTATTTGGGTTTCTGAAACATTCGGAATAACGCGTTTACATGCGTGAGCAGAGAGAGTTACTCCTGTATACATGGAATTTACAATATCCCGATGTAAACGGCGACGCACGGTTAGCGTCTGGACGTACGGACTTCCTTAAGACGCAATATGCGTCATTTCCGATTCTTTTTCCTGTATCCAAAGACAACAACAACAGCAGCAGCATGCGGATAATGAATAGTTCGGGGCAGATAACGATCGCCTTTGTTTGCGCTTTCCTCCTCGCTCCAAAAGTGTGGTGCTGTGCTGCGTCTCGCCATGTTTACCTCTACTTCTTGTTTACTTCCGGTATACTGCACGCGGGTTTCTGTATGCGCCGTCCCTACTCAAAAGACCAAGATTCCTTGCGAATAGAACATGCGCAGAACACAAATCAATGTCCCTTTTGATGGGGATATGCCGATACGCGTTTACATGACCAAATATTCGGGTTAGAAAGGGGGTACCCCAGGTATAATATCCGGGTTTTTGCCGGTGTTTACATGGCCGTGCGCGACCGGGTGATTGCTAATATCCCGGTTTTGAACGGGTTATTGGCTGCATGTAAACGTAGTCACTGTGTGTGTGTGTGTGTGTTGACTCGTTTGTCTCTCTGCCGTCTCCTCAGGTTGAAGGCGGCGGAGGAGTGTTTCCGACAGGTCAAAGAAAAGGCCTCGTACAGCGTCAAACCCAAACACGCGTCTGGAATCGTAAGTCACATTTATTTACATCTCTTTTCACACACACACACACACACACACACACACACACACACACACACACACACACACACACACACACACACACACACACACACACACACAGTCCTTGAAAGTGCTTGAATTTATTTTGTGCAAGAAGTTTTCTGTAAAAAATTCCATATGATTCCCTCCGCTCCGCTAATGTGTTATTCACCAACACTAACCCCCGAGGAAAGCGGGGTCTTAAAGTCTAAAATTCTGAACTTTAAATTGATGGCCTTAAAAAGTCTTCAATTTAATTTAGTCAGGTCTAAAAAAGTGTTTACCCTCCAGAAACACTGGCCGCAGAAAGTTATTACAAAGTAGCAAAAAAGTATGGAGTTGTAGCCTACGAAGCGGAGCCCTAGAGCAGGGTCTCCAACACGCCGCTCGCGTGCTCCAGTAGCTCATGGCTTGATATGAGCTAGCTCGCCAGAGGCCGATCACATGTGGCTTGATATGAGCTAGCTCGCCAGAGGCCGTTCACATGTGGCTTGATATGAGCTAGCTCGCCAGAGGCCGTTCACATGTGGCTTGATATGAGCTAGCTCGCCAGAGGCCGTTCACATGTGGCTTGATATGAGCTAGCTCGCCAGAGGCCGTTCACACGTGGCTTGATATGAGCTAGCTCGCCAGAGGCCGTTCACACGTGGCTTGATATGAGCTAGCTCGCCAGAGGCCGTTCACATGTGGCTTGATATGAGCTAGCTCGCCAGAGGCCGTTCACACGTGGCTTGATATGAGCTAGCTCGCCAGAGGCCGTTCACATGTGGCTTGATATGAGCTAGCTCGCCAGAGGCCGTTCACACGTGGCTTGATATGAGCTAGCTCGCCAGAGGCCGTTCACATGTGGCTTGATATGAGCTAGCTCGCCAGAGGCCGTTCACATGTGGCTTGATATGAGCTAGCTCGCCAGAGGCCGTTCACATGTGGCTTGATATGAGCTAGCTCGCCAGAGGCCGTTCACATGTGGCTTGATATGAGCTAGCTCGCCAGAGGCCGTTCACATGTGGCTTGATATGAGCTAGCTCACCAGAGGCCGATCACATGTGGCTTGATATGAGCTAGCTCACCAGAGGCCGTTCACACGTGGCTTGATATGAGCTAGCTCGCCAGAGGCCGTTCACACGTGGCTTGATATGAGCTAGCTCGCCAGAGGCCGTTCACATGTGGCTTGATATGAGCTAGCTCACCAGAGGCCGATCACATGTGGCTTGATATGAGCTAGCTCGCCAGAGGCCGTTCACACGTGGCTTGATATGAGCTAGCTCGCCAGAGGCCGTTCACATGTGGCTTGATATGAGCTAGCTCGCCAGAGGCCGTTCACATGTGGCTTGATATGAGCTAGCTCGCCAGAGGCCGTTCACATGTGGCTTGATATGAGCTAGCTCGCCAGAGGCCGTTCACATGTGGCTTGATATGAGCTAGCTCGCCAGAGGCCGTTCACATGTGGCTTGATATGAGCTAGCTCGCCAGAGGCCGTTCATATATCGCCTCTTTTGCGCGCTCAAGTTTGTTCAAATGTAGGCGCACGGCAAGCGCACTCATAATTGAAGCGACGCGCACATTTTTTTACCAAACGCAACGAGATGAGAAAAATCTAAACTTTTCAGAATGCCGCAAACGCACCGCAGGTCATGTGACAGGAACCAGCCAATCACCCCTTTCCATAACAACATTGAAAGCTCAGTCAACATGAAGGATGGGGGTGCACCCAAACACTACTAATAAATATAAGCTAATGTGTAAATGTTACTAATTGATCTTTTTTGACGCATTCTTTTTATAAAAAATGATTTAATGGCTGAAATATGAGGTTTATCTTTGTATAAAACCTTTTTTGTCAAAACTTTATTAGAACTTGTACATGTTAGTAGATAACATGTTGCAAGACACTCATAAAATCTGGCCATCATTTTTAATGGTATTTTAATGTTTACGTAAACAAGTGCATATTGATGCTGATCAATTTGTTATTTGCTGTTTTTCGACAAAACTTGTTGAATTGACTATTATTAGTACTTTTTGAACAGGATTCTGTGATAACGTGATAATTTTGGTCACTTTAATCATCTCATTTCCTCTCTAGTTATGATCAACTATGATCAACTAAAATCAACAAAAATTGTGTTTTTACAGTATAATATGCAAAAGTATAATTTTCTATTAAAAAAAATCTACCTCTCACACACACACACACACACACACACACACACACACACACACACACACACACACACACATCAGATAATCCTAGATAGATAGATAGATAGATAGATAGATAGATAGATAGATAGATAGATAGATAGATAGATAGATAGATAGATAGATAGATAGATAGATAGATAGATAGATAGATAGATAGATAGATAGATAGATAGATAGATAGATAGAAAGATACTAAGATACTCTTATGATCCCGAGGTAACCATCTAACTTGGATAATGCGTCGTGTAGGTCTTAAATTTCAATCTTTATGGTCTTAAAATATCTTAAAGTCTTACATTTGACTTACTGAAACCTGCAGAAACCCTGCCCTATGTGCACTAGCTTGCTTGATTTTGCGTACGTTAGTTAAACGCATTTACGCGTTACGCTAAGTGTTTCCCGCGTGAGGTACTTGTGTTGTACGTTGCCATGACGTTCACGCACGCAAAACTGTAACAATGTATCTTACAAGGTAACACAATGTAACCTTGCTCTCATTTGAAATGTGTCCCACATTAAGTCCTTGAGTTTGAGGGTATTGGAACTAGAAAGTCCTTGAAAGGTCCTTGAATTTGAAGTTAACCGAGGAGTGGGAACCCTGTTTGTAACTCATCTGCATAATGTCCGCCTGTGGTCTTGATTGGCTGAACAGCGTCTCTTAGCTCCGCCCTCAAACACTGTAGTGTATCTGAGACTGGAGGAGTTTGGTTCGTGTTGTTCATGTGGAGAAGACGCTGTTTTCTGAGATTGATACGGTAAAACCCACGCCATCGTCACTGTTCGTATCACTGTGATCAAGAGCTGAGATTCAGATATGATAATGAGCGTTTGCTTTCTGACCAATCAGAGCAGAGCAGCTCTCAGAGAGGCGGAGCTTAGAGACTGAATCCTTGATGAGGAAAGAGCTGACGCTGCAGAGGAGATTATGAGGACATTAAAGTGTGTTTATGACTTTATATGCATGTGAACCTGTGCTAGGAGACTCTAAACAACATTAGAGGCCTTTAAAACAGCGTAACGTTATTTTAATAATTAAATTGGTCTTTTTTTGTCTCCCTCAGAAAGCGAAGTTGGGTATGAAGATATGAGACGTCTGATGAAGGAACGAACGCTCTTGTTGTTCGATCTTTAATCCGCTCTCGCACACACAGCTTCAGTGTTACTTCTGCCGTACGGACACAGGAAGTGATCGGCCCTCAGAATGTGATGTCATATCCTGTGCGCTGACGAACATATCAGATGTTTGCTCCAGAATTCCCACAATCCCCGCTGAAGTTCTCAACGTCATTGGAAAAGGAAAAAAAAAAAGTGTCATTTTATTTTTAATAGAGAACAGGGCAAGAGAAATCTGGAGTCTTTATCTGAACATCAGCACTGGAGCGTCACAAGCTTTTAATCAGCGCAGTTCATCATGTTCAAAGCACAGCCGAGCCTACAGGACCCGGAAGAGACACTTCATGTGCTGGAGGACCAACACAAGCGGAACGTTCAGGAAATCAACTCAGTGTTTTTGTGAAATTATGCAATATTGTTTTGCTGCATCCACACACTCTCTCACTAAAGTATTTAAAATGATGTTTTTTAAATGAATGTAAATGTTATTAACATCTTCGTGTGGCGTTCAGGTCTGGTTTAGCATGTCCGTGTGGGAGGCGGGATCCGGGATCCGGGATCCGTGTGCGCAGAGTGTGCAATAACTGTTTGTATCCGAACGTTTTGAGAAGACTGTAATTTATGTAAAATAAAGCGATTAATAAATTCCGAAATTTTAATTTATTTCACTTGATTTGAGATTTACTTGAACCAGTGTTTTAGTTTAATATTTAATCATTTATATTTTTATATTGCTGTTTAGGTTTGATTTTTATTTTTATTTCAGTTTTAGTTGATTCATTTCCAATTAATAATTTTAGTGCTTCAACTGAAACTTAAGTTTACATTTCTAATTCTCATTTTGATTTCCAACGAATATTTTATTTCAATAAACAGAAATGTTTTTAATAGTGTCCGTTACCAATAATAACTCTGTTTCTAATGCTTCATTTCTGTTCAGGCACTAATTACAGTAATAACTAATAACACATTTACCCTGGTAAAGAGCCGTTCACATCAACCTTTGCATTATAAAACATCCGGTTCGGGGAATGAAGCTGAGTTTGATTGAGTGAGCTGTACATTTCCCATCATGCTCTAATTTAATCCAGCGGGGAAATAATGTAATGCTTGGTATTTTAACTCTTTCACTGCCAGCGTTTTTTCTTTCTGCCAGACTTTACCAAACTAGAATTTCTGATCATGAACACACAACTTTCATCGCCCCCAGAATATTTAGTTTGAATATCTGAACATGCAATATATCATAGAAAATAACACAGCCTCTAATTAAAAAAAAAAAAAAAAAAAAATCCTGGCTTCATGCAATCTTTATCAACACTTGAATGTGGGAAAATTTCATAAAAATGCAACATTTTGAACAAAAAGATGAGAAAAGCAAAAATGCTTCTATCGCTTGTTTTTCTTTTTCTTTCTTTTTTCTTACAGGTTTTGATTCAGAGATTCTGTATTCTTTCAGGAGTTCCATCATAACTGTTACAGTGAAAGCCAGTGTTGTGACGGTGGGATTGGGAATCGCATCATTCGGCAGGGAAGAGTTAATGTGACTGGATATCTGATATGAGTTAAGATAAGAGTTATGATATTTCTCGCTATAACAATATAGAACGGATGCTGCACTCTCGTGATCCATTCTCCTGATTTAATGAACACATTCCATAAACAATACGCTGGAATTCACTAAGAATCGTTCGTTTTTCTCCACAAATCCATTCCCGGTTTGTTTTCAAACGCGTGCTTTAAAACGTCATTTTCTTCCCTTTTTCTCTCCCAATCCCTGTTTACTGCAGTGATTCAGGAACACGGTTTATCTGTCAGGATGAAGGAAAGTGCGTCGAACTTTCCAGCGATGCTCCAGATGGTGAACATGATCGTAGGCCTACACTGGAAAAAGTGGAGTAGAGACCGTTTTCACTGAGAATCAGCAGGTAGACGAACACATTTAACACAATTAAAAGTGAATTTTGTAGTAATTGACTGAACTTCGTTACTCCAATAATCTTCATTGTATTTAAAGGGGAACTTGGTAACTATTTTAACTTAATAAAACCGTCTAGAAATCATTTGCATGGTTAAACAAATTCTGGTCAAATTGGTGATTTTGACAATCACAACAAAGAAGTTTTCCTGCTAAAGCCAGATGGATTCTGATTGGCTGTTAACGTTTGTATGGTTCAGAAAGTGATCCTTGTGGTGTGTGGTTTTTAAAAAAACGTGTTTTCAGTCCCCAAAACGCTGTTATCGTGTAAATGAAGGGCCAAAACACACAGTTTTTCGTGTAAACTGTGATTAATATCATTCTCGGTGTGAACAGGCCTTTAAATCTGTTACTCAGACTTTCCGTCAAACTCAGCGAACACACAAATCTGCAGATTTACACTGACAAACATCTGGTCTATTTACTCTGAAACTGTACATTTCACCCAGAAACGGCGAGGAACACTGACCTAAATGAGGAATCGAAGCAAAAACTCTGAAACGGTGTTTTCTTGTAAAACGTTCTCCAATAATCTTAGTTTTATTTACAACTTTGAAGAGTCGTTTGTAGTGTAAGTGACGGATCTAATGCTAATGATCATCAAACTCAGCAAGAAAACAGCACTGATGAAGAAAAACTGCTTTAGATCAATGACAATAAACTCCATAGTTTTAATATAGACTTCAGTTGTTTCTCTACATACATATAGATATATATATTCTGTGGTACCATATTTCTATAGAATCTCTATAACCAGTTTGAACTCTGAGGGGAAAAAAGGATCAAGGAAAAATTATTGCATAATACCTTCGTTTAACAGGTTATTTCTAGTGATAAAGTGTGTTTATGAGCTGCTTAATTCATAAAATGTAATTAAAACTAAAGGTTACACTTTATTTTGATTTGCCTACTTTAGACATTCTTCTCTAAGCTATAAGTGAACTCAGGGTGATTTGGACTCTTTGCCATTGAGATAACTTGGGAAAAGTGTCCCAATCACCCTGAGTTCACCCCAAATAACTTTACATGTATGCATTAGGCAGACGCGTTTATCCAAAGAGACTTACATTGCATTTCAAGGCACACATTTCCATTCTTATCAGTTCTTGCTTTCCCTGGGAATCGAACCCATGATCTTGGCGTTGCAAGCGCTAACGCTCCACTGGTTGAGCTACAGGAAAGCAACAGCTCTAACTTTATTTCGATTGCCTACTTTAGACATTCTGAACTCCATGTCAGCTCACTCTCAGTACAGTATTAGAAGGACTGTTAGGAGTAAAGTGTCAGAGTGTCTAAAGAGTGCAACCAAACAAACTGAATTAAATCTCAAATCCATGAAATGACCCATGATGGAAACCTCTCACTCTTAATAATAAAGGTTCAATCTTTCAATTCCATTCTTTATAGAGTGAAAGGTTCTTCAGGGAACCGAATCGCCCTAATATTAGAAGACTGAGGTGTAAAGTGTCATTTTGTTTGGTTCCACTATAATCCATGAAATGATCCCATGATGGAAACCTCTCGCTCTTAATAATAAAGGTTCTTTATTGGCATCGAACCTTCAATATTTCCCTTCCATTCTGTTTAGTGAAAGGGTTCTTCAGGGAACCGAATCGCCATGAAAAAACCACTTTTGAGCCTTTATTTTTAAGAGAGTAAATGTTTCTGCATTCAGTAATGAAGCCGTGGAGCACCTTTATCATGGATAGATGTACATTAATGATAGATGCACTTTTATGAACTTCAAACAGAGACGGCCATTCACTGCCATTATAAAGCTTGGAAGAGCCAGGACATTTTCAAATATAACTCTGATTGTGTTCGTCTGAGAGAAGAATGTCATATACACCCAGGATTGCTTGAGGGTGAGTAAATCATGGGCTGATTTTCATTTTTGGGTGAACTATCCCTTTAAGAGAGTACCAGGTTCTGTATACAGTATGAAGCAGTTGAGGTTCCATGTAGAGTGTTTTCTGGATCCCGTGTGTCTCGGACAGCATCAGTGTTCCTCAGGGTCTCTGAGCTCAGACCAGCTCCAGTAAACGCTCACAGTTTGCCGGCCTCAGACACGCTGACGGACATGCACCGGCACTGCTTGACCCGCGGGATCTTGCGGAACCGGACGGGTGGCTGCAGGTCGGGACACTCGAGCTCCACCGTGAGGCTCGTAAAGCGCTGAGGCCGGCAGAAGGAGCACGACTGGAACGACTCCTGCTCCTTCCTCACGTGCCTCGGGATGTAGAAGGAGTTGCACTGGCCGTAGCAGAAGCGGTTGATGACGGTCCGGCTCCGGCACGAGTCCTGACTGACCGTCTGACGCAGTGGCTGAGTCTTACACCAGTCGCTCCGCAGGTACTGGCGCTCCGTCACCACCAGCGCTTCCTGGCTGGAGGCCAGCACTTCCTGTCTGCGGCGGTCCGAGGCGTTGGAGCCGGGCTTGAAGGGCGATGGGATGGAGGATTGCGGACGGTTCTTACGGCCGGCGGAGACGTACAGCGCGCCGGCGAGGAGCAACAGCGCCACCTTACAGCTCATCCTGGAACACACACAGAGATACGTTACACACTCTTACACACACACACGCACTCAAACAAACACACTCTTATAGCTCATCCTGGAACACACACAGAGATACGTTACACACACACACACACACACTCACACACACACACACTCACACACACACACACTCAAACAAACACACTCTTATAGCTCATCCTGGAACACACACAGAGATACGTTACACACACACACACACACACACACACACACACACACACACACTCTTACAGCTCATCCTGGAACACACACAGAGATACGTTACACACTCTTACACACACACGCACTCAAACAAACACACTCTTATAGCTCATCCTGGAACACACACAGAGATACGTCACACACACACACACACACACACACACACACACACACACACACTCTCACACACACACACACACACACTCAAACAAACACACTCTTATAGCTCATCCTGGAACACACACAGAGATACGTTACACACACACACACACACACACACACACACACACACACACACACTCTTACAGCTCATCCTGGAACACACAGAGATATGTTATGCACTCTCACACACACACACACACACACACACACACACACACACACACTCAAACAAACACACTCTTATAGCTCATCCTGGAACACACTGAGAGATACCAGTTACCATTTACATTTAATCATTTAGCTGACGCTTTTATCCAAAGCGACTTACAAATAAGGAGAACAATAGAAGCAATCGGACCAACAAGAGGGCAACAGTGTAAAAGTGCTGTAACATGTCTCAGTTTGCACATAGCAAGGTTGTTTTTATTTATTATTATAGCAGTTACACACTGTGTAACCATATGATGTTACCATAAAACGTAACTTTTTAGGGAAGAACTCAATAATATAACACATTACTTTTGTAACCCAATATTGTAACATTACTTTTGTAGCTAAATATTGTAACATTAGTAATGTTCTAAACTGCATTCTGACTCATTTTGTCATGCGATGAGACAGAACTGAGCTGTTACGAGTCATACCATCTAATGATTCACATTAATATTCACTCTGGCTAGTTATGAAGGGTCAGTTTGACCATCATCTCTAAAGTGAGTTCTGGGGAGTCGAAGCGTTTCACCCCGAGGTTTCGCTGGTTTCCTGTGAAGACAGGAAGTCACAGATTAACTGTAATCTGTCAGTGTGTCTGCAGTCAGGAGAGCTGCGGCGGGCGATCAGGGCTCTGGCACGAGAGAGAGCGATCCGTCAATCACGCCGGACATCTTTAGCACAGATGTGGCATCGCCGGAAGGAAAAACAAATGTGAGTGATTCATTCCCATAAACGAAATGTTTATAAAGCGGCTCTTTTTCATGAATCAAAGCTCTTGGTTTCATTCCAGAGAGCGTCAAGGTTGAACCTTCCTTTTTAAGTTTTTCCTGCTCTTGATTAGAAATCTCCAGGCTTTTGTTTTTCCTTTCTGAACCCTGACTCGTCCACATCAGGACTCCACACTCGCTCTGGAGTCTCGGGCTGTTTGCTCAAACATGATGAATGCGAGCCTTTGCTGAAATGTTCTTGAGTTTGATATCGCAGCCTCGGCAGAGACGCCTCGTAAATCTCACGACCCCGAACTCCTTCTGTTGCACAAGACATGCGGCGTCACAGAAACTGTTCTGGAGTCAGTGACTGTCCAGCGTCTCTGGGCCCTCGAGTGTCTCCGGAGCCTCAGCTTCAGTGTCTAACGGCTGAAGGTCACGATCGGGGAGAAGCTCCGGGAATCCAGGAACTTTTGTTTGATTTAGTCCTTCAGTCTTTAAGTGACCAATCAGAAGAGTTTCTCTCTGATGAGAATATATATATACAGTAAAACACCTTCAACATTTCTCACATCATCACAGTTTATTCGCTGTAGTTCTGCTGTGAGACGAAGTAGATCTGGACTGAGAACTAATCCTTCAGAATGAGCGGGTCGTCAGGGGTCAGGAGCCATTTGAGGGAAACGGGAAGGGCGTGACCTTTGATCAGGGTCGAGGAAGATGGGTGAGGTCACAGGAAGTGACACAAACCAGGCAATTAAATAGCTCTCTCTCTTTTATTTATTTATTTATTTATATATATATATACATTTATAAAACTGTCTGATTCTGATTGGATGAGTTGCGTTTGAAATTCAAAATGCTGAAAAACACTATCTCTCTCATTTGAATGATCCTGTAATTACACTGATTATTGACATGATGGAATAATTCATTATTCCAATAATTAGTCTTGATATGTTTGCTTACTGGCATTTTATAAAAGCAAAAAGTCATTTAAAGTCTTAACATTGTTAAGCGTGTTTATCCGTGAACGGCTTAGTGATCCAAAGTGAAAAAGAGGTTCAAAAACATAAATTCACTTCTAAAATTAATGTTTGTGAAAAAGGACACACACACACACACACACACACACACACACACACATACACACACACACACACACAGCGAACACACTCCTGTCCTGACCGTAATACATTCCTGTCACCTAACACACACTCAATTTCAAACACACACAACGAACACACTCCTGACCGTAATACACTCCTGTCGCCTAAAACACACACACACACACACACGCAAACACACACAGCGAACACACTCCTGTCACCTCACACACACACACACACACACACACACACACACACACACACAGAGAAGTTAAGGCTGGTGTGTGTTGAGCGGTCGCACTCAGTCCTTCAGAAACCAGAACTCTAATAACTCTGATTCGTCATTCTCCCGCGTTATTGATGTTCATGAGCGGCAGATCTTCATGATTATGATCTTCATCTGTTCTTCTGCGGTGTTTAATGATTTCAGTTCATAATCCATTTGAAAGATTTGAAAAGTATGAAGTGAGATATTCAGTCTCCCTGAACTGAACGTGTTCCAGCACAGTGATGAAGAAGATATGACAGGAGATGAGATGCACTTTACTGTGGAAATTATGCTTATTAAAATAATTCGTTTTAAGCAATAAAAACTTAGTTTACACTAAAACATGCTCTGTTGTTGTGAATCTGCTTTGATCTGAACTGTATAAAGCGCTAGAGAAATTAATCTGACGCGACTTTACTAATGTATCCCAGCAAAAATATGATATAAGAATATAGATATAAGATATAAGTTTTGCTTATGATTTTATTTTTATTCTTTTTTTTTTAAATGTTCAAAACGTTTTTTGGGGGGTAATTCGAAAATTAAAGGAACATTATTGTGTCATTTTTCACACATTATGAGAACGTTACATTTGAATGTTCTGTGAACGTTCTGAAACAAGTTGTTACATTTAAAAAAAAAACGTCCAACTGAACTTTGAGTTCGTCAGTGGATTTCGGAAGTGAGTCACTAATGTTAACCTGTCAATCATCTGCTGATTAACCTGTCAATCATCTGCTGATTACTGATGCTGCTAATAATCTCAAACAGGTCAAATATCTCTAATCGCGAGTATGATTATGACTAATAAAACCATAACAAATTATAACTGCGTGGCGATGAAGGTGTGACTCCCAAAAATAAAAGGCTCCGCAAATCCTCTTTCCTCGAGTCTCTCTCTCTCTCACACACACACACACACACACACACACTCACCTCGATGATGATGATGGTGAAGCCCATGGAGATGAAGATGGAGTTCCTCAGGAGTCTGTGATTCTGTCGGACTCTCCGAGACTCTGATGCGGAATTCTCGAGGTGACTCTATAAATCTCTCTCTCTCTCTCTCTCTTACACACACACACTCTCTCTCTCTCTCTCTCTCTCTCTCTCTCTCTCTCTTACAACACTCTCACTCACTCTCTCTCTCTTACACACTCTCTCTCTCTCTCTCTCTCACACACACTCACTCTCTCTCTTACACTCTCTCTCTCTCTTACACACACACACTCACTCTCTCTCTCACACACACTCACTCTCTCTGTTACACACACACACTCACTCTCTCACACACACACACACACACTCACTCTCTCTTACACTCTCTCTCTCTCACACTCACTCTCTCTCTTACACTCTCTCTCTTACACACACACACTCACTCTTCTCTCTCTCTCTTACACACACTCTCTTTTACACACTTCTGGCTTTTAGTGAACTTGTTCTGATCTGTAAAATCTAGTAATAATAATAAAAAAAGTATACTCAACTTTTTGTTTGGGTCATTTCAACTTAAATTCGGCTCCATTAAACGAGTTGAATCCTGTATAACTTTTGAAACAAGTTAAGCAATTTTCAACTTTTTAAAAAAAAGTTAAAGCCACATAAAAACGTGTGTGTGTGTATATATATATATACACATAAATCAGATCATATGATAAAACATCCTCATTTGCTCCCTGATGATGTCCAGAGGATGACGTGCTCCTGCTTCTCCTCTTCATGTGTTTCATCATCAGTGTTTGTGATGGTGCAGAGCATGCTGGGAAACATTGAGCTCAACTCATTATCATTATATTACTGACACATTACAGGGTCATTTGTCAAGTTTATTTGTATAGCGCTTTTCACAATACAGATTGTATCAAAGCAGCTTCACAGTATTAAATTAAAATAATACAACAAAGTTTGTTTCAAGAGGAATTTATTGATTGATAAAATTAAATTAAATATCCCCAAAATATCCCCAACTGAGCAAGCCAAAGGCAACATTTGTGTAAATTATGAACTCTTATTGTCTTGTGGAATGTAAATATCTGATATGTCAAATATAGATACTATAAAAAAACTGAAATGCAATTTATAAACTCCCCGAATTGCTGAAGATTGATCAGTTTCTGGTTTGTGAATGTGTGATCAGACACAGCTACTCGTTTTTACAGCATTGTTTTATTTAATTTATTCACTTTTTTCGATATTTCTTTCATGGCTTCTTAATTTGAAGATTGATTCATTTTTATAATTTATGTAGATTTATCTACTCATTTTTTTATTGTATTTTAATTTTGCTTTAACGGCTTCTGTTATGATCTGAAGGTTGATTCATATTTTTTCATGAGATTATGGATCACAAGAATCTTTTTTTTTGCGGCATTTGGAAAAGTTGAACAGTTAAAATGTTTATATATATATATCTTCATTAAATGGCCACATTTGGAACAGTTTCATGTTTCATGTTTCATTGTCACGGACAGTCAGTAATAAGCTGTTAAAATCATTATTTATTAATTAGATCTAGAGTTAAGTTAGACCAATTTCATGCGTTAATTTTCATGTTTATTGTTAAAACTACAACGAAAAGTTATTATACATAATATTTACAGCAGTGTGTAATTGTATGGATTAATGTGTTTGACATTTAATTCGTAGTACAAAAAAAATCGAGTGAGTGATTTGACCAGTTCTCGTGTAACATCTGCGTTTGACTTTATCACAGCGACCCCTGCTGGACACACACTGCATTACTCACACACACTCTGCTGGACACACACTGCATTACTCACACACACACTGCTGGACACACACTGCATTACTCACACACACTGCATTACTCACACACACACACACACACACACACACACACACACACACACACACACACACACACACACACACACACACACACACACACACACGTCTGGTTCACTATCTTTGTGGGGACTCTCCATAGACGTAATGGGTTTTATACCGTACAAACTGTACATTCTATCCCCTTACACTAACCCTACCCCTAAACCTACCCATCACAGGAAACATTCTGCATTTTTACTTTCTCAAAACAACTCATCCTGTGTGATTTATAAGCCTTTTGAAAAGTGGGGACCGCTGGCTGGTCCCCACAATGTAGGTGATCTCAGGTTTTACTATTCTTATGGGGACATTTGGTTCCCACAATGTAATATAAACAAGGGCACACACACACACACACCTGCAGAGATGAAGCTGATTGAGTTCAGATGAGTGTGTGTGTGTGTGTGTGTGTGTGTGTGTGTGTGTGTGTGTGTGTGTGTGTGTGTGTGTGTGTGTGTGTGTGTGTGTGTGTGTGTGTCAGCTTTCATCTTCACAGTTCGCTCATCATATCTCCAGACTTCCAGCAGTTTCTATAACTCGGAACATGAATTTAACTTTCATCCCACTTATAAATAACAAAAAAGTTTATATATTGTTTTTTGTTTTTGTTCATTGAAAAAGATACAACCACGCTTCATTTCCCTGATCATGTGTGTATAAGTTCTGCAATAAAAAAATTGCTAATAACAAGTTATCTTTTTTTTATCTATGAAAGCAATTTGGTGATCATAATCAGATTTAAATATCTGCTAAAGATTGTCATTTTACATGACCTTATATGGTCTGATCAAAGTGTTTTGAGATGACAATCTTTAAAAATATATATTTGAAATTTTGTTTTTTAAATATATTTAAATCAAATAATTAATGTTTTTTAATAAAAATAACAGATTTTATGGCAGAAAAAAAACACGAATGCATGACGACACATCATAAATTCAACATGAGACGCGTTTCATCTCTCGAGTCTCTTTATTTATTTAATATTGGAATTATGTACAGAGTCATAGAATCTATATTGTAAATGCAACAAGCAAGACCGGATAATCTTTGGATCGCAGTAATGTTCCTCAAAGCCAAACAGAAGAAATACAACTCAAATGACGGAGCGCTTTCATATCAGCCGGTTATCATTCACAGAAATCACATTAAATGAGCTTAATGTAAGAATTTCCATGTATTAATCGTTTTATTATTGCCAATGTAAGGAAAGCTTTAAATCGAGACCTTCCCTCGACTTCAGACAGGGTCGTCTGTGAAGGACTCGGGAAAATCAAAAGCATGTGACGTTCACACTCGAGAGTCTTTCTTCTGCTCAATTACACAAGAAACTAATGCTTCTATAATGATGCGTCATCATTCAACAAACGCAGTGATTGGACAGATGTATTTCTCATCATAAGACCTGATCCAGGATCTGTGCACACGTCTACAAAACAAGTGAACATGTAGTATAAAAATAAAAATAAGCGATTAGCTGGCATGAAAGCGCTCATCCAGAGGACAAAACGTATAAATGTGTTTTCATACAGAGACAGAACGCTCTCGGTTCCGGAGACTCTCGGGATCAGGGACTCTCGGGTTCAGGGACTCTCGGGATCAGGGACTCTCGGGTTCAGGAACTCTCGGTATCAGGGACTCTCGGGTTCCGGAGACTCTCGGGATCAGGGACTCTCGGTATCAGGGACTCTCGGGTTCAGGGACTCTCGGGTTCAGGGACTCTCGGGTTCAGGGACTCTCGGTATCAGGGACTCTCGGGTTCCGGAGACTCTCGGGATCAGGGACTCTCGGGATCAGGGACTCTCGGGTTCAGGGACTCTCGGGATCAGAGACTCTCGGTTCCAGGGACTCTCGGGATCGGGGACTCTCGGTTCCGGGGACTCTCGGGATCGGGGACTCTCGGGTTCAGAGACTCTCGGTTCCGGGGACTCTCGGGATCGGGGACTCTCGGGTTCGGGGACTCTCGGGATCGGGGACTCTCGGGTTCAGAGACTCGGGATCAGAGACTCTCGGGATCGGGGACTCTCGGGATCGGGGACTCTCGGGTTCAGAGACTCGGGATCAGGGACTCTCGGTTCCGGGGACTCTCGGTTCCGGGGACTCTCGGGATCGGGGACTCTCGGGTTCAGAGACTCGGGATCAGAGACTCTCGGGATCAGAGACTCTCGGTTCCAGGGACTCTCGGGATCGGGGACTCTCGGTTCCGGGGACTCTCGGGTTCAGAGACTCGGGATCAGGGACTCTCGGTTCCGGGGACTCTCGGGATCGGGGACTCTCGGGTTCGGGGACTCTCGGGATCGGGGACTCTCGGGTTCAGAGACTCGGGATCAGGGACTCTCGGGTTCAGAGACTCTCGGTTCCGGGGACTCTCGGGATCGGGGACTCTCGGGTTCAGAGACTCGGGATCAGGGACTCTCGGTTCCGGGGACTCTCGGTTCCGGGGACTCTCGGGATCGGGGACTCTCGGGTTCAGAGACTCGGGATCAGAGACTCTCGGGATCAGGGACTCTCGGGTTCAGAGACTCTCGGTTCCAGGGACTCTCGGGATCGGGGACTCTCGGGTTCGGGGACTCTCGGGATCGGGGACTCTCGGGATCAGGGACTCTCGGGTCCAGGGACTCTCGGGTTCAGGGACTCTCGGGATCGGGGACTCTCGGGTTCGGGGACTCTCGGGTTCGGGGACTCTCGGGATCGGGGACTCTCGGGATCGGGGACTCTCGGGTTCAGGGACTCTCGGGATCAGGGACTCTCGGGATCAGGGACTCTCGGGTCCAGGGACTCTCGGGTCCGGAGACTCTCGGGATCAGGGACTCTCGGGTTCAGGGGCTCTCGGGTTCAGGGGCTCTCGGGTTCAGGGGCTCTCGGGTTCAGGGGCTCTCGGGTCCAGGGGCTCTCGGGTCCAGGGGCTCTCGGGTTCAGGGGCTCTCGGGTTCGGAGACTCTCGGGTCCGGAGACTGTCGGGTTCACTGATGGAGAACTGGAGTCCTTGGAGGAGTCGTGATGGAGGGCATGAGGGAACGAAACGAAGCCGGCGTGACGCTCCGTGTTCGTGATGACGAGCCGTAGATACAGGAATGTACAGATGAGATCATGATTCCCAGCAGAAGTTAGTGATTATACAGCGCCTGGTTCGGGACAGCTGAGAGAAACACAGATGAACACACGTCACACACACACCAACAACTTGTCCAATCGACACTACACAAACACTGAGAACAACAGCTTTCACTGAAATCAATGGCAATTGAATCCAGAGCAAAACATCGACCAATAGTTGTACTACATCAAACCATAGGCCCCGCCCACTGGCACCATAGGCCACGCCCACCGGAGCCATAGCGGGCGGTTTATTTTAACGGCGTCCCGGATGGTGTTGCAGGATTATGTGTGTGTTTGGAGCGTTTGACTGACACAAAGAGTAATGGAGAGTAAATGAATCAGTAAATGATTTCACTATGCTTTATCTGTAAATGTTGTTTATATATGACCCTGGACGAAAAAAATCTTTACTTAATATCCTAATGATTTTCGGCATAAAAGAAAAATCGATAATTTTGACCCATACAATGTATTGTTGGCTATTGCCACAGATATCCCCGTGCGACTCGAGACTGGTGACGTTTGAATTTGACATTTGAATAATGTTTTTTAAAACACTCGCGTGCAATGGCGAGTGGCCGTTAGCCAATCACAACAGTGGGCGTTTACTGACACGCCTTAAAGGAGCTGTGCATTAAAACGGATCATTTCAGACTGAGGCTCAGAAAGATGGTTTGAAATAATGGGTTTCTGCATGTATTTGTTTTTTTCTGAGATTTTTTTTTTTATATACATTATAAGTGAAACTCAAGGAACATATATATATATATATATAAAATAAAATAATCCATGTCATGACCCCTTTAACTAAATATTTATATAAAATAAAAACTTTTAAAACACATTTCCAGGGTTCAGAGAGATCTCAGCTAGCACTTCAAAACAGTTCTGAAGTGATGAAGCCTCGTTTACTGGAGTCATGTGACTCTGGTCGTTTGATCCGCGCTCGAATCACGAGGTTTGGAAGCTTCACCAGCACATCTCGACTGCTTTACTGTTTACTGTCTCGAAATGCAACTATATGATCGTGCAGCTCTAATGAGACTATAAGGCATGAAGATATTAAGATATTATACAATTAACATCATGATTTTATTGAATATCCAAATCTAAAGTCTCACCTGGGATTCAGATCCTAGAAAAGATTCTTGCTTTTCTGTGAAGGAAAAGAGAGAGAGTTGAAGAAATTGGACATTAGTCGTAAAAACTGCTAAAATAAACCTATCAGACACTAATAACTGTATATGAGAATAGATCTATTAAACTTGAGGGAAATCCTTTGGGATGTTTGTTTCTCAGGGATGATGTGGGAATAAAGCTTGGTTGCTCCGCTTTAGTTTTTCTAACAGGACTGGAGAATTACACTTATAAATTCTTCATAACATCCACAAATGTTGGTAAAGCATTAGTACAAACATATAGAAGATATTGAAGAAAGTAGATCATTTTGTTTGGATCAGCCTGAAAAAAATTCAAAAAACTTGTTTTTATGTTGTCAATCCCAAAAAATATTGGAAGGATTCATCTTTGCATGAAATCTGCATATCATGTTCATATAACTTGCAAAGATGTTCTTATATATTTTGGATAAAAAAATATTTTTGGAATACTTTGGAATGATTAAGATTTATTAATGTTTCTGAAAGAGTCTCTTCTGCTCACCAAAGCTGCATTTATTTGATAAAAAATACAGTAGAAATAGTGAAATATTATTGTAATGTAAATCATCTGTTCTCTATGTGAATATATAGTAAAGTGTAATTTATTCCTGTGATCAAAGCTGAATTTCAGCATCATTACTCCAGTCTTCAGTGTCACATGATCCTTCACAAATCTTAAAAAAAACTAAAAAACTTAATTCCAAACTGGGAGTGTATAACTGATGATGAACAGAACGATCCTGATCCTGAGCGTCTGCACACACTTACCAGAACCCAGCCTCAGCACTTCCTGTTTCATCACTTCAACACCAAACGGACAGAAAAGAAGAACACATGCGAGACAAAAGACACACACACACACACACACGCAAGAAAGAACAGCAGAACCGGAGATGTGCCGGAAAACAAGGAGTTTTAATAGAAATAACTCAAAGACATACAGCAAAAAACAAGAGAAACAAACGAGCAACTTAAGCAGAATGATGACATCATGACATGGCACTGATACACACCTTTACACCCGTAACTGAACCCTTACTGTAAAGTGTGTCCTTTACACACACAAAAGCTGTAGAAGTATTTCCAAAGTCAAACTTTAGAGAAAGAAGAGGCTTTTCAAATGAAAAGTGATATTATATATATATATACACATCCAAAATAAAAGTTTGTGTTTACATAATATATGTGTGTGTGTGTGCTGTGTATAATTATTTTGTATATATAAATACACACACGCATGTATATATTTAAGAAAAATGTGTTATTTATATATAAAATATTTATATTTATATATAATATAAATTATGTATAAATATTTATATACAGTATATACATGCAAATACATCTTAAATATATTCATGCATATGTGTGTGTATTTATATATACAAAATAATTATACACAGCACACACACACACATATATTATGTAAACACAAACTTTAATTGTGGATGTGATTAATCGTTGCCCAGATATATATATATTTATTATATTTATTACTGGCATGTCAGTCTCTGAGAAGCTGTGGTAATCATTTGTGCCAGACAGAAGTCACACTCACACGAACATCTCTCTGCTAGTTCTCCTGGAGGTGTTGATGATGTCAGGCAGATCATGCAGTGTGTGTGAACGAGGGAAGCGCTCAGAGTGTGTGTGAGAGTGTGTGTGTGTGTGAGCGAGAGTGTGTGTGAGAGTGTGTGTGAGTGTGTGTGTGTGTGTGTGTGTGAGTGTGTGTGAGTGTGTGTGTGAGTGTGTGAGAGTGTGTGTGAGTGTGTGTGAGTGTGTGTGAGTGTGTGTGAGTGTGTGTGTGTGTGTGTGTGTGTGTGTGTGTGTGTGTGTGTGTGTGTGTGTGTGTGTGAGTGAGTGAGTGTGTGAGTGAGTGTGTGAGTGTGTGTGAGTGTGTGTGAGTGTGTGTGAGTGTGTGTGAGTGAGCTCAGATCGCAGTCTCCAGGCGCTTCAAGGGCTTTACCTTCTTCTTGGCCTGAAGCATCTCCTGATAGGCACTCGATCTGATGAACCGACTGTAGGAGTCGCTCTTCATGAGCTTATAAATGTGCTCCTGATGGGACAAATACAAGACCTTTCAGTCACATGATGAGGATGATGATGCAGATGATGAAGAATTAGTGTTCTGGGTCACCAGATACACCACTGCCCATGCAAATGTTGTAATCTAATAATAATAACACACTCGATGGGAGAATGTGTGAGTAACTCTGATGCGTACAAACGTTTTGGCGACATTTGTTTAAATTAATACATTTTTAGCTAACTGTGTTTATATATGTACATTTCTGAAATACACAACTTAGACAGTCACCCCTGATAACAGATCTCTCTAAACTGTAAAGTGGACTCATTATAGCTGCTGTGAAAAGCGCTATACAAATAAATGTGAACTGAACTGAATATCTGGTGATAATAAAGCGTGATGAGATTCACAAGCGCACACCAGATAAAGGAGTTCCAGCTCAAACACAGACCTGAGCGTCTTCAAAAGCGTATCGGCCGGGATCTTTGACGTTCTGCGTGGTTTTGTCGTAGCTCTTGGAGTCGACGTTGATGGCACTGGGAGCTCCCGGAGCGAGGAACTCTTCCCAGATCTCCTGAACTCTGCTGGGAACCTCACGGATGGGACGCTTCTTCAGCTCCTGGACCGACAGCCAAAACCTGCGCACACAAGATGCCCTTCAGGACCAACACACTGGACACAGGGTTCCCAGCAAACACCACAGCAAGCAACCGTGCGTTTAAAAGACGTCTAATAGCCGGCAAACACGGCCCTGATGTCCAGGCTAAAACCAGGCTAAATATGGGCTGTCAGTGAACATTTAATAGATGTCTAAACCACAGCCCAGGAATAGACTAGTCGTTTCATTTCTTTATCTAATTGATGATTAGTCTATTCTTGGGATATGGTGTAGACATCAGGGTTGTGTTTGGACGGCTATTAGACGTCTTTAAAACGCCAAACTGCTTGCTGGGATGCTGCACACTTTTATAAAGTCAAATTTAAGGCTTTTTGAGACCTGAAGAAATTAAAATAAATAATGTAAATTAGGGGTGTGCTTTATTGAAAGTTCAAAGTTTTGTTGATAATAGTGTGGTTTTTGTGCTGGTACCACGGCTGGTTTAGGCTGATTGGTTGACAGCTGACTCATTAAGATATTCATATTGTTCATATTCTATGCGCTGGTCAGTTCACAGCAGTGACAGAAATGAACATTTCTATTAAGAGACAATATTTGCCACCTTACATTGATTTCCAGGGGCATTTTTACCTTTATAAGAGCATTTTTTCTAAACTTATTAGATGCATGAATCACCTTTTATGTCAAATTCTAAAGTTCAAATTAAATTCTATTAGAATAATAACAGTTGGGGGCTGTTACCAGTCAAATGAAAGCATTACCAACAAAATCCATCTTTGCGATGCAGAGGTGACAGAAGCGGCATCAGAATGTGGCATTAATATATTTATACACAGCCTTTACAATTGCATAAATAATGCTATGAGATTTCATTCCTAATTTGAACTTTTAAATTAAAGGGAACTTTACACATGAAACTAGAACCGCCAGTAGGTGGCAGCGAGTCACTGTCGTAATAAGCGAGTTGAGGGAGTCGTTCATTCAACCGATTCGTTCAAACGGCTGATTCATTCAGGAAAGAAGCAAGTGATGGGCCACTGAATCATTAATTACACTGATTCATTCAAAATGCGGATTCAGTCAGTCAAATAAAAAAGTTGCATGGAGACCCGATTCTGGTACAATTTTATTTAGACATTTTTGTCGGCGAAACAAACAAACAATATTGACAATATTGTGTCTAAAATATAACTCACATGTAAAATGTAAGACCTCTCATTAATAAAAATAAGACTTTTTATAGCCTTCAATTTTAAAAATCTAATTTAAGACTTTTTAAGGATCCGCGGGAACCCTGTGTACAGCAAAGTACAGCTGTCGTTGTTACAGTGTAATTATATATTTAAGTACTGAGTAATATTAATTAACTACATGTACCATTAGGGTTTGTTTGAGGGTTAGTCGCATGTAATGATGCATAATTTACTGTTATTACTGTGGTAAGTACATGTAATGTAAAAAGGACACTGTGTTATAAAGTGTTACCCAGAAAAGCACTGGCCAATCAATGCCCAGCGATGTATTTACCCGTGCCAGAGCGTTCCCTGTTAGCTGGTTTCATACCTCAGGTTCTCCGAGCTGAACTCAGACTCCAGGAACTTCAGGAATTGTTCTCTCCCGACTGGATCCTTCAGAACCTCGTTGAATCCGAATCCCCAGCGCTTCACCCGCTGCTGTCCGGGCTCTTTACTGAGAGACGGAGACACAGGATGGGAATGATAATGTTTAATAATATACACAACCCAAACAGGAGCATAGTGTCGGCCCAGATCCGGCCCACATCTGGGACATGTGGATTCAGCGCGTGCCGGATGTGGACCGGATCTGGGTCATGTTGCTGTCTGGGAATACAGCTCATCCAAACGGTCCTCATCATTTTATCTGTTATTCAGATATACAAACACGTGTCAGTATTGATCTGATCTTCAATCAACAACAACTGTAAACAGGTGACAATAATCATCAAATTAAGCTTTTATTTCCTGAACTTTTGCCGTTTTTCCACTTTAACATCCTCTTTTTGCTTGAATTTATGATTCAACTCAAATTGCAAATAGCAAACTCAAAACTCATTTTAAATTCATGGTTCATGATTCGATTCGATTCCGATTCAAAAGATCTAAATTTCGATTCGATTTTTTCGATTCGGTCATCGATTTTCAATTCGATTAATTGATTTCAATGATTCCATTTTCACTGGCCAAGCCACAAAAGAAAGTAATAAATGAGTAAAATACTCATTGTTTTTGACCCATGTATGCTTGTATTGTAGTAAATAAGGTTTTGACAGCCAACATTTTAGATGCCAGTGAAATTTAACAATTCTCAATTCCGATATATATAAATTTCAATGATTATTAAAAAAAGAACAAACAATTAAACTACAAGCAATAACACAAATAAATAAATACAATAGAACAAAGATACAAATGAAATAAATCTGCGCTTTCAAGGTTTTTCAGGGAACAGTTCTCAGGTGCAGAAACTGAATAAAGTAATCAAATGTAAAATAACACTGCATATAATCTTCACTGTACAAATAAAATAAAAATGAATCCTTATTAAAGTTACAAAAACTTTACGCTGTAACAATGCGTTAGATAAATAACTAAAATCTAGTGGAGAAGATTAACGTCAATCAGATTTTATGTTCAATGTTTGCGGAAAATACACAGTGGAAAAAGATCCATTCATGACTTTTGAGAATCGATATCGAATCAAACAGATTTTTAAAAATGATTAATCGGAAATAGTTTTTTTTTGCCCAAACCTATTCATGACTTTGAGCATGTTTTTAAAGAATAAAAGAGTGAGTGTGTGAGAGAGTGTGTGTGAGAGTGTGATTATCGTGAATCAGCGAGTGACACACACCTGGCCTCCAGTGAGTGAGTGTGTGTGTGTGTGTGTGTGTGTGTGTGTGTGTGTGTGTGTGTGTGTGTGTGTGTGTGTGAGAGAGTGTGTGTGTGTGTGTGTGTGTGTGTGTGTGTGTGTGTGTGTGTGAGAGAGTGTGTGTGTGTGTGTGTGTGTGTGTGTGTGTGTGTGTGTGAGAGAGAGAGAGTGTGTGTGTGTGTGTGTGTGTGTGTGTGTGTGTGAGTGTGAGTGTGTGTGTGTGTGTGTGTGTGTGTGTGTGTGTGTGTGTGTGAGAGTGTGTGTGAGAGTGTGATTATCGAGAATTAACGAGTGACACACACCTGGCCTCCAGTGAGTGAGTGTGTGTGTGTGTGTGTGTGTGTGTGTGTGTGTGTGTGTGTGTGTGTGTGTGTGTGTGTGTGTGTGTGTGTGTGTGTGTGTGTGTGAGAGTGTGTGTGAGAGTGTGATTATCGAGAATTAACGAGTGACACACACCTGGCCTCCAGTGAGTGAGTGTGTGTGTGTGTGTGTGTGTGTGTGTGTGTGTGTGTGTGTGTGTGTGTGTGTGTGTGTGTGTGTGTGTGTGAGAGAGTGTGTGTGAGAGTGTGATTATCGAGAATCAGCGAGTGACACACACCTGGCCTCCAGTGAGTGAGTGAGTGTGTGTGTGTGTGTGTGTGTGTGTGTGTGTGTGTGTGTGTGTGTGTGTGTGTGTGTGAGAGAGTGTGTGTGTGTGTGTGTGTGTGTGTGTGTGTGTGTGTGTGTGTGTGTGTGTGTGAGTGTGTGTGTGTGTGTGTGTGTGTGTGTGTGTGTGTGTGTGTGTGTGTGTGTGAGAGTGTGTGTGAGAGTGTGATTATCGAGAATTAACGAGTGACACACACCTGGCCTCCAGTGAGTGAGTGTGTGTGTGTGTGTGTGTGTGTGTGTGTGTGTGTGAGAGAGTGTGTGTGAGAGTGTGATTATCGAGAATCAGCGAGTGACACACACCTGGCCTCCAGTGAGTGAGTGAGTGTGTGTGTGTGTGTGTGTGTGTGTGTGTGTGTGTGTGTGTGTGTGTGTGTGTGTGTGTGTGTGTGTGTGTGTGTGTGTGAGAGTGTGATTATCGTGAATCAGCGAGTGACACACACCTGGCCTCCAGTGAGTGAGTGAGTGTGTGTGTGTGAGAGAGAGTGTGTGTGATTATC
>NC_138745.1:37218205-37223205 GCF_965113295.1 Leuciscus leuciscus | reverse complement strand
GAGTATGTGTGTGACAGGAGTGTGTGTGTGTGACAGGAGTGTGTGACAGGAGTGTGTGTGTGACAGGAGTGTGTGTGACAGGAGTGTGTGTGTGACAGGAGTATGTGTGTGACAGGAGTATGTGTGTGTGTGTGTGTGTGTGTGTGTGTGTGTGTGTGTGTGTGTGTGTGTGTGTGTGTGTGTGTGTGTGTGTGTGTGTGTGTGTGTGTGTGTGTGTGTGTGTGACAGGAGTGTGTGACAGGAGTGTGTGTGTGACAGGAGTGTGTGTGACAGGAGTGTGTGTGTGACAGGAGTATGTGTGTGACAGGAGTGTGTGTGTGTGACAGGAGTGTGTGACAGGAGTGTGTGTGTGACAGGAGTGTGTGTGACAGGAGTGTGTGTGTGACAGGAGTATGTGTGTGACAGGAGTGTGTGTGTGTGACAGGAGTGTGTGACAGGAGTGTGTGTGTGACAGGAGTGTGTGTGACAGGAGTGTGTGTGTGACAGGAGTATGTGTGTGACAGGAGTGTGTGTGTGTGACAGGAGTGTGTGACAGGAGTGTGTGTGTGACAGGAGTGTGTGTGACAGGAGTGTGTGTGTGACAGGAGTATGTGTGTGACAGGAGTGTGTGTGTGTGACAGGAGTGTGTGACAGGAGTGTGTGTGACAGGAAGGAGTGTGTGTGTGTGTGTGTGTGTGTGTGTGTGTGTGTGTGTGTGTGTGTGTGTGTGTGTGTGTGACAGGAGTGATACGGAGTTGAACATCATGTAGAGTTTGTTGATCGATTGTTCTGATGTTGTCCAACACTTCCTCATGTTTCAGGACATCAGCTCAAGAACATCAGCAGAGATCATGCAGGACCATCAGAGTGAGTGAGTGTGTGTGTGTGTGTGTGTGTGTGTGTGTGTGTGTGTGTGTGTGTGTGTGTGTGTGTGTGTGTGTGTGTGTGTGTGTGTGTGTGTGTGTGTGTGTGTGTGTGTGTGTGTGTGTGTGTGTGTGTGTGTGTGTGTGTGTGTGTGTGTGTGTGTGTGTGTGTGTGTGTTCTTACCATAGTCAGTGTTTTCCGGCTCCCAGCAGTTTGATGGCCAGAAGTACGGCGTCTGTGATCAACACAAAACACTCATGAACTCAATCATCATCTCAGACTCACACAGTGAAGACAAACATATGATTTGAATATAAATTACATGATTCACCCAAACAGGCACATGATGTGAACATCTCAGACACATCTGTGTCAGAATATAAATGATATCATGAATATGAATCAGAATACAAATATGAATATGTATCAGAATATGAATGACATCAAGTTTCATCATGGTCATATTCTGACACATATTCATCAACATGAGAGACACAGTAAAAACATTAGAATGAAATGATCCGCGTCATATCATGTACAGACCGACAGTTTAGGTCTTCAGAGGGTCACGGGGCTCTCAGCCGATCACATGAGGTTCTCGGCCGATCACATGAGGTTCTCGGCCAATCACGCGAGAGAATCTCACCTGAAACCGGTAGAAGGTCCCGTCGTCCTTCAGGATGAGGACGTGATCCGATATGGGGAAGAAATAACCGTGAGCGGCCATCAGTGTTCCCAGATGAAGAGCCTCCACTGCAACACACACACACACACACACACACACACGCACACGGACACGGACACGCACACGCACACACACACACACACACACACACACGCACACACACACACACACGCACACACACACAGAAACAAAATGAAAAACAAGCATCTCCTCGAGTGCCACAGAAAAACATCAGAAATGTGGCTTTTCCAGGTCTAGAACTCACACTTTTAAAATCCTGGTTTAATCCTGCGATTAATAAAATAAAATAAAAATATTTTAATGAAAAATCAAATCAAATTTTTAAATAGATTCTTTTAAAATAATTTTTTTATATTTGTATACATATAAAAAAATATTTCCAGTTGTTTTAGCTTATTTTAATACTTGTTTTGTCTCCTATTAAATGGTTTAAGGCCCTTGATCTGGTGTTTATCTACTCGAGTCTCCCATAAACTCATCTTTAATTTTAACGTTTTTTAAACGGAAAAAAGTCTATGCCTTAAAATATCTTGAGTGTAACTCGACACCCTTGCCTCATTTAGTATGCACGGTTCTATGAATATGCAAATTCACCCCGCCTCCACTCACTCACTCAGCTCAGAGATCCACTGGTTGACGATCACACGTTGATCTGATTGGTTACAAGGTAGTTTGTGACGTCAGAAACACCAGCGATTTCAAAGCGTGTGTTTGAGACTGTCTTTGGTTCACTGCAGTTTTAAGGAGGAAATACTCAGCAATGCTGTCGACTTATGAACTTACACATGGTTTGTCTTAAAGCACATTAGAAATGTTCCAGTACTGCAGCGGAGGTGGCGTGAACTTCCACATCTCCTGTGTGTGTCAAACAGTGGCTGATCTCATGAAGGTCGCGTCAGGCTAGACTAATCGAGCTCAGATCGATGCGTCTCGGTGGATGTAAATGCCAGCGCTTGATTTCCTCCTCAAGCCGTTATTTACTGCTTCACCTTCGGCCTAATTGAATAACGACAAACGGTCTGAACAATCTGCCAGCGCTAATGAGTTTAACGCGCTAACCGGGTTTGAGGAGACAGCGTGTGATTGGTGCGTCTCTCGTGAGCTCGCGCAGGACAGAGGAAGACTGCTACTGTACCTTGATCTTCAATGTTCAGGTTCTTCTGCATCCACTGCACGATATCAGAGCCTGAGAAACAGGAGCCAGACACAGAATGAGGCTCTTTAGTGCATGAAACACAACCTGTGCATTCGTTTATGCATCTTCCTGGTGTTTAAATTACTAGATTTGTTCAATAAATAATAAATCAATAGTAATTTAAGCACATTTTTTCAACTTTAATTCAAAATAACTCACAACCTCTTAATTCAGCTCAAAATATCTTACATTGGGAGTCTTATAAATTATAAAGTTATAAATAATATAACATGATATTTCATGACTCTAGATGCCCTTATAGCTCTATATGGAGCAACTGAGCTGTTCCGCTGGGTCCTAAAGTCAGTTATCTTCACTATGCATTCAGATACACATGTAAACTTTATAAAATAAATTTTTGTTCAAGTTTTAGCATTTTTAGACACAGAATGAGGCTCTTAAGTGCATGAAACAGACATTATACGTCTCTGAATGAACCTGTGCATTCATTCATTCATTGATCCTCCTGGTGTTGTTTGAGAAGCTGTGTGTTACAGGACTCAGATCTTTCAGGGAACGATGTCTCGTTAGCTCAGGAACCGGCTCAGGGAACGGGACGCAGGGAAAGTAGGTTTCGGGGTCAGCCGGTGCGAGCGCGTGTTAAAGCCTGTGTCTTGCAGAGGCTTGTAGGAAAACCCAGAGAGACTCCGAGTCTGAGAGAGCGTCCTCAGGGACAGGAGAAATAAGAGCATCCTGGCTTTAACCGAAACACTGATTCTGGACAGAGAACATGTTCTGACAGCGAAAGGACTCGCACTGCAAACATCAGATCCAGATCCAGATCACACAGAGGAAGCAGAACAAGAGCTCAGCTGAGACCCAAACCGACTCGATCCTGTTCCTGATCTGTGAATGTGTGGATGCTCGTTTGTGCCAGGGAATAAAAAGTAAAAAAGGATATTGGGACTATTTATCTCACAATAATTCGTACTTTATTTTTCGCGCAATTGCAAGTTTATTCTGAGAATTCTGAGAGGAAAAGGTCAGAAGTGAAGGAAGTAAACATAAAAAAAAAAAGACTTTTGCTCTAGCGATTGTGAGAAACTTCAGAGTTTATTTACAGAAGACCATTTCTAACACATAAGGACAAAATCATGCTTAATTATGACATAAAAAGTTAAAATTATGACATTAAAAGTCAAAATTATTACATCATAAATAATTAAAACTTTTAGGCCATAATTTCAACTAATTATGTCAACTTTTCATGTCATAATTTTGACTTATCTCATTACATAATTCTAACTCAAGTGAGTTTCGACTTGGTATTTCAAAATTTTAATACTAATATAATTCATAATTTTAATTCATAATTCATAATATAGTCATAATTTTGACTAATTTCATCATTTTTATTCTCATAATTATTATTTTTTAATTCTCATAATTTCAGCATTTTGTCATTTTAAGTTGAATTTTATTTTTCAGGATTCTTTGATGAAAAGAAAGATCAAAAGAACAGCATTTATTTGCCTTGCCTTGCCTTGCCTTGCCTTGCCAAAAGAACAGCATTTATTTGAAATAGAATATTTTGTTACATTGTATCTTTTGATCAATTTAATGCATCCTTGCTGAATAAAAGTATTAATTTCTTTCAAATAAAATCGTGACTCCAACATGTTTGAACAACAGTGTAAATATCACACTAAAACTGAAGATCCATTAGTTAAAAAGAGCAGCTCGTCCAACTTAACATAATTGTTTTAATGAATTGTTTAAATCTCTGACAACAACCAAACAGCAGATTCGCCACTGAGACGCTTTTTATCTGAAGTGACACAATATTCATAATTCACAATGAAGGACCTGAAGCATAAACTCTGGAGAAACTAGAGAAATGCAGGAAAGAAGAGAAAGAGGACTTTTATGTCATTAAAAATACAAGTTGAATGTCACAGACGTGTAACGGAAACTCTTGTGATGAATGGAGCAAATATTCTGTGACAGTGTTTGTTTCTGGTCTCTCTCCGTTTCTCACACACACACACACACACACACACACACACATGAGCAGCAACACCAGCTGTTCCCAGCAGCTAAATTTATCCTGTTTTAATTATCACTCTGATCAGCGGGTCCGTATGGATCTCACTCACTCACACACTCACACACTCTCTCACTCGCCCTACTTCTCACTTCACACTTCACACACACTCCGCCATCTTCATCTCTGAGCATTAACTGTGATTGCTGTTCTTTTTGTGGATTTGCTAAGTCTTTGGAGGGTTTGGTGTGTGCGTGCGTGTGGTTGGTGTG
>NC_138745.1:37193205-37215705 GCF_965113295.1 Leuciscus leuciscus | reverse complement strand
CTGAAGAACTGATGAACTGAAGAACTGACGAACTGACGAACTGAAGAACTGACGAACTGAAGAACTGACGAACTGACGAACTGACGAACTGACGAACTGAAGAACTGAAGAACTGACGAACTGACGAACTGAAGAACTGATGAACTGAAGAACTGAAGAACTGAAGAACTGAAGAACTGACGAACTGACGAACTGAAGAACTGAAGAACTGATGAACTGAAGAACTGAAGAACTGAAGAACTGATGAACTGATGAACTGAAGAACTGAAGAACTGATGAACTGATGAACTGAAGAACTGAAGAACTGAAGAACTGGGTGACGAACTGTCTCAGGGTTCATGATACTCAGAGTTCATGACAGAAAATACTCAGGGTTCATGACAGAAAAAACGACTTGAGCACTTCAGTGTTTCAATGTTTGAGTGTTTCAATGGTTCAATGTTTCAATGTTTGTGTTTCAGTGTTTGTGTTTCAGTTTTTGTGTTTCAGTGTTTGAGTGTTTCAGTGTTTGAGTGTTTCAGTGTTTGTGTTTGAGTGTTTGAGTGTTTCAGTGTTTCAGTGTTGAGTGTTTGTGTTTCAGTGTTTGAGTGTTTCAGTGTTTCAGTGTTTGTGTTTCAGTGTTTGTGTTTCAGTGTTTCAGTGTTTGAGTGTTTGTGTTTCAGTGTTTCAGTGTTTCAGTGTTTCAGTGTTTGTGTTTCAGTGTTTGTGTTTCAGTGTTTGAGTGTTTCAGTGTTTGAGTGTTTCAGTGTTTGTGTTTCAGTGTTTCAGTGTTTCAGTGTTTGTGTTTCAGTGTTTGAGTGTTTGAGTGTTTGAGTGTTTGTGTTTCAGTGTTTGTGTTTCAGTGTTTGTGTTTCAGTGTTTCAGTGTTTGAGTGTTTGTGTTTCAGTGTTTGAGTGTTTCAGTGTTTGTGTTTCAGTGTTTGTGTTTCAGTGTTTCAGTGTTTGAGTGTTTGTGTTTCAGTGTTTCAGTGTTTCAGTGTTTCAGTGTTTGAGTGTTTCAGTGTTTGTGTTTCAGTGTTTGTGTTTCAGTGTTTGAGTGTTTCAGTGTTTGTGTTTCAGTGTTTGAGTGTTTGAGTGTTTCAGTGTTTGTGTTTCAGTGTTTGTGTTTCAGTGTTTGTGTTTCAGTGTTTGTGTTTCAGTGTTTCAGTGTTTGTGTTTCAGTGTTTGTGTTTCAGTGTTTGTGTTTCAGTGTTTCAGTGTTTCAGTGTTTGAGTGTTTCAGTGTTTGAGTGTTTCAGTGTTTGTGTTTCAGTGTTTGTGTTTCAGTGTTTCAGTGTTTGAGTGTTTGAGTGTTTCAGTGTTTGTGTTTCAGTGTTTGTGTTTCAGTGTTTGTGTTTCAGTGTTTCAGTGTTTGTGTTTCAGTGTTTGTGTTTCAGTGTTTCAGTGTTTGAGTGTTTCAGTGTTTGAGTGTTTCAGTGTTTGAGTGTTTCAGTGTTTGAGTGTTTCAGTGTTTCAGTGTTTGTGTTTCAGTGTTTGTGTTTCAGTGTTTGTGTTTCAGTGTTTGAGTGTTTCAGTGTTTGAGTGTTTCAGTGTTTGTGTTTCAGTGTTTGTGTTTCAGTGTTTGTGTTTCAGTGTTTGTGTTTCAGTGTTTGTGTTTGAGTGTTTGTGTTTCAGTGTTTCAGTGTTTGTGTTTCAGTGTTTGTGTTTCAGTGTTTGTGTTTCAGTGTTTGTGTTTCAGTGTTTCAGTGTTTGTGTTTCAGTGTTTGTGTTTGAGTGTTTGTGTGTTTGAGTGTTTGAGTGTTTGAGTGTTTCAATGTTTGAGTATTTAAGTGTTTAAGTGTTTCAGTGTTTGTGTTTGAGTGTTTGTGTGTTTGAGTGTTTGAGTGTTTCAATGTTTGAGTATTTAAGTGTTTAAGTGTTTCAATGTTTCAGTGTTTCAGTGTTTCAATGTTTGAGGAGCGCTGATCATGAAGAAGAGCTGCGGCACGGTTTTGGAAACGATATGAGAGCAGGGTTCTTGCAGGTTTCAACAAGTCAAATTTAAGACCTTTTTAAGACATTTTAAGACCATAAAGTTTAAAATTTAAGGCCCAAAAAAAAAATCAAATCAAAGAATTCATTTTATTTCAATGAATTAAGTAATTGAAAAAACAGTAATTTAATTTACAGATAAAACAATCACATTAGTAACCTTCCACACCCAACAACGTGTCAGAATCAGAATCAGATATATTTTTTTTTTATAGAAAATTGTACTATGCATATTATACTGTAAAAAAACACATAATTAGTTGATTTTAGTTGATCATAGTTGATCATAACTAGAGATGAAATGGCATGAACATTTCATTTCAATGATTATAGTGACAAAAATTACCACGGTTATCACAGAATCCTGTTCAAAAAGTACTAATACTACACAATGTCGAAAACCAGCAAATAACAAATAAAATTAGCATCAGTGTTGTTTTCGTCAACGATGACGATAACGAAATGATTTCGTTGACGCACCTTTTTTTTATGACGATAACGCGACGATGACTAGCTAAAAATTTCTCTAAGGTGACTAAAACATGACGAGACGTTTTCGAGTTTTCGTTGACGAGACGGAACGAAAATGATTATAAGTCTGACGTTCAAATTAGGGTTGCCAACCGTTCTGTATAATACGGAATCGTCCCGTATTTGACACAATAAAGTCTTGTTCCGTATTGAACTGATACGGAACGCACTTTGTTCCGTATTTTTGAGAATCAATTCAGTGCAAATCCATGACAGACACATTCTAATATGTCAGACTATGAACGAAGACATTTGTAGGCTATGAGGAAAAAAACCTGACGGTGCGGTAGATGCTAATTTCTCCCCCTGTTTGTCTATGATCAGTGTAGCGTTTTTAACATCTTGGAACATCATCAGAGAATGCCCTTTTAATTGGTCGTTTCGCATTGTGAGTCACGTATCGTAGCAACGATGATGACGACAAGTGACAACAGCGGGAAATGTAAAAATGACTAACGTTACCTCCGAGCAGCCGGCGAAAAAGAAAAGAGCACAGAAATGTAAAATTGAATGGGAAAATGACTACCCGTGGCTGGAATGCGTGAGGGACAATGAATACAAGGCCAATTGTACCATATGCCGTCGCGATGAGAATGCGTTGGATATTAAGCAGCACGCATCAGGAGATAATCTAATAATTCTATTGAATAAGTTCGCACACAAGGCTACAGAAAACTGTTGTGTTTATTTTTCTTCAAATGCAGTCTAAGCCGGTGAGTTTTGAATGTTATATGTTGTATTTGTTTAAGTTAAAAATAAAACGTATTATAAACTAAACAAATCCATGGTTCATTGTTGGCAAAATTATCATGATAGCCTTTATATTTCACATCTATGTGGTTCAGTCTTGTAATTTATATTGATTAGGCCTACTTTGCTATTCTATAAATATATAGGCTAGGCCTAATAAGTTGTATTATAATATGCTATAAGGTATGAAATATATTTATCTAAATGTATCAATTAGTTTCCACAATATTCACCAGAAGTCATCATTTCAGGGGTTATTTTTCAACAAAAAAAATGTTTATGAATTGCAACACTTGCTACAACCTGTCAAACCTAAGCCCATGTCCAATACTTTTTAACCTAAATACATTTTTTAAAGACTAAGTTAATTTTTTTTTTTTTTTACTAAAATTGACTAAAACTTGACTAAAACCTTTTTGCGTTTTCGTCGACTAAAACTTGACTAAAACTATCAAGTTTATAAGTGACTAAAATGTGACTAAAACTAAAAAGCATTTTCGTCCAAAAGACTAAGACTAAGACTAAAAGGGCTGCCAAAAACAACACTGATTTCAACCATAAAACTCCTCAAATCCATAAATGTTTTTGTGTGTGTGTGTATTCGTGGTTCAAGTGCGACAGAAGTCCTGGGGTCTTGGACCCCTTAAAAAAAAGTCAAAATATTTTCCGGGTCAAAATGACCCGAGGGAACGATTCCTATAAAGTCGACATGAAATCAAAACTGACCCTATTTACTTTGATAGCGCATATTACTAGTCTTGTGGTGAACAATTCATCCGTTCAAGTTAATACACAGAAAAAAATATTTTGCCGTGGTAATCTTTAATCAAAATCTGAAAAGTTACTTCCGGTCTGGGATGGCGTTCCTTCTCTGATGACGTCAGTTTGACAGCTTGGGTTGAAAACGCTTAACCACTTCCCTCAAACCCTCAGTCTGTTATGAGCAGAGATGGAGAGGAGGAGCGCTAAAGTCAATATTCCCTTTCTCTTGGAAATATGTCACAACACTGGAGAAAAGTCGTTTGCAACTTCCGGTTCACGGGGACTTTAAATATCTGCTCAGGAATCTCTCAGGGCTCAATGTAAATGCCAAAACATAAAGCAGATCTCTTTCAAGCAGAAGTCTGACAGATCCGCGTCTCTTTGCTCATGCTAACGGCCCGTCAGTGACCTCTCTTCAAAGCCCGTGTGTGTGTGATGTGTTTGAAGTGTGTGTGTTTGATGGCTCTGCTCTCTGTTTGTCCTCATCTGAGCAGCTCCTGTCGGTCCTCGGGATATTCTGGGATCAGTGTTTGGATTGTGGGACGGTGTCCTCATTAGCGTTCGCGTCTCCTCGGGAATCTCTCAGCACGTCTCTGCAAACAGAAGCTAACCGCGAGTCTTGAGGACTATTAAGAGGTTTCTGTCACTGTCGGGAATCTCGTTTTATTATTATTTTGATTAGATAATCATCAAGTGTTCTAATATAGAAGCAAATACAGTGAGAGACTATACATGTAATATACATTTATGTAATTTTAATGCTCAGGCCTTTGCAGATATTTAAAGATGGCCATCTTCTTTAAGCAGACTCTTTGGGTTTATATGAAATGGTAACACTTTACAATAAGATTACATTTTTAGCATTAACTAAGGTTTAATAAGTGTTGTGGTATTGTTGCACATGTGCATTTTTGGCATAACGCATCACCCAGCATACCCGGTTAAAAAAGTCACCACTCGCCACTGATATGCATGTATATATATATATATATATATATATAAAGAAGAAATGCTTATTTTGTATAAATAAAATGACGCTCGAGGAATGATCATCTGAACACACCTGAAAACACACTGGGGATCTTGGACAAAAAGCTCTTGACGGTCCGGATGGGAATCCCGTTCTTTTCGTCCTGCATGCGAGCGATGACATCTTCCATCTGAGAGAGAGAGAGAGAGAGAGAGAGAGAGAGAGAGATCAGCTGACGTCTGGAACAATCACAGTAATTACATGCTTCATAATTAGCCTCCTATTCCGTGTAATTACGCTTAATTTCTGTGTGATTAAACACACTGTTGTACTCACAATTACTCTTCACTCGTGACTGCACACACTCCCTCTCTTAACCCGCTATATAGCAGTGCAGATTAATACATCTATGAACATGCAGAATGACAATCATATAAAACCAGAGAGGGAGTTATTCTGATGATCAGATGCTGTCTATAATATGTCCAGGCAGCAATTCACCCAAAAAAATCAAAAGAAAAGAAGAAAAATTTCAAATTTTAGAACAAATTTGAGATTTTTTTATTTTTTTTTGTAACATTATTTTAATTACAATATTTAAAGTCCCCAGTGGTAAAAATCTAGCATTTAATGTTGTTCATGTGTCTATGTGGTGTTTTTAATATGCTTTAAGACAAAATATGTGTAAATTCATAAGTCGACACCATTGCTGAGTATTTTCTCGTCACAAAATACCTTGTAACCAATCAGATCAACGTGTGATCGTCAACGTCATTTGCATATTCATAGAACCACGCATACTAAATGAGGCAAGGGTGTAGAGTTACATTCAAGATATTTCAAGGCATGAAGACATTTTTACAAGGTAAATGTTTTTTGGTGATCAAAGATGAGTTTTTTTAAAAATCTAAATAAAAGAAAATTATATATTATTTAAATTGTAAAGTTAGTGTGTCCATCTTTATTCAGAAGCTTTCAGCCGCAGTTTCCTAAACTCTCGGTGATGTGGGATGACGGAGCTTCCCAGGGATTTGTTTGGTTGTTTAAACTCTGACACCTGAAAATCCTTCTTAATCTTCCAAAGCAAAATGACATTTGGGATGCTGAGAGACTCCAGGGGGCGGAGCTAAGCCAGGAGCAGGTGTGACGCTCTGATTGGCTGGCACTCTGCCGAACGGAGCCGTTTGATTGGCTCTTACACAAACTCACACTCGAGCCAAGAAAGTGACTGAAGAAACCACTTTAAAATTTTCTCTTCCGAGGAAACGGATCGATATTCAAGACATCAAACGCTTGACCAATCAGCACACAGACGATCAGCTCTCCACTGTTCATGTAATTTGACACCTAAACTTCTGTAATCTCACACACTGAAAAACACAGACGACTGAACATCATTATGAGGCTCACGGCTGTGAACAGAGAGAGAACACTTTAATAGCACAATGTATGTTGTTGCATGTGTTTAAAAAGCAAAAAACACATTAAATAAATGGGTTGAGCTCTGAGGGAATGCATGAACTGGTATAAAATAAATACTGTGCATTGAAATGCATAAATGTAAATATAAACAGGAATGCAAATGCAAAGGTCAAATGCATCACGTTATTCAGTGAGACTAAAATGCACAGGAACTGGTTTAAGATATTAATATAAAGCTGCATATATAAGTATGTCCACCTTCATCCACTATACATCAAATCTCTACGGCTTGATTGTTTATCATATCTCAAAATTGAACTATTATCGTGCAGCTGTAATGCGACTATGAAGATATTAAGATGTTATAAATATTAACATCATGATTTTCTGTAAAGCTGAGGCACTGATTGGCTTCTGAAAAGTCAGGTGACCATGAAAGCTGTTTAAAGATTACGCAGAAAACATAATTAATGATGAATTATATGCAATAACAGGAAGATTAATGTACGATTGTTGACATGTGCTAAATGTACCGTAAATGCATCATCAGATGTGTGTCATCAAATCCTTGTGTGCGTTAAACGTGCCTCGACCAATCAGAGCCTCGTTAAAGCCACAGGTGTGTGACACACACATGCAGAGATAGCAGCAATGTCAATAATCTGAGGACATATCTCACTGTTTTAACTGCTCACACACAAACAAGTGTGTGTGTGTGTGTGTGTGTGTGTGTGTGTGTGTGTGTGTGTGTGTGTGTGTGTGTGTGTGTGTGTGTGTGTGTGTGTGTGTGTGTGTGTGTTTCAACACACTACTAACTAACTCAACCAGGCCCCGCCCCTTTATTTTGCGTATGAACATTTATTAAACTTATTAAAAATATGTCATTTGTCTTTATGAGAATGAGCTGTTTTTCTTCCGTTATGAATGTTGACTTTAATGCTGTTAATGAGGAACATGATCAGATCTGACTGTGTTTGTTTCTCAGCAGCGAGCTCATGCTGTTCTCCTTCAGGTCCTCTAGGACAGTGTGCAGGAGAACGTAGACCTCGTCTGGTATTCAGATCTGAGTTTTATAAACATCTCACAGAAGCAGAGGCAGAAACACACACACTTTAATATTTCGATTTGTCTTTATACACACGAACTCACTCACTCACACACACACACACACACACACACACACACACACACACACTCATTAACTCCTCCACTAACAGGACCTGAGCTGCATCTGTGGATATTATGGAGAAACACTGGGGTCTTTAGTTCACTGGTGTAATAATTACCATTCAAAACTATCCATTAACATAATATCACTTCATTAGTGCAGCTCTGATCTCACAGGCGGAACACACACACACACACACACACACACTCACTGTGAAACACAATGCTGCTGGAAACATCAGCGATCGACCCAAACGTCATGTGATCACGCTCATTAGATGTGCTAATGAAGGAATTGTGACATTTATTCAACACGTCGTAATGATCCTATCCTTTCATTGTGGAAAATTCAATGTCTCTTTTCTTTTCTGTGAGGATGTTAAATGACCAGCATATGTTTGCACACACTCACACACACACACACACACACACTCACACACACACACACACACACACACACACACACTCACACTCACACTCACACTCACACACACAGAGATGCTTTCTGATTGACAAGGGTTGTCAAGGGCAACAGGATGCATTTCTATTTTTAAGTGAGGCGAGTGTGAGGTGTGGCACGTGCCTTCAGGCTCAAACACACACACACACGTCGTCAAACACACACACACACGTCGTCAAACACACACACACACGTCGTCAAACCCACACACAAACACACGTCGTCGAACACACACACACACACACACACACACACACGTCGTCAAACACACAAACACACGTCGTCAAACCCACACACAAACACACGTCGTCAAACACACACACACGTCGTCGAACACACACACACACACACACACACACGTCGTCAAACACACACACACGTCGTCAAACCCACACACAAACACACGTCGTCAAACACACACACACGTCGTCAAACACACACACATTAAACACCACAGATGAGTTCAAACACAATGCAACCCCAACGTTATGGGTTTGATGCCAACACACAAATGGATACTATATTATTTCCCAGCCTGTGGTGAACCACTACAATGTAAAACAAAAGAATATTTTATTAATTATCATATTGAATAACACTAATTGGAAACCTACACAACTTCATAGCAGTTATTAGAATTTGTACAAACGAAAAACTAAATATGGTGAGGAGAAGAGGTCGGGTTTGGTCGAGAGCCTGTCATAAATAAATGATAATAACAAAATAAACTATAAGACATGAAGACATTAAAAACATTAACATCATGATTTTCTGCAAAGCTGCTTTGAAACAATGTGCATTGATAATATATAAAATAAATACGACTTGTACCAAGTAATAGTTCATATTAGTGTAATCAACAATTCAGCAACTGGATGCATGAACTCAGAGTCATGACTGAGTGTTTATTAATGATAACTCGAGATGATTTAAGATCTGCATCACGTCCTGCAGTGGATCATCTCTCTGACGGGTGTGTTTAAAGCTTCTCCTTGATTTATGAGTTTACGATTATTGATGAGTTATTAGGATGCCTGTGAAGTAAACACACCTGAACACTGAAGTAAACCCAAACGTGCAGATCACGGGTTATTAGAGCATTCTGATTTCTGACACGTTCATTATTTCATACTGTTCATTTTCTCTCTTTCTCTGTATTCTTGACGGCACAGTGTGATGCATGCTGGGTAATCCACTGAGAGAATGCAAATGTCAGAACAGAAGACGACGCCCACAGTCCCACCACAGTAATCACACACACAATACTCGTGTGCGAGTGAGTGAGTGAGTGAGTGTGTGTGTGTGTGTGTGTGTGTGTGTGTGTGTGTGTGTGTGTGTGTGTGTGTGTGTGTGTGTGTGTGTGTGTGTGTGTGTGTGTGTGTGTGTTTCTATAACTTAGTTTTGAGCCTCAAACACCAGCATTATAAACAGCAGTGACTCAGCAGAGTCTCTCTCTCTCTCACACACACACACACACACACACACACACACACACACACTCACTCTCTCACATACACACTCACTCACACTTTCATTCACACTCAAACACACTCTCACTCACTCACTCACTCACACTCACTCTCTCTCACACTCACTCACTCTCTCACACACACACACACACACTCACTCTCTCACACACACACACACACTCACTCTCTCTCACACACACACACACACACAAACTCACTCTTACACACACACTCTCACTCACACGCAAACACACTCTCTCTCACTCACTCTCTCTCTCTCACTCACTCTCTCTCACTCACTCACTCACTCACTCACTCTCTCTCACTCTCTCTCTCACACACACACACACACACACACACACACACTCACTCTCACACACACACACACACTCTCACTCACACGCAAACACACTCTCTCTCACTCACTCTCTCTCACTCACTCACTCTCACTCACTCACTCTCTCACACACTCACTCACGCACACACACTTTCATTCACACTCAAACACACTCTCACTCACTCACTCTCACTCACTCACTCTCACACACACACACACACACACACACACACACACACACTCATACTCACACACACTCACACTCTCACACACACACTCTCTCTCACACACACTCTCACACACACTCACTCACTCACTCACTCACTCTCTCTCACTCACTCTCTCTCACACACACACTCTCACTCACACGCAAACACACTCTCACTCACTCACTCACTCTCTCTCTCTCTCACACACACACTCTCACTCACACGCAAACACACTCTCACTCACTCTCTCTCACACTCACTCAGACTCACACACACTCTCACACACTCTCACTCACACGCAAACACACTCTCACACACACTCTCACACACTCTCACACACACGCAAACACTCTCACTCACTCTCACTCACCCTCACTCACTCTCACTCACTCAGACTCACACACACTCTCACTCACTCTCACTCACTCACTCTCCCTCAGACTCACACACACTCTCACTCACTCTCTCTCACACTCACTCAGACTCACACACACTCTCACACACTCTCACACACTCTCACTCACTCTCACTCACTCTCCCTCAGACTCACACACACTCTCACACACATGTACCTGTTCATCAGAGAGCATTAGTCTCTAACACAGCGTATAATGGGCTGATTGAGCTCTGATGAATAAGCATGTCTGTCTCTGTGCTGGAAGTGCCAATTAAAACATCCCTCGTTTGATCTATTATTTCGCCAGCTGAAGTATTGATAATGCGCTTTACAAAGCGATCGGGCGAAAGTTACCCACACAAACCGACTCCGATTCCCATTCCTGCTGCGCTTCCCGGGAAAAACACACGCAGACACAATCCCGACCGCAGTTCACCCCGAAAGTAGAGGAATAGAAACACTCAAGGAAACACTCGATGATGTCTGAACGAAGGCAGAGTGATTACAGTCATACAGTAATACTTCATATTACGATACATCTAATTCTACTCTTGCATACTGAATATGATGAATTAAGATTAAATTAAGTAAACTTGGGGACTTTCACTGAAAGGAAGAGTGATTTAGACAACATTAAGACTCAAATAACAAACTAAATGACTGAAAGTGCTTTAACAAAAAACTAAACTATGGTTCAAAACTTTGGGGTCTGTAAGATTTATCATTATTTTGAAAGAAATTGATACTTTTATTCAGCAAGGATGCATTCAATTGATCAAAAGATACAATGTAACAAAAGATTCCATTTCAAATAAATGCTGTTGTTTTAAATTTTCTTTTCATTAAAGAATCCTGAAAAATAAAATGTGTCACGGTTTCCAGAAATATATGAAGCGGCACAAGTACAACCGTTTCCAACATTAATAATAATAATAATAGGGCTGTACTCAACCAAAGAAAATCTTGGTCGACTGAAGTCCTGAAATTTTCGACTAAAAATCGACTAAAATCGACTAAAAATGAAGGTAGAAAAAAAAAACGTTAAATTAATTAAATGCGCACTGTGCGCAGTACTTGGTAGCCTTGTTGTCCGCCTAAATGAATTATAAATAAACATAAAAAACTAGTAGGCTATTTGCAGTATATTAAATCGTTTTTGACCTAATTATTTTGCACTGAAATGAGTCTGACACTCGAGTCTGTCGGCTCTGACAGCGTTGCATCACGTGCACCTGCGCAATATCATAGCTTATGATTTCCGAAAATAGTACTATGTTGTCAACTTGTGATATCATCACAAGAACTGTTGAGGAATATGCAACATAATTTAGACAATTATTTTTGTCATATGTTATAATAAGTTATAACTGTCAGACACTATCATTTCACCGTGCATATGTCCTCAGAGCTTCGCAGCTGAGACACGAATAGACTATTAACTTAAAGCTTTTACTCTTAATAAACACAAAAGGCACGTCCACTTTAATAAAAAAAGATTATTTATTAAACAAACCAGATCAAGAGCAGAAACGAAATAAAGTGCATAACTGAAAAATAAAGCATCCTAGGCTCAAAACTAACGCAACCAACAGCACAGCGCAATTGCGCATTAGGCTCCAAATAAAAAATAAAAAAGTCACTAAAACATTGAAATATGCAAATTCTGATATGTTCATATAGCCTACTCAAAACAGACAGGGCAAGCTAACGCAGACAAGTGAGCTTACCAAGATGATATGTCATGTTTTTCGTCGAGCTGTGGAAAACTGCTTGCAAACTTTGCATTCGACCTTTTTCCTGTTATCAATTTTAACAAAATGCTGCCACACTGTCGATTTCTTTGTTGTTGATATGTTAGAAGAGGACTGACTAAAACACTCTCACAATTAAATAAATAATATTCAGCATCAAACCTTCTATAGTTATCGCTCTCTCTTGGGTTGGGCTAATCCAAAAAAGGTGAAAACAAGGGGGGTGTTCTGAAGACAGACTGTTACAGTGAAACAAGGGTCCTCTGAAAACACCCCCATTAGCAGTTAGTGCTTTCCACCTGATGAAATGAGCGCGCCTCAGCGCGGCAAAACTGATTAAATAAACACGGCAAAACTGATGAAATTAACGCGGCAAAAAATCGACCAATCAGAATTTTGGTCGAACCAGAACGTATCGACCAATTAATCGACTAATCGACTAGGACAGTACAGCCCTAAATAATAATAATAATAATCAGCGACTAGTTCTTCCTCACAGGATCTGTTTGATATGTGAGTGTAATCTGGTGAAGGAATGGTGTAGATCAGAAGACTGCAGTGAGATTAGTGCTGTAAACTGATCTATAGGGCATTTTTTAATCCATTAACACCTGACATTAATCTAAGAAGAGCTCTGGGCTGGGCTGGTATCTATTTAATTATAATGAATAAATGCAATCTCTGAAAATCAATCAGCATTTTCCAGCGCGCCGACGGACAGAGGATAAATCTGAGCTCCTCTGCTGAGACCAACAGAGAGAAACCACACGTGAAAGCGATGTTCAAACACTTACTCATCGTGACTGAGCATTAAACTCAGGGATCAGAGCGTTTTCAACAGTTTTCCGTCATTATACGGCCGGTGAGTGTGATCTGAGGCGCTCTCTCGTCTGAGGCTTCACCAGTAACATGAGGACCTCGACAAACTGCAGGAGGATTTGACGTAAACACATGGACAGAGCTTCATTTTACTCAAAAATTACTGAATTGCACAGCAAAAAAAATATACTAACTTAGTAGTTTTGTCTTAAAGAAAAAGCTAATGGAGCACTTTTATTTAAACTTATATAAACTAATATAATTTATTTTACTGGACAGTTTAAAGCTCATAATCATTCATATTCTGTTGTTACTTGAAGTACTTAAAGTGCAGTGTTATGTTGCATTAGTGTTATGTTATGTTATGTTGCCCATTGCAGTAAATGTGATGTTTGTTACCTCAATAAATTTAAGGTCATTCCTATTTTATTTGTGTACATTTTAATCATCAACATTAACCCTCTGGGGTCTAAGGTGTTTTTGGGGTCCTTGAGATGTTCTGACATGCCCTGACATTTGTGCTTTTTTCAGTTGCTTATAAACATATTAATGGCAAAGGTGTAATTACACTCTATTTAGCACAAACAGGGCTACCATAATATGTGAGCAACATGCATGTACATGTTTGTATTTTTGAGAGAATAATGTTTATGCATGGTTATTGAAAAAACTAAAAACTAAAGTTTCTGAAATAAGGCCACAAAACACATACTAAATATGTGTCAATAAGACTTTTGACTAATGGATGTCGTCGCCTAGAGTTTTTTCTTCAAAATGATGTGAAAATCATCCTACCTAATCATTCACATAACACAATACATTGATTTAAATTTTGCAAGACACTTTATGTTTGGAAAGGCCATATGCGAGTGGGCGTCAACGATCCAACACCATCATGCATATGTAGTGATTCACACCTGAGGAGACAATGGGGCCCGCATACTTAATGAGCCATTCATTCAGGTGTGTCACAACACAAGAAAGAGTGCAAGAGCAATATGTATATATATATATATATATATATATATTCTACCAAATTGGTTCACAGTTGGAAGCATCTCATTTTATTTTTCCATGTCTAGTAATTGTGCAGTTAATTCTCATACTGTATTTTCAGTTTTGGAATATGTATCCTCTCCCCAAATTTGTCACTAATAAAACACATAAAAAATTATTTAAAGAAAAGTTTACATCTACCTTGTAAATATATTTGTTATTAAAAAGGTTACAATTACAACAACAATTCAAGTGCAATCTTTCTTTGTAAAAACTAAAGTATACATTTTATATCATACATATTTCAAAGTTAAGGATTCATTCGTTTGAATATAGCCTCGGCTACATTGGGAAAAACACTAATAACATATTATATGATTACTTTATTTTTGACAAAACATACTATATTTAACATATGAGCAAAAATTGGCAAACAAAAGCTTATTTGAGGTGGCAAATATTTTACAGTAAAAATGTATAATCTATCCAAAACTAGTCAACGAAATGTTGTCTTTCATATGTCTGTAACATAGGTCTTTCGTTTATATAAGAAATATAAATGTTAATTTGCAGTTTAATACGTTGCTTATACAAATACATTTTATTTCAACATATTTCAGTAGATTTTTACTCATCTCAGTATAGTTTGCTAAAAGCGGATCATTCATTCACACACAGAAACGCGATTCAAATTTAAACAGTCTTTTTGCGAGCGCGCATCTCTGCCATTCATTCATTCACACACACAGAAACGCGATTCACTTGAGAATGAAAAAAACTTACTACAGTATTCTCAGGATCTGTTGCTCCTCGAAATACCAGCACTTCTGAGGTACATTTTCCATTATTCCTCACAGCGCTGCGAGACAGTGTAAACAAGTAAAATGATCTGAATAAACTTGATGTGTTTTCTCAAGCTGATATGTGGGCGTTCACAGTTTGTATGGGATCGTCTCAGTCATTTGCGTTTGAATAGCACGCGCTCTCCGTGGGCGGAGTCACATTAAAAATAATTAGCTGAGAAGAGAACGACTGACATCTCTCTCTTTTCATACAGATTACATAAACTGAGAATATTTGTTTTTTATAAAGATTACTTCATTTAAAAGAAGAGAATTCAAGCTTCATGCCTGTGTGTCTGTATGCCTGTTTGACTGAGTATTCGCTGAGTTACAGTTCATTTTCGGACGCGTTTCAGAATGGACTTCACTGACAGAGAGAAGGCAGAACTTGCATCATGTTTATTTTTCTTTATTTGGCGAAAAGCACAACACTTTGTTTTTATTATGAGTATACACAAAAAAATACACACTTAACAGGATCGATTGATGTATAACACAAGCATATAAGCTAAAATGTTTTTGTTTTGTTTTTTTGCACTGATAAGGAAAAAAACGAGCCTATCGCGCCGGCGCGATAGCCGACCTCAGGGGGTTAAAAGCACACTCTTTTTATGACTAAAGTAACAGTAAAGGGTAAAAAAAAAAAAACTGAATTCCCAAAATTTAAAACGGGATTTGGGAAAAAATAAAACGGAATTTGGGAAAAAATAAAACGGATTTTCTAGGGCCCTAAGTTTGTGCTTAAAACAAACTTAAACAGAAAAATAATCCCCCTGTTGTCCCTTTGAATTCAGTTGATTTATTTGTTCTTGTTTTAAGCACAAACTTGCAGTCTGTATGAATGACAACTAGTGGTGGAAATCGGTACTGCAGTCCAAGTCTAAATATGGGAGATCGCCGTTTCTCCCGCCGCCTCAGATTCGACGCTCACATGCGACACGCGACAGGAGCGAGCAAATTGGCAACGTGACGTATCAGACCAAAACAATAACACACATTCCAGCCTGGAAACACACATTTCAAAGTAAAATAATTTCAAGTTTTTTGAAATGCAAAAAACGCAAGTTTTTCGTTCGACTGTGTGAACTCAGCATGTTTCCTCAATATATACTGTATGTGCAAACATATTATGGTGTTTTTATGTTTTAGTAGAGTAAAAAAGTTACATACAGCACCTTTAATTTAGATTTGAGTTTTTATTCAGAAAATTTTATTAATCTTGTTTTAAGAATTTTTCAACATTTTAATGGAAAACAACACAAAAATACTGAGGAAGAAAATATTTTTTTGCAGTCTAGAAAAATCACTTATTAATGCAAAAACGTTGATTTATTTATTTTATAAGCTGGCAGCATCTTCCTGTAATTTATTCCGATTTTAAAATCAGATTTTTCTAATGTTTTTGAAAGAAGTATCTTTATGCTCATCAAGTCTATATTTATTTGATTAAAAAAATACAGTAATATTGTGAAATATTATTATAAATCAGCATATTAGAGTGATTTGTGAAGGATCATGTGACACTGAAGACTGGAGTAATGATGCTGAGAATACAGCTTTGATCACAGGAATAAATTACACTTTACTATATATTCACATAGAAAACATCTATTTTAAATTGTAATAATATTTCACTATTTTTACTGTATTTCTGATCAAATAAACGCAGCTTTGGTGAGCAGAAGAGACTTCTAGTGTAGTTTATCTAATGAGAATTACAAGCAAAAGCAACATCTAGACGCTCTGAAGATGAGAAGTGGCACAAACTGAATGGCAAAATCATATTTTTCTTTTAATTCTGGTGTGAAATGTGAGCCTTCATTGAAATACATGGTCTTGTGGAAGAGACACGTGTCCTGATTCAACTAATCGGATGCCACTACTCTCATATTTGCCTCTTGGGACATTATGAATTTGAAAATGAATCTGCGTCAGTAATCTCCCATTCACTGAATACATCATCAACTACAATCACAATCCTCTCAGAAAACAAGACCTATACGACAAACCTGCGCTGAACCTCATGACTTACAGAACGTGAAGAAACAGTTCAGAGAAAGAAAACATCTCCTTTTGTGTTCGACAGAAGAATGAAAGTCGAACGGGTTTGAAAGACGGATGACAGATCTGACATGTTTTACACATCAACATATTTTGCGCTTCACAACAGAACGCAGAACTCGCCTCCTACAACTACTAAACCGCACAATGACTTCAATTATGCAATTAATGTCGACAATAATAGACGACGCTCTGTAATTGACAAAAGACAAGGTTATGAACTAACTTTGCATCAGTTTCTTCAAGAGCAAAATGAATAAAAGAGGCCAAATTATGCACTTTTACAGTCTTGATGTGGTTTCAGGCTCTACTAGAACAGGTTTTCATGCTTGAATGTTGATTATTCTCCTCATATTCTCCATTGTTGCGGCTCCTCTCTTCCCAGTCTGTCAGTAACGCTCTGTTTACTTCCTGTCTCTATGAAGCCCCTCCTCCTGAAAAGCACACTGTGCTCTGATTGGTCGGCTGGAGCAGTGTGTTGTGATTGGTCGAGCGCTTCGAGTGTGTTTGGGAAATGTCCCGCCCCTTACCATAACCACCAGTCTAACACACTACTAACTAACTCAAACAAGCCCCGCCCCTTTATTCTGCGTATGAATTATTATGAGGAGGAATATCGTGACGTGTTCCCGGAAGAAACTCAAAACTACAATGGAGGCGTTTTCATGGAGTTCAGGAACACTGACACTGATATAGAGAAGAACTGGAGCTTCTTCATGATCAACATTACACACTGAAGATGCAAAATATATGCTCTTTTATAGACTTTGCTGGTAATAAAAAAGTTACATGTTCAAGAACAACTGGAGGTCGTGCAGAAATAATGATCCCACCAGAACAGCTCCGCTTCAGCATCTCTGTTTGCTGGAGCTACAAATAGCCGTAGGTCGCTCTGGGAAATGCGTTTATTAAATGGCGCATTAAAATGGTTTATTAAAAGTGAAATCCCAGAGGAAAGTTGTCACTCTCTCACTGCTGATTGGCATTCGTCGACAGGCACGTCCAAACTCTCATTAACTACTTCAGTTCTTCATATTTAAGACGAGCGGCACAGGGTTCAAATCCAATAACATATCATTATTTTGTAATCAATTAGTAGGGCTGGGTATTGGCACAAATTTCACGATTCGATTTCTATTCCGATTCGATTCAATATTGATTATTTTGGATATCAGGGACAATACATGGCAAATTTTCTCAAGGAAAACAAATCTCTTCACTAATGCTGTAAACTATGGGAGTCAGTGGTGGCCTATAGGCTTCATTAGCCTACTGTAATATTGAAGGTAAAAATGAACTGATTTATATACAAACACTTAAAATACACTTTTATTTATTTTTATAATAATAAAGTTATATGAAATTATATAAACATGTAAATGGTGGCTGTCATAAAAACCTGCCAGATTTATTCAAACATGCATTAAAAATTGAAGAACATTTATAATGAATATGTAATATGGTGCATATATTTAGCAGAATGCTCCTCTAGAGTTAATTCTTCTCGCTGACTGACGAGTTTATGGTCACTGGATATGGTTTTTCTGAGGTAAATGTGACGTTAAATGACATTGTTTACTGACGTCTTTCCACAGTTGAAACACTGATTGGGCGACTCCATGTCACATGATACGGACTTCGATAAGTTGTACTCTATCTTTTAACACACTTTCAGAAGCTCATTCATGTTTATCTTGCGCTGTAACTGGTGTTATTAAGGCGGAAGAGAAGATCATGTGCTTCTCTAGAGCTGAGCCAGAGCGATCTCACGCCACAGCGCCAACATGGTAATTATGTTTATGCATTTCGTAAGAAAATTTACGTAATTGGAAATCTGAGACTTTGTTTCATATCAATAGTAACAAAGCACGAAGATTATTGCGATTTATTGAATGGGATGCAGCGCTACAATGTTACATTCATTCATCAGCTGAAAACAGGATGACTAGTCAATTCTTGGGATTTAAGAATCGATATCGGTTCGTAAAAATTAGAATCGATTAACATCGAGAAATCTATATTTTTTACCCAGCCCTATCAGAATAGACCTGAACTTGACAGCCACAGCTGACTGCACTTAAAATAAATAAAATGTCTAATTTCATAAACTCAGAGTAGCAGAAATGTAAATAATCATGATAATATAAAACTTTATGCACCGATATGAACATTTTGTCCGATACCAATAACCGATAATTCTTTATATTTGAAAGCCGATAACCGATATATTGGCTGCAAAAATCAAAATCAAAATGTTTATATAATTTTTGAGAGCCTGATTACAAAAACAAAAGTCTCACAATTAATAGCAACGTCCCAAACACACAATTATCATGTTCTTATTATGATTTTATGAAGCTTATATGACAGACTTGCGCCGCACGTGTTGCACTTCACTGTATTTTCCTTTTTTGAAGTGATTTCAATCATATTTAAAGCAATTCAAAACCATGATGTTGAACTGAAGTGTCTCAGATGGGTAGGGCTGTCCCCGACTATGGATTTTCATAGTCGAATCAGAATCGTCATGTCTTGCCTATAGTCGACTAATAGTCGAATCATGTGTATGGGGGTGGAGCTGGGGGCGGGGCTTTAACGTTTCAAAGCCGCGATGTACAGAAAATCACACAAAGATATAGAAGAAAATGTATAAAAACATTTTTGATCAATAAAACTAAGAAATAACATAAATAACTCCAGAAAGGCCACACTGCAGATTTGCATTTCACATGCAAATCAAATTAAATCGCCTAAATTACCTGTGCGAGCAGGCCAGCCTACAGCACAACATCGATGCACCGAAAAAATAAACAATTAATTCACTAAATTAAATTAGAACAGAATATACCTTTCTAATAAATAAAAATACAAAACGAAATAAATCAGAATCAAGTCACAGGATGAGGAGCAAATGTGTGCAAAATGCCTAAAGTGCAGGGGAACATATATTCAAAACACAAGCCACAAATAGTTAGATTAGATAACCCTGACAGATTAATAAATAAAATAAAAATAAAGAAATTATTAAAATAACGATAGTAGCCAGAATTTTCAACTTTGTCTTTTTAACTGCAGAAACAATTGGAGAGGCAGTCTTTTTAGCTAAAAATGTTCACAGCATCCAAAAATAAAATTTGAACCGGCTGAAAAGTTTTGAAATCACTTGTACCTGATCGAGAGAACAAATCCTGAACGTCTTTCACTCTGTCTGTCCGTTGGAGTCTTTCAAATTGTGCGCGCGGATAAAATACATTCTAACGTGAAACCCAGTCTATGCGTGAAATGTTAACGTTGGCCGGCAGAAGTGCGATCACTTTCAGATTTTCCTGATGCTAAATCCAGCCTTGGAGAATATCCTTTCTGATGGTGTACATCCAGACTTTAGATTTTCTTATCCCAGACATTGTTAAAGATTTAAATCCTTGCCGCGAAGACGCTCCTCTGTCGGTCACGGATTGAAAGTGAAACTTAAATCTGTCACGGGGTGTTTGGATTTATTCACGCACGTTAAAAAATATTTATTAAAAGCTTCTTTCTTTGCACATTTTTATATAGGCCTACAGCATTATCATAATAGGCTGAATATTAACGTATTGACATAAAAGCTAGTTCTATGTGAAATCAGACATTGAGCGCCCTCATATAGCCAAAGTGGCATGATCCTCGTTTCATAAAACCTCTGCGAAGATTCGACCGTGAGATCGGTAGTCGAATCAGGCTCCTCCTATCGAAGCATCGAATCTTCGACTATTCGGGGTCACCCCTAGAGGAAATAATAGATTATTTATCGGCTTTAATATATCGGACAAATCTTCTTATCAGGCCGATAACATTCAAAATTAACATATATCGGCCGATACCGATATAGGGGCAGATTTATCGTGCATCCCTATTAAATAGAGAAAATTACATTCAATAATAACAATATTTTTCTTACAAGAACATAAAAAATATAGAAATTATAAAAGCTCTTTCAATATCTAGAATATAATAGAATATATAACATTTTCAAGTCTTTTTAAAATATGTCCATTAATGACATATCTAAATGATATAATTTGAAGGTTTAGTCCAGAAAAAATGATCTAATAAAAGAGGCTGCTACAAAAAAAACGAATTAAAAATCTCTATTCGGGTCACAAACACGGAGATCCCTGAATATAGAGCAGAGACGAAACACATCCAAACTGCAGACGAAAAGAGGTCAGACGAGATTCTTCAGGGCCTGAAACGGTCCAGGAGAGAGCGAGCTCACCGTCCTGATGATGTCCTCACTGCACTATATCTATATACATATATAATCAGAGCAATTCAGGGTCATGAACACCAGACATTTAGATCATTGTTCTTTCCAAACCATTTACAGTACATCAGTAGGTCCAGACGTGTGACCCAAAAATGGCATCGGCAGGGAAACGCAATGCTAAATGTGAATAATTAAATGCAACTACAACATAATCAGAAATTCAGAAGTTCAACTTTTAAAAATCATCAAATTCAATATAGGCTAAACAGTATTTTAAAACTTTTTTTTTTCTTCACTTTTGTACAGTAGAAATGTGGGCCACTTCACACAGGTAAATAAGTAATTTAGGAATTGAACTGATTTAATTGCAGACAAGCTAATGTAGTAAAGTAAGCACTTTTAGTTGGTTGGTTCCCGACACCGACTGACAGATACTCACATAAACAGGATAAATATCTATAACCTTTATTTCCACAAAACTATCATAACAAAAAAAGCTTGTGTATGACAGCAGGAGGACTGAACATCTGGAGTCAGACGCTCGTCTTTCTTGCTTCTGCCACAGAATAAAGGCCCGTTCACAGCAAGAACGCAAACTACATCAATTACTATATCAGCGTTCACACCTATATCAGCGTCCACACCTATATATCAGCGTCCACACCTATATCAGCGTTCACACCTATATCAGCGTCCACACCTATATATCAGCGTTCACACCTATATCAGCGTCCACACCTATATCAGCGTCCACACCTATATCAGCGTTCACACCTATATCAGCGTTCACACCTATATCAGCGTCCACACCTATATCAGCGTCCACACCTATATATCAGCGTTCACACCTATATCAGCGTCCACACCTATATCAGCGTCCACACCTATATCAGCGTTCACACCTATATCAGCGTTCACACCTATATCAGCGTTCACACCTATATATCAGCATTCACACCTATATCAGCGTCCACACCTATATATCAGCGTTCACACCTATATCAGCGTTCACACCTATATATCAGCATTCACACCTATATCAGCGTTCACACCTATATATCAGCATTCACACCTATATCAGCGTCCACACCTATATATCAGCGTTCACACCTATATCAGCATTCACACCTATATCAGCGTTCACACCTATATATCAGCATTAGTGATGCTCCGATCAGCATTTTTGGGGCCGATCACCGATTACCGATCTCCAAAATCATGATCTGCCGATTGCCGATCACAGAATGGAAATATGCTAGAGTCAAGAAAATCTTGAAGAACCACCAATATTTATTTAATTGTAGTTAGAAAACAAGATAACATAAGGCTACTGTAGGCCACC